>NC_045804.1:50888306-51188306 GCF_009873245.2 Balaenoptera musculus | reverse complement strand
AATAATAATAAAAATAAGAGACCAAAGAAGAGAAAGGCCAGGGGCTTATCTCCAGATCCCCCCCCGGCTCCTCACGCTACCAGGGGCAGGGTGCCCACTCTTCTTCCGAGCTGGAGGTCTTTCAGTCTTAGGGGCTGTAGCGAGGCGGCGAGGGAGAGCCTGGGAGGGAATCTGAGAGTTGAGGGAAAAGAGGAAAAAAAAGTCAGTGTCGCGTCCTCTCAACCGCCCCCCTGCCAATGAGGAAAGGCATCGTGCGTGGGGAGGGCCAAAGTCAGTCAGCAAAGGGGAAGGGCCATGCTACAGAAAATGGGACCCGGGATCGGAGGGGTCGGGCGACAGAGGACAGAGCCAGCTGGCGGGTGTGCAGAGGGTGAGGCATGTGAGAGCCCGCAGCCCCTCGTCCCCGCCCTACTTTCCCTCACCTCTTTCCGGGGCATGTCACCCAAGCGGGAGTCTGTGTTCCTTCTGGGGGCATTATCCCCTCGGCTGTCAGTCCTGCCACACAAATCAAGGGATGAGGATGGGCAGCTGTTCCCCGCACTCTCCCCACACGGGGTGCACGAACTACTCCCCAGTTCTGTCTCTTAAGAATAAGAACAAACAAGACAGACCCGGGGATCAAACAGGAGGAAACATTAGTGGAATCAAATACTGAGTTATACTAGATTGTCACAATCCTAGGACTCTCAGTTCTGAGCTGCAGGGTAAAGAGGAAAAAACTAAGGTAGAAAAACATGGAGAAGAGATTTTTTTTTTAAGAAGTGAAAAAAAAAACAACCAGACAAACAGAAAAGTAGAGACGAAAGACGGGTGGGGAGGAGTGAGAGCTGGAGGAGACTCCGATCTACATCCCACCCTCACTTCTTCCCCAGAGAAGGACGGAAGCTGCTACTCACAGGACAACGCGCGCCCTCCACTCCTCCTGCCCACAATCCAGGTCCCATCCACCTAGGCCCTCCTCCCCTCCCTCCCAGGCTGGTACCCGCTGTGTTCCAGCCTCTTCAGGTAAAGCAGCAGATCCTCAGCAGGCAGTGCCCCCCAGCCCCGAGCTTGGTACAGTCGTAACAGCTGAGACACCTCCATCAGCTGCCTCGAGGGTGCGAGCCCATCTCCACCTGAGAGACACATCAGTAATGGTCATCATCCTAGGCCCTCCCCCAACCCTATCCCAGCTCTCGGAGTCCAGACGGGCCTTCAGTTCCAGGTACCAGCTCCACACCCGAGACCTACCCTTTTTATCTGCCGGTAAACCATGACCTGCTTACCTCTCTCTGGGGAGCCAACGCTGGGACCACTGCTCTGCGAATGGGCTGAGGGAAGCTCATGGACCCGGAAAAGGCTGGACGCCATGGCTAAGGGCACTTTAGTTTTATGGACCGGGGGTGGGAGGCGTGGCGCCTGAGGGGCTTCCTCCCAAGATGGGGCAGTCAGAGGACCTAGCAAAGGAAAGAGATTCAAATCAGGAAATGGGGCAAAATCCAAGGAATCCTGCCACCTTAGCCTTCGTGGGGCTTCGTCACTTTTGCCAGCTCCTAAAGACCCGTCCCTGGTAACCGGATCTCCCACCCCTTCCAGGCCTGGCCCCAACCTTCTCCAGAGGTGGTGCTCACCAGACTTAGGGGGCAGCAGGTCGTTGGAGGGGTTCTCGTTGCTCTGGGGCGCTGTCTCCAGCAGCTGGGGGGACAAGACAGTAAGGTTCCCTGAGGACCGCTGAAGAAAGAGACCTCAGTGTCTGAGGGAAGCGGCAACTGGGGAAGTAAGAGCTGGGGCTGGTCACCTAAGTTCCAGAAGGAACTACTCCAACTGGAAGAGACAGAAGCTGGGACGAAGTCTTAGTCCTAAAAGGCGGATGAAGTCAGAATCCTAGTCTCCCAGAGTAGAAAGAGAAACTGAGGAAGGAGAGGAGAAAACAAGGTGGGACGGGTGGGCCCTCTTACCTGGTGCAAAAAATGCTTGAGGCCCTGCAGCTGGGAAGGGGGCGGCAGCCCTTGCTTCAGGAAGCCATCCCCGTCGGACCCAGGATCTTCCTCAGGGAATGGCCGCTCTGCCCTGTGATCGGGATGGAAGCTCCCAGCTGCAGAGAAGGCCTCAGCTGTAAAGTGAAACAGGGGCGTGTGCTGTAGGGGAGGGGGTTCTCCGCAAATCAGCTCACCAAAGGCCTGGAAGGAAGGGGCCTATTAAATATAGCAGGGGCAGCACAGCCAGGAGAAGCTGGTCACAGTGGAAAACAGCTGGAGAGGGATGAACTGAAGGCAACTGAGAGCTGGCACAGCTGAGTTCTACGACAGAAGTGTAGACAGAAGGGGAAGGCTATGGTACTTGGCTGCTGAATAAATAAATACCACCGCAGCACAGAATGGTTTAAGATCGATAGACACGTTCCGGCTCCTTCACCAGAACGTGCCCTCTTTCTTAATTCTACCTGGGTTGTCATGTTTACACCACACAGAGCACCGTCTTCCCCACAAGTCACAGCTGACTAAACCACGCGTGGCCACCACTCAAGGTCAGCCGATCCAAGGGATGGTTACCAACCCAACAGATCGCCTCTCTTTAAACTGGACCTAAGAAACAGAGGCACCAATGTCTCTGTAAGGTTGTCTAGAGTCTTTCTGGAGTCAGTGTCATGGCTGCTCAAACTCACGTGCAAACCAAACTTGTGAGAGCAAGAACCTGAGGGAGAGAGAGGGCTGGTCGACCAAGAGGAAGGAGCAGATGCCGGGGAGGCAGAGTCCGGAGCCCACGCAGGCCCCAGTAGACGAGGAACAGCTGCCCAGTTCCTGGCAGCGCCCCTGAACCAACCCCAGTTCTCATTAAGCACAGATACATCACATTTCCATAAGCATCACTCCCTTTATTTGAACAAACGAGTGGATTTCTGCTCCTTGCAATTTATGGTCACTAAGTGATGTGGGAAACGAAATGCTCAAGTCCCGGACAGAAAGGAAGCTAGGTTAAGAGGGAGCGAATCCGCGTGGGTAAGGAGAACCCCAGTGACTTCTGTCCCCAGTCACCTGAGGATGAGGTGAGATCCGGCTTTGGCTCCAGGGGCTGGAAGGAATGCTGGCTCTGGAAAGTGGGGCCCAGCAGGAGGCTAAGATCTGGGGAGGGGCTGCAGAGAACAGGTGGCAGCACCCTGGGCGGCTCTTCCTGCGCTTCCCGGCTCTGCTGCAATACGGGCTTCAGGGCCACGGCCACGGGGGGCACAGTCCAGATGCTCCTCTCCCCCTTCTCTGGCTCCTGGGGCCCAGGGCTGGAGGGGCTGGCAGGAGGAACCTGGGCACAAGAGAGGGTGCACTTAAAGAGACGAGACATGGCACAGACACTTTAATAAGATTACAAATTGGTAGAACGTCCTTAAAACGAGGTTTGGGAACATCTATCAAACTTCTATCAAATTTTAAAATGCTTATTTTTGAACTTACAATTCCATTTCTAGAAATTTTATAGATATACTTGCACAAAGACATATATTAATGATATTTTTTGCAGCACTGTTTGTAGAAGCAAAATACAGGAAACAACATTAATGTCCACCAATAAGCACTTGGTTAAGTAGAAAGTCACAAAACTGTGTACAGAAGGCTACTGTTCGGGGGCGGCACTCGAGACACCAGTAACAGCCGCTGCTTCTGGGGGGAGGAACCGGGAGACCGAGGTGCAGGGATGGGATGGAGATTACTTTTCACCGTATACCTTTTTGAACAGTTTGGATTTTTCTTTTTTACCATGTGCATGTCATCATCTATTCCAAAAAAGGTTTTAGCTAATAACAAACATTTAATAATTAAAAGAAGGAAGTAGGAGATGCCAACATAGGGGTGAGCTATGGACCGCCCTTGGGGGGGAGCTAGATTTCCAGAGAAGGGGTCTAAACGCAATCCTGAGCAGCGTACCGGGGGGCTGGGCGGCAGGGCGGCGGTGCTGAGCAGGCGGCTGGCCTCCTCCCAGTGCGCCTGCAGCAGGGCCTGCAGCCGCCCCACCAGCTCCCCCCGCTGCTCCTCCAGCCGCTGGCTCCCAGCCTGCAGCTCCCGCACTCGCGCCTGCTCCCGGGCCAGCCTGAGGGCAAGACGCGAGAGGCGATGTCGGGCTTTTAAAAAAGCAGGGACTCGGAGAAGAGGAAGAACCAGAGGGGAATACGGAACACGTGAAACTGTGGAAGGCGCTGGGGCCAGGGCGGGAGGGGCCAGGGCTACGGAGGAAGGGGCCCTTGGCCACTCCCTCGGGACTGCGGCCTCACGGGGAGACCCGGGGCGGCACCTGAGCTCATGGTCCTGAGCCACCTGCTGCTGCCTCTCCTCCCGTTCCGCCATCTCCACCTTGAACTGAGCCAACTGAGCGGACAGCTCCTGCTGGTGCTGTCCGTGTAGCTCCTGCAGCTGCTTCCTGAGAGGACACAGGCGAGAAAAGAGGACTGAATCTTGAGACAGAAGAACTAATCAAGTAAGAAACAGCCAGAACGCGTGCACGTGAGAGTGAGCCAGCCAGCCAGCCAGCCCAGCCGCGGCACAGGGGCGTTCAGCAAAGAGGACAGCTGGTATCTTAGGGTGGGTTCCCCAGAAGCAGAGACGGAGATGAGGATTTATGGGAAAGTGGTTCACTTAAGAAGCATTTCTAGAAAAGAACTGGCAGGGGACTAGGGGTGAAGGGGGGAGGAGGCTCAACCCCCCAGGGCGGCTCCGGAAACGCTGCAGGTCGAAGCTCACCACTGTACCCACCGGGGGCAAGGGAGCTGGAAATGTATATTCCTGTGGCCATCACTCATTGGTTAAGTGCTGCTTCCTATGGGGTGAAAATGGAAAACCCCCAAGCACGTCTGGCTCTCCCTGTGAACCTGAAGGCAGCTCTCCCACCGAGAGACTGACAGCAGCCAGTGCGTTGGAAGACAGTAGCGGGTCTGGGCCGGGCCCCGACACCACGTGCTGCGGCTGGGGAGACGCAGCAGCCGGTAGCCCCGCGTACCTGTGATGCTCCCTCAGGCAGGCTGCTTGACGCAGGCTGCTCTCCTGAGCCCGCGCCAGCCGCTCTGTCACCCGCTGCTCCAGCTGCACGGCCAGCTCCGACTCCATCTGGATCCGCTGGCTTTCACACCGGGCCTGGGAGTAAGGGGAGGCAGGGGCATTGTCAGCTCGGTTCTGTCTGGGCTTAGAAGAGGATGGAGGATATAAGGTAGACAAAAAAATCCACGTACCAACGCTACCTCGTATGCCTAAGAGATAAAGAAACAAGAATTTTGCCACAAGGAGTGAAAGAGGTTTCCTTTCCTTATTAAACCATGAGGTGCGCACACCTTATGTGTACACAAAAGTAAAAATGACTTTGGACAATAGAAATATCTTTTTTTTGGACAAAAGAAAAGTTAGGTAGAACAATCATGTGTTACACGTGTCTGAGGTAACACATGCAATATTCCTGGGGTACCACCTGAAACCCGGGGAGCATTCAAAAAATGTCCGTGTTCCCTCCTCCTAAAGCAGAATCATTGTCTATTTTCTCACCTCATAATCCTTGTCAACTCACTGAAATCTGACTTCCACTCAGAGTCCTGCATGGCAAAGAACTTAATTTCTGAATCCCGCAGTGGTTATTTCTCAGTCTTTATCTTATGTGATCTCACTGCAACACCTGCCACCTACATCAGCTTTTCCTTCTAAAACCATTTTCCCCTTCACTCCTGTGATACCACCAGCCACACAATCTCATTCTATCCGATTGTTCTTCAGTCTCAGCTGACTGCTCCTCCTCCAACTGCCCATCAAGGCAGAATGCTTCCTTGAGTTCTGTCTTCAGTTTTCTTTTTGACCACATGCTACCATTCTGGGTCACTGATGCTTTTACCTGTGTAGAGCAAATGTCTAGCATTTAGGCCATGTTTTTTGCTACCGTTTATACCTTAAAACACTTTCTATATCTCTCTCTTTAGCCTGGACCTTTCTTCTAAGCTTTAAGCCCATATACCCAGAAACCTACTGTATATGCCTCAAATAGAACACATCCAAAATTGAGCTCATTTGTTTTTCTACCCTCAAACCTTTTCCTATTATATTTCTTGCCTTAGTTAATGGCACCACTCTCCACTGAAACACCCAACCTATTTGAAACCCGGAGTTATTCTTGACTCCTCCCACATCTTTGCCCCTCCCACTGGTCATTTCATTCTATTCAATACTAACAGCTCTCTAATTTACCCTTCTGCTCACTACTACATTAATTCAATATTACTTCAAGTCTAACTGATCTCCCTGACTCTATTCTACCCTCCACCCTCTCTCATTCCGGCCCTAGTGGATGCTCTACTTTGTGCCTGAGTGAATATTCTAAAGCACAAAGATGCTCAATTTATTTCCTTGTTTGAAATCCTTCAAATGTCCCTACTGTCTAAGGAATAAAGTTCTGGCTGCTTAAACTGGCTGATAAGGCCCTTTATGATCTCCCACTCATCTATCTCATCTCTCCCAAATAGGTTCCAATCAAACCAAACTCCTTACAGTTACCTAAATTCTTTTTTTTAATTTTAAAAAATTGTGGTAAGAAACTCATAATACAAACTTACCTGCTTAACCATTTTTAAGTGTACAGTTAGGTAGTATTAACTATATTCATGTTGTTGTACAGACCTGTAGAAATTTTTCATCTTGTAAAACTGAAACTCTAGGGCTTCCCTGGTGGCGCAGTGGTTAAGAGTCCACCTGCCAATGCAGGGGACATGAGTTTGAGCCCTGGTCTGGGAAGATCCCACATGCCGCGGAGCAACTAAGCCTGTGCACCGCAACTACTGAGCCTCTGCTCTAGAGCCTGCGAGACACAACTACTGAAGCCCACACGCCTAGAGTCCATGCTCTGCAACAAGAGAAGCCACCGCAATGAGAAGCCCGCGCACTGCAACAAAGAGTAGGACCCGCTAGAGAAAGCCTGCGTGTAGCCGCGAAGACCTAACACAGCCAAAAAATAAACAAAAACAAAACAACAAAAAAAAAAAACCTGAAACTCTATACTCACTGAACAACAACTCCCCATTTCTCCTTCCCCAGCCCCTAACATCACCACTGTTTCTGTTTCCATGATTTTGACTACTCTAGATGCCTTGTTACCTAAATTCTCTTTTTTTTAGTTTCATGTATACAACATAGTGATTCAATATTTTTATACATTATAAAATAATCACTACCCTAAATTTTTTTAATGAAAAAACTTAATATATACTCCATCTGAGCCAGCAATTCCACTTTAAAGAATCTATCCTACAGAAGGGGTGCCAAAGATTTATGTACAATGATGTTCACTGCAGCACTATTTTCTTTTTTTTTTTTTTTTTTTGGCCACAACGTGTGGCTTGCGGGATCTTAGTTACCCAACCAGGGATCGAACCCATGCCCCATGCAGTGGAAGCACGGAGTCCTAACCACTGGACCACCAGGGAATTCCCTGCAGCACTATTTTTAATAGTGAAAAAAACTGACATCAGTGTAAATTTCTCATCAAAAGGAAAACGCTTAAATAAACTATGATTCATCCATTTACAGCAATATTATATAATTCTTAAAAATAACATCTATACATCTTAATTTAATTCTTAAAAATAACATACATCTATATGTATTGACATGGAAAGATGTCTAAGATATATTATGAGGTAAAAACAACAAGTTGCAGCGAATGCATATACATTTTTTTAAAGCACCAGCCCAGAAACCCATATGAAAAGGTTCTAAAAGGACACAAAGTGATGTGGGAAGGGAAGGCAACCGTTTCCTTCTGTAATATTTGAACTTGTATTACAGATAACTTTTACATCTTAAAAATATTTTTTAGAGTTCTCTGGGGAGACTACCTTGACCCATCCATGTAGAATTGACGGCTCCTTTCTCTGTCTTTGATATTTACCTCTGATAAGTTAACTTTGAGAATTTAAACAGAAACTGAGTTTGACTTTAAAACTAGCTGACAAAAAAACAAACATGAAATGCGGAAAAAATAATGAATCTAAAAGATGACAAGAAAGGAGAGGAAAATAAACATTGAATAAGCAAGACAAAATAAGATATAAAGTTAAGACATGGATTCAGCTATGAATAAACTAATTAAATTAAATTAATTTAATGCTCCAGCCAAAAGGCAAATATATAAAGGTTGAAAGTAAAAAGGTTAGAAAACTATTTCTCAGGGAAACTTTTATTTTTTTTAAAGATCAATATAGATCTATTAATATTAGGCAAGATTAGACTCTAAGGCAAAAAGCCTTGTAAGAGATAAGAGTCATCTCATAAGGATAAAACACTCAATTTACCAGGAAAGATATAGCAATTTAAAAAATTATATGTATCTAATCATAAGAGAGCCTCAAAATGTATAAAGCAAAAATTGACAGACTACAGGAGAAATAGACAAATCCACACTCAGTGAGATTTTTAATAGAAAAAAAATAAAAAAGGATATAATGACTTAAACAGCATAGTTAACAAACTAGACAAATATACAAATAGACATATAAAACTTCACCAAACAACTATAAAATACATGTTTTTAAGCACACATGAAATATTTAGAAAACTTGACCATATATTAAGGGATAAGTCTCAACAATTTTCAAAGAATTTAAATAATAAAAATAGTATATTCTCTCATGATATCCACAAGAAACTCTCCAATGATGGGGGTGGGGACAAGAAAAGAGAGGAAGGGGGGTGGGAAGGGGCAGAGAGAGAAAGAGGTGCAGACAGACAACAGACAAATGTAGCAAAATGTCAATTGATGAATCTAAGTGTACTCATTATACTTACTATTCAAGCAACATTTAAGATAGAAATATTTCAACACAAAAAGTTGGGAGGAACGTACATAAATAAGTAATTTTTTAAAAGACCATGGTCTCTAATCACAAATATTTAAGCTATAAATCAATAATAAATATATAATTAGAAAACCCTATATGTTTGGAAATAACCCAGGAGATCAAAAAGTAATCATATAAAAAAATAATATTATTCAGGGGACTTCCCTGGTGGTGCAGTGGTTAAGACTCCTCGCTCCCAGTGCAGGGGGCCTGGGTTGGATCCCTGCTCAGGGAACTAGATTCCACATGCACGCCACAACTAAGGAGTCCGCCTGCCACAACTAAGACCTGGCACAACCAAATAAATAAATATTTTTTTTAAATGAATATTATTCAGAACCAAACAATAAGGCAAATATCACATGAGACAAGTTGTAGGATGCACTTAAGTTAGTACTTATGGAGGAACTTAGAAGAAGCAAGCATTCATCTTAAGAAGATTTTAAAAAGAACAACAGAATAAAATCAAAGAAAATATAAAAAAAAAAAAGAAAATATAAGAAATGAAATAAAGTACAGACATTAATAAAACAGAAAAAAAAAGATCAACAAAGCCAAAAGTTAATTTTCTGAAAATATATTTAATTAAATCATGAGTAAGATGGTTTTAAAAAGAGATGCTGAGGGCTTCCCTGGTGGCGCAGTGGTTGAGAATCTGCCTGCTAATGCAGGTGACACGGGTTCGAGCCCTGGTCTGGGAAGATCCCACATGCCGTGGAGCAACTAAGCCCGTGAGCCACAACTACTGAGCCTGCGCGTCTGGAGCCTGTGCTCCGCAACAAGAGAGGCTGCGATAGTGAGAGGCCTGTGCACCACGATGAAGGGTGGCCCCCGCTTGCTGCAAATAGAGAAAGCCCTTGCACAGAAACGAAGACCCAACACAGCCAAAAATAAATAAATAAATAAATTTTAAAAAAAAGAGATGAGAGAAATGACACAAATGAACAATATCTGGAATGAAAAAGTAGAAAAGATGCCAGGGACATTAAGATAAAATTATGAACAACTTTAAGTCAATAGATTAGAAAATTTAGACTGAATAGATATATATAAGAGAACACCAAAAATAATTCAAGAAGAAATATAAAGCCTAAATATTTCTTTCTTTTTTTTTTTTAAAGGATTGCTTTTCTTTTTTTTTTTAATGTGTACCATTCTTAAAGTCTTTATTGAATTTGTTACAATGTTGCTTCTGTTTTACGTTTTGGGCCATGAGGCATGTGGGATCTTAGTTCCCTGACCAGGGATTGAACTCGCACCCCCTGCATTGGAAGGTGAAGTCTTAACCACTGGACCGCCAGGGAAGTCCCCCTAAATATTTCTAGAAACATTCAAGAAGCAAAATCAAGTCAAATACCAAGTATTCAAGAAATACATATTAAATCCAACCTTACAAACTATTTCAAAGTATAAGAAGAGAAGGAGTAGATCATGTTTCTAGTACTGGCAGATTGTTATTCAGAGTAACTGTTGTGCTGAACAAAAACAAACAAGTTGAATAAGATATTTTTTAAATATATGTATATACATGTATATCTCTTCCTAAAAAGTATCAAAGAGGTAATGAAACAGTACGGAATTACTGGGTCAAAGTAAAGGAAAAATGGGAGCCTAGCCAGGCTAGCAAGCACGGTAGATTAAAAAAAAAAAAGAAATCTTAAAAATAAATAAATAAACAAACAAACAAATAAATAAAGAGACATGTACACTTTTTTTGGCAGGAGGGAGTCCAGACATTTAAGAAAATCTGTTAGATCACAGGTTAATCACAGAGATAATGGAACAGAAATGTCAATTAACACACACAAGAAATACCACTTGCAAAAACTATTTGGAAAAGTCACTATACAAACAGACGGCTGCAGCTGTCAAAAGAAATCCCTGAGGAGGGAGAAAATATTATTTCCAGAGTTACTACATTATAATACTCAAAATACACAGCTCTCAACAAAAAATTACAAAACATACCAAAAAAAAACCATGAAAATATGACTCATTCAAAGGAAAAAGAGAATATAACAGGAACTCTTCCTGTGGAAGCCCAGACCTTGGGATTACTAGTCAAAGACATAAAATCAACAGTCTTAAATATGCTCAATGAGCTATTTAGACAATAAACTAAAGGAAATCAGAACAAAGTATGAACAAATAGGGGGTGTCAATAAAGAGATTTAAAGAGATTGAAATTATAAACAGGAACCAAATAGAAATTCTGGAGCTGAAAAAGTACAACTGATGATATGAAAAATTCACTAGATACCACTATACACTTACTAGAATGGCCAAAATCCAGAACACTGACATGCTAAACGTTGGTGAGGATGTGGAACAACAGAAACGCTCATTCATTGCTGATGGGAATGCAAAATGGTACACTCACTTTGGAAGACACTATAGTGGTTTCTTACAAAACTAAACGCGCCCTTACCGTATGACCCAGCAACCACACTCCTTGGTATTTACCCAAAGGAGTCCACACAAAAAACCTGCACATGAATGTTTACAGAAGTTTTACTCATAACTGCCAACACTGGGACTTCCCTGGTGGTCCAGTGGCTAAGACTCTGCACTCCCAATGCAGGGGGCCCTGGTTCGATCCCTGAAGGGAACTAGACCCCACGTGTCGCAACTCAGAGTTTGCATGCCGCAACTAAAAGATCCCACATGCTGCAACTAAAGATCCCTCATGCTGCAACTAAAGATCCCGCAGGTGGCAATGAAGATCCCGCATGCTGCAACTAAAACCTGGCACAGCCAAATAAATAAATAAATAAATAAATAAATAAATATTTTTTAAAAAACCAACAAAACTGCCAACACTTACAAGCAACAAAGATGCGTAGGTGAAAAGATAAACTGACAATGGAATATTATTTACCACTAAAAAGAAGTGAGCTATCAAGCCATGAAAAGACATGGAAAAAAATCATATCACTAAGTGAAAGAAGCCAATCTGAAAAGGCTACATACTATATGATTCCAACTATATGACATTCTGGAAAAGGCAAAACTATGGAGAAAGTAAAAAGATCAGTGGTTGCCAGAGATTAAAGGGAGGAAGCGATGAACAGTGAAACTAAGTATGACACTATAAAGGTGGATACATGTCATTATAAATTTGTCCAAACTCATATAACGTACAACAGCAAGAGTGACCTTAATGTTAACTATGGACTCTAGGTGATAATGATGTGTCAGCTGTAACAAACGTACTACTCTGGTGGGAGATGCTGCTAATAGGGGAAGCTGTGGGGGACTGCAGTTAGGAAGCATATGGGAAATCTCTGTACCTTCCACTCAATTTTGCTGTGAACCTGAAACTGCTCTAAAAAATAAAATCTATTTAAAAAAAAAATCACTACAGGGGCTCAATGGCAGATGTGAGCAGGCAGAAGAAAGGATCAATGAACTTGAAGATAAGCAACTGAAATTATCCCATCAGATGAGCAGAAAGAAAAAAGAATGAAGAAAAATGAATAAAACCTGGGGGACCTCTGGGACATCATCAAACATACCAACATATGCATTAGGGAAGTCAAGAGAAACAGAGAAAAATATCTGAAGAAATAATGGCCAAAAACTTCCCAAATTTGATAAAATTCATAAATCTACACATCCCAGAAACTCAACAATCTCTAAGCAGGATAAACTCAAAGAGATCCACACTGACACATTATTGTCACACTATCAAAAGCCAAACACAAAGAGGGAATCTTGAAAGCAACAAGAGAGAAGCAATTTGTCACTTACCAGGGAGCCTCAATAAGATTAATAGCTGATTTCTCCTAAGAAATCATGGAGGCCAGAAAGTAGTGGAATGACATGTTTTTTTGTTTTTTATAATTTATTTATTTTATTTATTTTTGGCTGTGTTGCGTCTTCGTTGCTGCGCACGGGCTTTCTCTAGTTGCGGCAAGTGGGGGTTACTCTTCATTGCTGTGCGCGGGCTTCTCATTGCAGTGGCTTCTCTTGTTGCGGAGCATGGGCTCTAGATGCGTGGGCTTCAGTAGTTGTGGCATGCGGGCTCAGTAGTTGTGGCTCACAGGCTCTAGAGCACAGGCTCAGTAGTTGTGGTGCACGGGCTTAGTTGCTCTGCAGCATGTGGGATCTTCCCGAACCAGGGCTCAAACCCGTGTCCTCTGCATTGGCGGGCGGATTCTTACCCACTGCGCCACCAGGGAAGTCCCAACATGTTTTAAGGAAAAACGACTGTCAACTAAGAATTCTATATGGGGAGGGCGGGGGGAATGTGAGGAAAATCCTTCAACAATGAAGAAGAAATTAAAACATTCCCTGATGGATAAAGCTAAGGGTGACCATTACTAGTGGACCTGCCCTACAAGAAATTCTAAAGGGAGTCCTTCAGGCTGAAATGAAATGAAATTAGACAGTAACTTGAAGCCATATGAAGCAACTGATAAAGGTTGCTACACAGGCAAATATAAACCTATATTACTGTACTTTTGGTTTGTAACTCCTTTTTTCCAATATGATTTAAAAGGCAAAGGCATAAAACAATAGTTACAAATCTGTAACAATAACAATATGAAGGGGGAGGGACAGAGACATATAGGAACAGAGTATACACTACTGAAACTAAAGTAGGTATTATCCAAACTAGGTTATTATTACTTTAAGATGTTAATTGTAATCCCAAGGTAACCATTCAGAAACTAACTTTAAAAATATACAGAAAAGGAAAGAGGAAAAGATAACAGTATTCTACAAAAATATCAACAAACTATCAAAAAAAAAAAAAAGGCAGTAATGGAGGAACTGAGGAACAAAAACATTTAAGACATACAAAATACAAACAGCTAAATGGCAGAAGTCCTTCCTTAACAGTAATTACTTTAAATGTAAACGGATTAAATGTTCCAATTAATGGGCAGGAATTGACATAATGGATTAAAAGAAAAAAACATGATGCACCTATACATTGTCCGCAAGAGAATCACTTTACAAAGACACAAAAAGGTTGAAAGTAAAAGGATGAAAAAAGATAGTCCATGCAAATAGTAAACAAAAGACAGGGTGGGGGCTATATTAATATCGGACAAAATAGATTTTAAGCAAAAAGGTTATATTAAGAAGATATAGCAGTTATAAATATATGTGTACCTAATAGAGCCCCAAAATTTATGAAGAAAAAAAATGACAGAATTGAAGGGAGAAAACAGACAGTTCTACAACCACAGCTGGAGACTTCAATACCCCACTTTCAATAAACGATGGAACAATAACGAAATGGAGGACATGAACAACACTAAAGCCAGGCGCTACTCTGGGATTTAACAGTAAATAGACAAAAATCATTGCCCTCATGCAACTTACAGAAAATAAACAAGATACACTATGGGGGAGGTGGAGTGGGGAAATGGGTGAAATAGGTGAAGGGGATCGAGAGGTACAAACCTCCAGCTATAAAATAAATAAGTCACAGGGATATAATGCACAGCATAGGGAATATTCAATGATATTGTAATAACTTTGAATGGTGATAAATGGTAACTAGACTTATCATGGCAATCACTTTGTAACATATATAAAAATATCAAATCACTGTGTTGTACACCTGAAACTAATATAATATTGTAAGTCAATTATATTTCAATTTTAAAAAATTAAATACTAAGTAAAATAAATAAAAAGGTATATTATGTAGTATAGTAGGAGAAAAATTAAACAGGAAAGGGAACAGGGATTGTCAGAGGTTGCAGATTTTACTCAGTGTGGTTGGGCAAGAACTCACTAGGAAGATGACGTCTGAGTAAAGAGTAGCTCTCCTTACTCTAAATTCTTATTTATCATACTCCTTCAAAAATGTGTGTGCTAGACAAACTCCCCATCTATCTGGTGAGCTCCTTGTTGGCCGGGGCTATTGTGTTAGGACTATCCCAGCACAGAGCTTACATAGAAGGACCATTCGATAGGTTTACTGAATGCCCACATAGACACGCACAGCTAGCATCAGTTCAGGGGGTACAGCAGCGTATAAATTGCTACCGAATTTTTTACTAACGTCTTCACCCTTGGCCCTCCGTGATAAATTAGTTTCCATGTGGTCAGCCCTCCAACTCAATGGGCCAGGTGAAAAGTAAAAGCGTGTTCTCTCAAACACTGGCCTCACTAACCCAGAAACTGGGTGTCTCCTTAAGTCAACCATTATAATAAGGAAAAGTCTCTCAGAAACTCATTAATGTGCCCTTACCACACATTTTATGCATAAAAACAGAGGCCCATAAAGGTCAAAATTCTAGTTAGAAATGGGAGTGTTTGCACTGACTCCTGAAAGTCACTCTGCCTCAGACCTACGTCTTCTCACCAGGAACTCTCCTCAAGAACCTCTGCCTCCTGACCTGCACCAGGCTCATCTCCAGCTGCAAGGCGTCTCTCTCTCTCCGAGCTGTGTCCAGCTCTCCTTCCAACCGCCGCACCTCGGACTGCACCAATGCCAGCTGCTGCTGGGCCTCCCGGGCTGCCTGGGCCTCCCTCTGGGTGTTCCCGTAAGAAAGAGAAATCAAACTTAAGTTTGCACCTCATTGCCTGTCTCCCGGTTACCTCTATTCCCCGATTCATCCTCCCATACCCTAAAAACCAAGCTTCCTCTCTCCTCACATGTGACCTATTTCCTCATCTCTGTTGAATCTCACTCTTCGGCCCTCCATGTATTTGATGCCCCCAGCCCTTCCTGCAGGCCCTACGCTCTCAGTCTTCTCTCCCACATATAGTTCTTCACTCTCCATCCCAGTCCACTACATCGCGTTTTCTGACATCCGTCTCATTCAATTATTTTGTCCTTCAACTGTTCCCCCATTCCCCAAGTGCCGCTTTTACCTTCTCCCTTTCCAGCTGAGCCTGGCTCTCCTCCTGCAGCGCCTGGTAGCATTCCTTAAGCTGGTGCTCCTGCTGGGCCCAGGTCTGCCGTTCTTCTTCTAGGGCCACCTGAAGTGTCTCCAACTGTTGACGCTCACTGAGTTGCCCAGCCCGAGCCTCATCCCGTTCTTCCTGCAGGGCCCGGCACCGCTGCTGTTCCAGCTCCAAGCTCAGGGTCAGAGCTTGCCTTTCCTCTTCCTATAGCCCCAGGAGAAAACCAAGATCCCTAGCATGCCCTCAAGAGACCAGCAATCTGCCCCCTTACCCCATACAGTGTGCCCGCTGAGAATTACATCCGTTAAAATACAATAGTTAACAAGCCCACAAGATTATAATATGGTACATAAGAGCTTCTGTTCCAGAGTTAGGTAGATTTGGGTTCAAATCTCAGTTTGAATCCCAGCTCTGCATTTACTTTGTGTTCTGAGGCACACATCCTTATCTGTAAAGTGGGCATATTACAGTCTACCTTGTGAGGATTAAAGTTAAAAGCGTATGTAAATAATTTAGCACAGTGTCTCTGGCATGTAGTAAGCACTCAATATACAATAGCTATCACCATCGTCATCAAAAGAAATTCCACAAAGACTAGAAAATCCAGCCTGCAATCGTGTACTAGCCATCCAGCAGCCTCCATCAGTGCTCTTGGATGTAGCCTGTTAGGAATATAAGTGCCAGCATGCATGTAGCAAGCATGTGTCAGGCATGCAAGAAATTCTAAACCTGGCTACTAATTCATATGGGTAATCATCTTATCATTTCAGCAATTAGAAACTTGAGTAAGTCTCATCCCATACCTTTTCTGGTCTGCCATAGACCAGGGTTCTCAAACCTGGCTGAACGAAATCACCTAGGAAATTTCTGAAAAAATTTAGGCTCCCCAACCCCCCATATATCAAAAACTCTGGGAAAGGGTCAGAAATCTGTATTTAAAAATAATTATCCAAATGATTTTAATGAGGATACAATCTGCTGAGTCTCTCAAACTTACTTGGTGGCAGAGCTTACTTTCTGTAGAGTATCTAGCAGAACTAGTGTTTTTGTTTTTCTTTTAAATCTTCTTTTATGTATTTATTTATTTATTTATTTGACCATGCCACCGAGGCATGCGGGATCTTAGTTCCCTGATGAGGGATTGAACCCGTGCCCCCTGCAGTGGAAGCACAGAGTCTCAACCATTAGACCTCCAGGGAAGCCCCCAGAACTTGTGTTTTAAAGAACACACTTTGCCCTGGTGCAACCCAAATTATGAACTCCCACAATCCATCAAAAGCCCGTATCCCTCTAGAAGTAATTAACAGCCTCTACTGGAATTAACCCAGGAAGCATTCTCACCAGTGTCTCTCTTTCCCGTTGCTGCAGTCTGGCACCTTCTTGCTCACGATTCAGGGCCTCCATGGCCTCAGAAAGGCTTTGTTCCAGGCGGGTTACTGTCTTTCAAGGAGAGAGGAACACAGGACAGAGGAACTGAGGGGAATCACGGCACTTCGAAAATCATTAACAACGTAAACTCTAAAAGCAAGAGTGAACTAAATGACTTGGGGGCCAGAGAGAAGACCACATGGCGTGAGGAAAGCTGAGAAGGCATCAACCATGCAAGTCTGACAGCAGAAACACTGAAGGGAGAGGAAGCTAGGAGAACTGTCAGGCCAGCTACAGCAAGACTGAGGTCAATGTGTCAGAAGCCCTGATTCCAGAGCTGTTTCTACCCTCTCCCATCCAGCCGTCGGTGACCTAGGTTCTAAAGCCCCGTGACCCAGGTTGCACACCTCCTGCTGCTTGCTTCTAGTGAGTTCAGCTGCCTGGCGCTCCTCCTGGAGTCCCCGAAGCACCTCTGTCCGCTCAGCTTCATGCCGGTTCCAGCCCTCCACCACGCGGGCCAGGGTCTCAGGAAAGTCAGATAGAATTTCAAATAATTTTTTTGCCCTCTTTCTGCCCACAGGGGCAGGGTCAACAGCCACCTTCTCCCAGTGGTCAGTTAACCCACCACTTACCCAGCTCCCAACATGAACAAAGAAATGTTGGTTGGCCTCCCCCTATTCACTACTCCTTGGTGTCCCCCATGGAGAGACCCACCCGCATTCCGCTACCCTGGCACCTTGTCCAGTTGCTCAATCATGATATCCTTCTTGCGGTCGGCAGTCACGGCCACAGCTAACTGTTGCTGAAGCTCTAGCACGCGGGTCTGCAGGCTCTGAATATGGCGCTCACAATGCTGGGAAGAAGGATGAGGAGTCTGGGTGTTGCCATCCTTAGTTTGACCAAAGCTCCAAACTTTCCAGCTCCTCTACAGGGGAAATGGGCTGGAGACAGGGAGCCTGGGTCCCAGGAACAGAACAGGTTTGGGGAAGGAGAATCAGGAATTCTGGAGCCTAAGACCTCCAACACCTTCCTCTCCACTTCAGGAAGCAGGGGCTTAGTTTCCAGCCTCTTCCCTTTTCCAGATCTCCTGGGAAAAATTTCCATGAACCTTTTGGCAGGGGTGCAGCAGCCCATGCTGCAAAGAGTGAGAAGTTACTCCTGCCCTAAGAAGCATATTGGACACAACGATTCAACATGGCAAGGATAAAGGGGAAAGCCTTTCATTCATGGCCAGGCAGTTTAAAACGGAGGAAGAGAAGGTTCCAAAAATGACAACACAACCAATGATTCTGACTCTTCCTCTGCCTTGTCCCTCTCTCTGCCCCCTTCAGATAGGCTGAGGCTCACAGAAACAAAGCTCATTATATCACTGGTAGCTTTGCACAAGCCAACAAAGTTTGTTGTTCATTCACCAAACATGCACAGAGTATTTCTATGTGTTCGGTATATTCTAGACTTTAGGAAGAAAGTGCTGAACAAGATAAGGTGTGACCAGCATGGAGCTTAGGTTTTAGAGGGGGAAAACAAACAAGATATATCAGACTTTGATAAACTACATGAAGGAAATAACAGAATGATCTGAGGGAATAATACCTGGAGGGGAGGTGTGCCATTATAGCTAGGATGGTCAAAGAAGGCCTGCCTTCCAGCAGAGCCATTTGAGCAAAGTTCCAGCCTGCAGGCCCTTAACCTTCAGCCCCTTTTCTAATCTTTGCTGCTGTCAAAAGGAAGCCTTTATATCTCACCTTGCGACGGGTATGCTCTGAATCCAGTGCATCTCTCAGCCCCTGAAAATCCGGGGGATTGAGTGGGGGCCCTGACCGAAGGCTGGTGTAGCGGGGAAACAACTCTTCCAGGGCTTGGGCTGAGCTAGATGGAGATAAGTCGTGCAGGGGCCGGGTGCTGAGCAAATCAGGTAGAGAATATTAGGGTTGGGAAAGCTTTTGAGATCCACTAGCCCAACTGTGACATTTTACAAAAGAGGAAACTGAAACTCAGGGCAGGAGACTTGCCCAAAGTTACAAAGCTAGGTAGATAAGTGATAGAGCCATAGATAGCACGCAGGTTCTGTGATTCACTCTATAGTGCTCCTTCCTTTATTCCACACTCCCTGCAGTACAAGTCTCAGCAGAAACAAACTAGCTCTTCTGGAGGAAGAAGGACTAGAAGTTGGGAGAGAGCCAGGTACTAAGCAGCAGATGCCCAAGTTCCCAAAGGAGGAAAGGGGATAGAAGAAAGGAGAGAAAGGATGAAAACTGAAAGCTAAGTGACAAGCATCTTAGGTACTTAAGAGATACAAAAGCAGTAAAGGGAGAGCTAAGCACTAGAACACTTGGCTTGCCAAGAAAGAAAGGAAGTCAGCTAGGAGAACCCCAAGGAAAACTCACTTAAGTAAGGTGGCCGTGCTGTCACTGTCAAAGGAGTCCTCTTCCTGTCTCTCTGAGCCGGCACCTGGAGTAGCGCGATCCCCTGTGGGCAGCCAGAGAGGCCCACAGCCAGGGTCAGGTAAGGAGAGGAACAGGGACCACCTGAAGAAGAGGTCCTTCCTTTCTACTTCACCCACTCCTCCTGCCCTCTCCCAAAGAACGGGAACCTTTCCTCCAGAAATCTCTTATCTCCGAGGTCTAGGTCGCCACCCCCCACACACCCTGCTTCCTTTCTCCACTTTTTCCCACCCCTTAAATCTAGGTTCTCCTTTATAGGGAAGGGGTTCACTCACGATAGGCCGAATCTCGTGAGGTTTGGAGCATGCTCTGGAGTTGACCCCGAACACTTTCCATCTCAAAGATATGCTTGGAACCATCCTAGAAAAAGCAACATGGAAATCAGATGCAATAATCCATAATCTACCTACCGCCAGAGTAGATGGCATCCAGTAGCCCCTAAGGCCCAAGAATTTTCACTCTCACACCTGGGAAAACAAGAAAAATAGAACTGACCTAGTAAGAAACTCAAATGTCTACAGAAGCCAGACAGGTAATGTAAATGAATTAATTGGGCACCTTAAGACAAGAGTGGTGAGGATTCTTGCCAACTAGAGAGCAAATATCCTGTCTAAAGACTCTGTAGTCCATGGCTATCAGTTTTTCAAACTCTAGGCAGCCTAACCAGTCTGCAGATTGGTTATGATACCTGCTCTACCTGACACTATCTATCTATAACATGTATAATTGATTAAACTATGTTTTAATGATTTACATGCCAAATTTTGAACCATATGATCAAAATAGTTTTGAGCTGGAAGGATCTCAGCATATTTTCCTTAAGTCCCTAGTTCCCTCTTGGGATGAAGAAACCTTATCCTCACTCCCAGCACCCACATCCCAGTTAAAGCACAGCAACCTACCCCACAGGTGTCTCTGAAGGGAAAAAAAAAAAAAAAAAAGAGCTAGTAGTTTCACAACTTTCCAAATTATGGTGGCCCAGGCCACTCTCTCCCTCATAAACATTTGTTCCCAGGAACAAGCATGACTGACTGTGTAGTTAAAAGGAATTTGGAATCCAACAATAGGAGTTCAAGTCTCAGTAAAGTTATTTTTTTTTTTACCATCCCCAATCCCAAGACCCTAGAGGTTTCCAAGACACACCTCCCTCACCTTTTTCTTCAAGTTGTTCTCCAATCCAACTGACAAGCTGTGACTCAGCTCTTGGGCCAAGCCATCTAACACCTCATGAGGAGGTGGGAAGGTGGTGGGCAAAAACAGCTGGGCTCGGGCTGTGCTCTCTGCCTGACGACTGAGGTGCAAAGAAGTATACAGCTGGGAGGTCACCTCAGAGGATGCTTGGTTCAGCCCAGGGGCTTCTGATGAATCACTCAAGAGATCCTTGGCCCGGAGAGGCGAACTGGGGCTGGTAGCTGATGTTGCCATGAGTACAGGGAAGAGACAACTGGAGACAGCAGAGCTGGGAACTCCTGGTTCTGCTTTAGGAGAGCCCAGGGGGAAAGTCCCCCGAGAAGGAAGATTTGGGAGAAAGGAGGAAGACTCCAAGTGAAGGATTCTTGTTGAATGAGGGTATGGAGCCTTTCTGGTTAGAGGAGAGGTTTCCAACGGTTCCAGAGGCCATGGGAGAGGGCAAAAGGATTTCTTTCCACAGCTCCTGCTAACAGTGGAAAAGGAGGGTGCAGCAAGGAGAGGGTGGGGACAGAAGACCTGTTGCAGTTCCTCTGGAGCGCTGAAAGCTGCAGATCAACTTCTGGCACAGGCTATCACTGGTCAACTGAGCTCTTAAGTTTTCACACCCAGAACGTGCAAACTGAAACGGACCCAAATCCAATAGAGGCCTAATTTCCGTCCAGCTGCCTTATTTGCCCCTCAACTGGCTGTGGTCTCAGAGGGGCAGGAACCTCATGCTCCCCACCTCCCCTCTCCTCCCACTGCACCCGTTCTACCCAGGGTCAACTCTCTAGTATATCCCCTCCCATCCCTCCTGTCAAGAAAGCCATAGCAAGGTCCCTAGAATCCCTCCCTCCCTACTATCCCCAAAGAAACTTGGTGAACACTCAGTCACGCCCTCAGACGTCCGTAAAAAGTACGCCGCGCTCAAGCCTAGCCTGAGATCCCCTACCCCGACCACCCCGTTCCAACTACTCTCCACACCTCCAGTCCTCGGCCACGCAGTCGGCCAAGGTGGGGACAAGGGACTGCCCCCCTCCCCTAAGCCCCAGTTCGGCAACACCAAGACACCCCCTTCCCGCGCCCTACCCTACAATCAAAACCGTTGGCAGCCTCCCGCCCACCGCCCGCAGCCCCGCCTCACTCGCCTCGATGACGTCACCACCTCAGGACACCTTGTTTTCAGCCGCTCTCACAGCTTCTGGAGCCGGAGAGCCTGGACGCGCATGCGCGTATCCGACGGCCACGGATTGGCTGAGAGAGGTATAGGGGCGGGGTTATTGCTCCGCCGCTAGAGCGCGTAGACCCGGTGGGGCGGGGCTCCGCGGAAACCGGAAGTATCGAGTGACGGGCACTCGGAGAAGTTCCGGTGAGTTCGGGGTAGGGGTTCACGTCTGGTTGGAGGGATCCCGGGCTGAGAACTGGAGCCTACGGGGTGTGGGCGGTCCCGGAGCGAGGCTCACATTCTCTGCCCTGCAGATGACTGTCCACAACCTGTACCTGTTTGACCGGAATGGAGTGTGTCTGCATTACAGCGAGTGGCACCGCAAGAAGCAAGCGGGGATCCCCAAGGAGGAGGTGACGAGAGGGCCCCGCGCAACCCGGGTGACCTCATATCTCCAAATGCACATTGTCCCAGTCCAGCTTCTTCTCTCCAAACCCTGGTTCCTTCCCACCCCAACCCCGGCTCCTTTAAAAACCGAGAGCTAACTCTGCCCCTCTTCCTCCAGGAGTACAAGCTGATGTACGGGATGCTCTTCTCTATCCGCTCGTTTGTCAGCAAGATGTCCCCGCTAGACATGTACGCGTAGTCAGAGGGGTTGTTGAGGGAGGGAGGGAATTTGGGGGTGGGGGAAACTTTCTGGAGTGGAAGGGGCTTTGGCCCCCAGAGAGGGTAAGGAGACAGAGAGGCTGAGTCCGGGGCAAGAGTGCAGGAGCTGGCAGGAGCGGCGGTGGGGAAGATCTGAAGGTAGAGAGGTTGGACAACGGGGCTAAATTGAGGGGTGAAGATGGGAGGTGTCTTTAGTCAACCAGCCTCCTACAAACGACACGTTTAGAGAAGAGGGAGTCAATCTAGAGGAGATCAGAAGAATCTCTTTGGGAAAGATTTCGCTTCTATTCCTTGACATCCTCCTCATCTCTGCAGGAAGGACGGCTTCCTGGCCTTCCAAACTAGCCGTTACAAACTCCATTACTACGAGACGCCCACTGGGATCAAGGTTGTCATGAACACTGACTTGGGCGTGGGACCCATCCGAGATGTGCTGCACCACATCTACAGTGCGGTCAGTGCCAGCCCCTCGGACCCTTCCGCCAAAGCTTCAACAGCCATGGCCACTTAGAGCCCCAAGACTCCTTCAGCTTCCCTGCCCTAATCCTACTGTATTGTATCTCTATTGAAGTCAGACTTCTTGGGACCCTTTAGGTCCTTATACACTCCCACCACCAGTTTCTCCCCAAGGAGGGTTTGCCTTCCAGCCCTTGATCTCTGTGCATTCACACACCCCTGAGGTTATAGTAGGTTTGGGGTTGAAAACAAGAAGTGTTCAAAGCCTGGCTCTAACACCCTCCTCCTCCACAGCTGTACGTGGAGCTGGTGGTGAAGAATCCCCTGTGCCCGCTGGGCCAAACTGTGCAAAGTGAGCTCTTCCGCTCCCGACTGGACTCCTACGTCCGCTCTCTGCCCTTCTTCTCCGCCCGGGCTGGCTGAAGGAAGCACTCTACCTCACCCCTCAGAAGAATCCCTGTCTGTCTGGGGCCCTTTGTTTCACCTGAGGGCCCCTACTGGAAGCCCCACGGCCCCAGCTCCTCCATCCCCGTCAAGCCCCTCGGCAGCCCTCCCAGGGGAACAGCCTAAAAAGCCCTCCATGGTGCCCTTCCCATCACAGGAAGGAAGCCTACTGGAGTCTCTACACCTCCAAACCAGGCCCTCTCTCCAGTTTTATCCCCTACCTGACTCTGGGAGAAGTACAGAATAAACTTTTTATCACCCTCTGCGACCTGAGCGTGTTAGTTTCAGTGGTCGATTGGGGCCTGCCCCTCTCATGAAGGCTTGAACCAGGGTTCACATCCCCTGAGCCAGCAAAGAGGCTTCGTCCACGGGTTTCTCAACAGCGGCACTGTTGACGTTTGGGGCTGGATAATATCTTGGTGTGTGTGTGGCGGGGGGGGGGGGGGGGGGGGTGCTGCCGTGTACTTTGTTCTGGCCGCCACTCACTAGATGCTGGTAGCACATCTCCATGTCTTTCTCTTTCTCCCTCTTCTCTCACATGAGCGCGCGCGCGCGCACCCATATCGTGACAGTCAACAATGTCTCCAGATCTTGCCAAATGTCCCCTAGGGGAGAAAATAGCTCCCCGATTGAAAACCACTGGGTTGGGGGAAGGCCGACTGGCCTCGGGGTGCAGAGAGTAGAACCACCTTCCCGGTTCTGCTCTCTGGTTCCTGTGAGCCCACAGAACACGCTGGAGCTCCGGAAGGTGGGGCTTATGCAGATGAGCGGCAGGTTTTGGCTGGGAGGCGGGCGGCTTTATGCAGATGAGGGGGCGGTGCCTGCATGTTGATTAGCTGGGCCCGCAGCCGACGCGGCTAGGAGTCTATCGGGTCCCGCTGCGGTTCGGACTGAGGTGGCATCTCTCTTCCGCCCCCCCCTCGTCCCTAAGTTCCTACCCTCCGAGGATCGCCCTCGACCTTTACCCTCGTCCATTTCCCCCTTTCCTCCCTGCGCCAGTACCCCCGAATCCTAATCGCTCCACTCGTGGCGCCCCCCGCGTTTCTCCTCTCCGCCGCAAACCCCGCGACCTCCAGCAGCCCGCCCCCGCGAGCCGGATCCTGCCTGGCTGCTCCGGCCGCAACCTCCTCAGCCTTCCCGCTCTTCTAGGGCTCGCGCCACTACACCCCCGGGTGTCTCCCCTCGGGCTTCCCGGTTCCCTCCTCCTCCCGCCCCCTCGGAGCCCCTCCCCCGCCTTGGCCAGCCGGCATGCAGGTGTCTATCGCATGTACCGAGCAGAACCTTCGCAGCCGGAGCAGTGAGGACCGTCTGTGTGGACCCCGGCCGGGCCCCGGGGGCGGTAATGGCGGGCCGGTCGGCGGGGGGCATGGGAATCCTCCGGGGGGAGGAGGGTCGGGCCCCAAGGCCCGGGCCGCAGTGGTCCCCCGACCCCCAGCGCCCGCTGGGGTCCTCCGAGAGAGCACCGGCCGAGGCACTGGCATGAAATACAGGTATGGGGGTGGCCGGGCAGCCCGCCACATCTGCTCCCCTTTCCTGACCCCTGAGGCTTCCTGGGATGCTTCCAGGACCCCCCCCAAACTTCGCTAAGAAGGTCCCGGCTCACTCCATCTCCTCTTCCCATCACTGGCACTCCCTTACATGGGCCCTCTCTTGCTCTCCGTCCAATCCATACCCCCGACTAGTAGAAAATCAAGTTTACCAAGGTTGACCAGGCCTGTCAGACCCAGGGGATGCTCCTAAGCTTCCCTCCTTACCCTCAGGAAGGCGAGGGATGCACGGATCTCCAGGCTGCACACACACACACACCCCCCTGGATGAAGTGTCCTTGGGTCGTGTCCTGGGAAGATGGGGGAAGGAAACGGCTTCTCACTTTGGCCTGCTCAGTGTGCCTGACCCAGATACTGTCCCCACATGCCCCAAGGTCTCCTGCAACCCTTCTTGGTGGGGAGGGAAGTGGGGCCCTTGGAAGGATGGACCACATCTCTCAACCCCCTGCTGAGGGACAGGGGCCATGTGGGAAAGATGGACTGAAATGTAACCGACTTTATCTCAGAGAACCACTGGGCTCTCAGGACTACCAGTAGGGGGGAGGGGAGGGGCTCCTGCTTGAGAGTGAGCAGAGGTCACTGATCTGACCCGGCTTTGTCACTTGAGGAATTTGATCCCCTCCATGTGGTGGCCCTGATTGGGAAGCTGAGCGGACTGCCTGGGTGGGGGGTCTTTGGGAGGAGGGGGCTCTCTCGTTTGAAGACAGACTTCACAAGCCAACAGGAGCAGAGGGAGTAGAGAGGGGAAGAGGGAGAACTGGTCTTTCCTCTCATACTCTCCACCCAGGTGTCCTACCTGCCTTTGTTGGAGGCCCACCTGCCTATCTTATCCAAGGATCCTTGCCTGCCTGAGTGCCTGAACTTAACTTGGTTTACCCCTTCCACCCCAGTGTCTGCCCTTTAGCACAGCACTCTCTGATGATCTGTTTTCACAAACTCAACACAATTAGCCAGTCGCATTCCTCCCAGCCAACCCCCACCCCCGACTCTACACATCCCAGAGATGACTCAAATAAACACAAGACCCACCAGCAGAAACGCTAAGCAGGCAGCACATCTTCAGTGTGATAGGAGGGAACAGAGGCATTGGACAGTGGCTCCAGAGGAACAGTCATTATTTGTTCACTTATGCTATGGCCATAGCACTGCCCAATTCAGTGGGCTCACTGAGTCTAGCTTCTTTGGACTGAGACACCCTGAGGGCATCTCATTCTGGAAGGAGAGGAGCTGGAGGCTGATAATCTATGTCGCTAATGGAGGCTCTACCCATTCCTTCTGCCTCTGTGTCCTGCAGGAACCTAGGAAAGTCTGGTCTTCGGGTATCCTGCCTTGGCCTAGGTGAGTTAGAAAGAAGAGGAATTAAGGGAAGGGGCGTTCTTTCATGGCTTGCCCCCACAGGTCTCACTTGCCTGGCTTCTCTCTTGCAGGTACCTGGGTCACATTTGGTTCTCAGATCTCAGATGAGGTATAAGTGATGGGGCCTAGAAGCAGGGTGAGGGGGTATGAGGGAACCAAAAAGGGGGGAAATGGACTTGCATAGGGGTTTGGACAACAAGCATGGAGAACGGTGGACCTGAGGTTGGAGGATGGGGAAAGCGGAGTGAATGTGGAAACCAAGGTTGAGGTCTGATGGGCTAGAATGCCGTAAGGAAGGTAACTGAGAGGCTGGTTGTTGATCTTCAACTTTTTCTCTCACCATCCTAGACAGCAGAGGATGTGCTGACAGTAGCCTATGAGCATGGCGTAAACCTGTTTGACACCACCGAAGTGTATGCAGCGGGAAAGTAAGGACTGGGGTGAAAAACTAAGTTACACTTGGAAGGCTGAGAGAATATCAGGGCTTTTTGGTTTTCCCCCTAAAGAACCCTGGGAATTCTGCATCACTAAGTTCCAACCTTTCAGCCAGTGGAGCCCCGAAGCATTATGGGAACTGTAGTCCCAACATCTGTCTCTCTCCAGCTTTGAGGGCAATGGGGCATACTGTGCAGTCAAAATAAAATAAAACCAACAAATATTTCCTGGACATCATTTATGTGCAACTATGTGAGGATGACAAAGCTAAATTTCAAACATACTACACCACAGCACACACGGCTTCACGCTGGAAATAGTAAAAACCTAGGATGACTACTCCTGCCTCTTCTTCTGGCAAACTCTTCTGCTTATCTTTAAGACTTGTCCCAGATGTCAGCTCTTCCAAGAAGCCTTTGCCCAACTCCGCAAAGTTGGTCACTATCCCCCTCGGCTCCCAAAGCACTTTACACTACCCTCTGATACACAGTTCATCAATTACTCGTTTACAAGGCCATATTCACTGCTCAACTGGGAGGCTCCTCCCTCCACAGAACTTGTCTTGCTCTTTCCCACGTCACCTAAGTACCTATGCAAAGCCTGTCACAGAGCAGGTATCTGATTGAAGGATGACATCAATATGCCCTCAAAAAGCTCACAGTCTAAGTGGTTAAACAAACAAACCAAAAGACAAGGAGATACGAAAGATTAAATAACAGTAGCACTTCAGTAAGAGCCCACCATAACTTAAGACTTGTCACACATTAACTCATGATTAAGTGTCAAAAAATTGTGTAGCCAATAAGAGCTATGGAAGCTGACAAGGACTGACCATAGACTACAGCAATCAGAGAACATTTTCCATAAAATGAGGCAGAATCCAAGCTAAATTTTGGAGGATGGGTGGAACTTTGCAGAGACTAAAAGAAGGGGGAGGGCAATACAAATGGTTGGAACCAGATGAGGCAGTGTCCTCCCTGGCTCCACTATAGTTGGTCCCTCTTCTCTCATCCTATTCTATCCCTTCAGCACCCAGAACAGAGCTTGGTACACAGTGATGCACAACTGACATTTGTTGAATGAATGAATGAAAACGATACAACTATAACCCTAGATTGGGAGCCCCTCTTACTTAGTCTAGGATGGGGCTGACAGCCCAATGGGCTCCTCATTTATGCTCCATTTTACAGGAGAGGAAATTAGTTGAAGGGAAAGGTGGGGAGGAGGGAAGGAAACTGATCCACTTTGGAGGGGTCAGTGCTTCTGCACTGTCTTCCTTCCAGGGCTGAAAGAACCCTAGGCAACATCCTCAAGAGCAAAGGTTGGAGGTAAGACATGTTGGGTGGGTGGGGAGGGCCAGGAGGTTGCTGGGGACATGATCATCCAAAAATCCTTTTCTTGCTGGTTCTACCATTTCTCTTTTTTCCAGGAGATCAAGCTATGTCATCACCACCAAGATTTTTTGGGGAGGACAGTAAGTGGCTGCCTCACTATAATTGGGGAGAAGATCTGCAGAGACTGTGTGAAGGTGCATGGGATGGGGGTGGGGACAGCAGTCCCTGCACCTGCTACCCCAGGTCTGCATCCTGCCTGTGAGGACCCCTGAAATCCCAGTTCCTCAAGATTCCAGTCCAGCCCTGGTCCCTTATCTTTGACACACCTCATCTTTGACTTACCTTTTCCTACAGGGCAGAAACTGAGCGAGGCTTGAGCCGCAAACACATCATTGAGGGTAAGAGTTAGGGGCTGGGAACCGGAGGTGGCTGGGTATGGAAGCCAGAGGAGTTGGGAACATTCTCTGAAGCTCTGAGTCTGAGGCTTTGAATAGGGAAGCTGGGATTTAGGTGGCCATGGCAAAGGGATAAGGTCTGAATTCTTAGGAAACTGAAGCTCCAGAGCTTACCTTCCTCGCCCCATGCTTACCCCAGGCTTGCGAGGATCCCTGGAACGCCTCCAGCTGGGATATGTGGACATCATCTTCGCCAATCGCTCAGACCCCAACAGTCCCATGGAGGGTAAAAGCAGCACCCCAACCCTGACAACCCTTCAAAATTGAGCACTTCTCAAAACCTCAGCAGAAGCCAGCCCCTGCTCAGGAGGCCTCCCAAGCTCCACAGTGGAGGCTCAGACCCCAGGACTTGGACAGGGAGGGAGGTGAAGAGCAGATACCAACCTCTCTGACTCCACAGGGATGAGTGGGGCCTTGGTGGGGCAGGCAGAGGTCTGCAAATCTGGAACCCAGGATGCCAGGGGTCTGACAGTGAGGCTCTCCCTCTCCTATGTGCCTAGAGATTGTGCGAGCCATGACCTATGTCATCAACCAGGGCCTGGCCCTATACTGGGGGACATCCCGATGGGGGGCTGCAGAAATCATGGTGAGTGTGCCACCCACCTCGCCGTCCTACAACTTGTTCCCACTTTTCACATGGCCACTCCAAACCCCACTCTACTGGAGGAGGGGGGAGTGGAAGAAAATGGAAGGAGTGCTCTGACCCCCATTTTTTCCCCACCCCAACCCAGGAGGCCTACTCCATGGCCAGACAGTTCAACCTGATTCCTCCAGTGTGTGAACAAGCTGAGCACCATCTGTTTCAGAGGGAGAAGGTGGAGATGCAGCTGCCAGAGCTCTACCACAAGATTGGTTCGAAGTCCCCTCATCCCTACCTTTCCCTCGGCCTCACCATCACCTAGATCCCTTTCCCACATCCAATCCTCTTCCTCTTAGGTGTTGGCTCAGTCACCTGGTCCCCTCTGGCCTGTGGCCTCATCACTAGCAAGTATGATGGGCGAGTCCCAGATACCTGCAGGGTCAACATCAAGGTGAGATCTGGGGGCTCAGGACGGCATGAGTGGACTATCTGAGGAGTGGTCTTTTGCTGATTCTCCTTGGCCTCCAGGGCTACCAGTGGCACAAAGACAAAGTGCAGAGTGAGGATGGCAAGAAGCAACAAGCCAAAGTCATGGACCTTCTCCCCATCGCTCACCAGCTGGGCTGCACCGTGGCGCAGCTTGCTATTGGTGAGACGCTGCCAGCCCTGGACCCTGCAGAGGCCTTGTCTCCTCCTGAGACGCTACCAAACCGCAGACTGGTTTGTCTCTGGGGAGGACCCTCTTCCTCGGAGACACCTCTGAAGTCTGTGTGCTGTTTTTTTTTTCCTTCTCTGGCCCAGCGTGGTGTCTCCGCAGTGAGGGTGTCAGCTCGGTCTTGCTGGGGGTGTCCAGTGCAGAGCAGCTGATTGAACACCTGGGCGCCCTGCAGGTGAGGGGGGAGGGGTGTGGGGGGCAGTGGGGGGGGTGTCAGAGCCGGAGCCCATCTCTGTCCCCTGCCCCCGCAGTCAAGCAACGCCTTGCTGTCCAGGCCAGAATGGGCCTGTGAGGTCACCCACTACAATGTCCTCGCTTGGCAAATGAGAGGTCCCAGGGCGAGACGGTGAGGCAGGGGCACAGCTGCGACTCTTTCCCTGCCACTTGACTTCGCTGTGCGGCTCCCCGGCTTTTCGAACCTCATGCCCTTGTTCAGCAACCCTGCATGCACTGCCCTCTCCACCACCCCATTCAATTCCAGGTGCTGAGTCAGCTGACCCCGCAGACGGTGATGGAGATAGAAGGGCTCCTGGGCAACAAACCGCATCTCAAGAAATAGTCCGTCGGGGGCGCAGGGACCCAAACCGGAGCCGCTGCACCCCCCAGAACCGCTTCCCCCCCCAACCCCCGCCCCCGCCCCCGCCTCCCTCCGGCTCCGGATCCCTCCACGCAGCGGCCGGAGCCAGGGAAGCCCCGCCCACTAACGAGTTCCGGCTACAGTAGCGAAAGCATGAACAAAGCCATATCCTCCCGCAGTGGGGCTTGAGAGGGAAAGTAGTCCGCCGCCCCCTATTGCGTTCTCCTAGGCCTCCCTGCTAATCCTGGGCATGAGCTACTGGGCCGTCCCCTCTCTGCCACTTGGACTCGCTCCCTTCTCTCTTCCCCTAATCGCCGAGGCCCAGGGGGAAAAAAAAGGCAGATACAAGACCCATGCAGAGTACCTCAAAAGTGGCCCTTGAAATTTCATCAAGGGGTAACAACCTAATATGAAGTGAGTTTTGATGTCATCTGGGACAAAGGAGATGGGGCTCTTACATTCGTTACAAAGGAAGCCAGGCTGGTCCTGGCAGGAAGTAAATGATAATCTTTGGGAAACTAGGACCCCGCCTCAGCCAGGAGGTAGAGGAGGGCTTAAAACCACAAAGAGTGTTGATACTTTGTTCTTGCCGAGAGGGGTAGGGTGGGGACTGCAGTGACAAAGCACTGATGAGGGAAAATTGATGGCCGATGTATAGCTTGTCCTGGCACAAGTGGCCAGGGAAGCCCTTGGAAAGTACGGTTGGGCCGCACTTCGCAGGAAAAGGTGACAGCCTTTAGGTCACGGCAGAGAAACGGGGCTGACATAAAAAGATCTGGGGATAAACTTTTGAGCCTTGAGCAGGACTCCCTACCTGGCAGTGGAGGACTGTAGTCTTCCTCCTGGCAATAATCTTAAAGCAATAATGATGGCCCCTCTTGTGTAAGACTTCCCAGGGAACTGTAAATAAAATCTCGGCTTGATCATCACTTACCGCGTCTGAAATTGCTGGGGACTGAGAGGTTAGCATCTCAGTCTCACGTATCTGGGCCTCTAGCACCCTGCCACTAGAAAGGTCCAGTACTACCTTTCCACTGCTCCTTTACCTTAGTGACCCAGGCATCGTGCTCCTAGTCACTGCTGTCATCAAGGACCCAGGCACCTGATCCTCCAGGCCAGTTTTCTTCCTTAGAACCCAGAGGCCTGGCTTCATAGCTTTGTTGCTCCTCCCTCTGATACTCACTCTTATCCTTGTTTTGTTTTGAAAGTTATATTAGCCATTCGTCTTGTTTCCCTCTTGCCTGATACCCACACATATGCCAATGAGCTATCTAGGTGGTTTTCCTGTGGCTGAGGGGGAGGGGCTGTTCTGAGGTTGAGGCTTTGGGATTTGGGGAAGGAGAGGTAAAATGAAAACCGGTCTATGGTTGAAATGATACAGAGACAGGGAAAAGAAATATTATGAAGAAAAAAAAGAAAACAAGTCAAAGATCAGGTGTGAGAGTGGTGGAAAAGCAGAAGCAAATGGGATTCTGTCAGATCCTTACCCTTATTCTTCCCCAAGGGACACAAAGTGGGTGGAAAGTTATAACCTTTAAAGATCACAAGGCAGGGCAGGATGAGCTCTGCCTCCCTTAAAATATAACCTCACCATCTCCCTTCTTCCCATCCTCACCCTTCCTTGATCCCAAAGCTGGGAGAGCAAAATAAAACCAATTTTCAAAAGAGAGAAGTCAGCAGCATGCCATTCACTGGATTAGCAACCAACCGCATCAACTAATGAATACTTACATCCACTCCTATCATCTCCCACTCATTTTGGAAGACTGTGGAGGAAACAAAGAGGTAAAAATGTGTGACTAAACTATTGTTAGTTATTCTGTAACAAACATACAAGAATTTATAAATTCAGAATAGTACTCTCCTTAAACAGTTACCTTGGAGGGTTGTGCACTTATTTTATTGATGCCTACCCCATTGCTCAAAACATTTTAAAAAGTCCTCTTAGAATTACCTTCAGAGGCAGTTAGAAACCCCTTGTAAGGAATGTTCCTTTATTGTCACACCTCGTTTATGATATATACATATATATGTTTATATATATATATATATATATATATATATATATATATAATTTATTATTATTATTATTATTGGCCGTGCTGCGTGGCTTGCAGGATTTTAGTTCCCCGACCAGGGGTCGCCCCTGGCAGGGAAAGAGTCCTAACCACTGGACAGCCAGGGAATTCCCTCGTTTACCATATGTATCACTCACCTCGTTCATTAATTTAACAAGTATTTATCTATTGAGTCCTACTATGGTACATACAGCACAGGGACACAGTGGTGAACAAAACCAGACTCAGAACAACCTTTGCGAAGTTTACAGATGGGAAAGGCAAAGAAGTAACAAGTAACCCCCAAACACACACAAACTTTGGTTGTCCGAAGTCCAGAGGAAAGCATGTGGTGTTACCAGAGTCTACAGTGGGTATTTCACACAGTGAGGCTGCATGGACAGCTGAAGGACGAGTGGGTATTACTAAGGTGAAAGCAAGAGGGTTAGGGGAACAGCGTACAAGAAAGCCTGTGGCAGAAAGGAACAAACTAGCCAAAGGTCTCCAAAGCCAGAATGTCTAAAGAGGGAACAGAACCAGAACGTGAGACATGGGTGGCTTCAGAACATACTGGGCCTTATAGGGCACTTCAGAATATTATCTTTATCCTAAGGACAGTAGGAAACCCTCTAAATCAGTTATCTATTGATACATGACAGATCAACCCCCAAAATTTCATGGCTTAAAACAACTTTTTAAAACTTTTATTTCTTCTCCATGATTCTGTGGGCTGGCCGGGGGCTTCCTCTGTGGTTTTCACCTGGGCTCATTCATGTGGCTGCATTCAGCTGGCAGGGCAGCTGAGCAGGAAAATCCAATGGCCGCCCTGGTACACCTGGCTGTTAGTGCTGGCTATTGGCTGGGGCTCCTCCCTTCTCCAAGTGGCCTCATCCACCAGCAAACTTTCTTACATGGTGGTCTCAGGGCAGGGTTCCAAAAGGACAAAGGCAGACACTGCAAGGCCTCTGAAGGAATGAGACTCCAGAACTCACACAACATCACTCCTGCCACATTTTATTAGTCAAAGTAAGTCACAAGGTGAGCCCAGATTTAAGGCATAGAGAAAGACCCCAATTCTTGATGGGAGAAGCAGCAAAGTCACGTATCATGGGAATTTGGGGCTATTAAACTACTGCTGCATTAAAAGGTTTTTAACAGGAATGGAAGTGGTGTGTGGCAGGACATAACTGGGCTTGAGCTTCGGAAAGATCACCGTAAGCAGTGTAGAGACAGGCCTGCAGAAGGCCAGAATGACTGTGGAGACTGGTTAAGAGGCTCCTGTTTACAGAGGAGATGGTGGCAGCCTGAACTAGGGTGGTATACTGGAGGGAGAGAAAAGTAGACGAATTAGAGAGATATTTAGGAGGCAAAATGTACCAGGTTTAGCGATAAGCTGGTAAAGGAAGGTGAAAGCGAGAGCGGGATCAAGGATGACAGCTAGGTTTCTGGAGTTGAGTAAAGGAAGAGGTAGGAAACATTGGAAGAGATGCTGCTTTGGACAGGGAGACCATCAGTTTGGGTTCTTGATAAACAAGAAAGGAAGCTGAGAAGGCAACTGGATAGCCAGGTCTGGAGCTAGAAGGGCTTTGGCTGTCAAATACTTTGGGAGCATTTATACAATCAAATCTACCTTAAAAGATTAAGATTTAATCACCAACTGAAGATATTAAAAGATGTGAGGAGATCTCTAAGCACCATTACAAAGAGAAGTTCCAAAAAAAATCTGAATTATGACAGCATCATTGGTGTAAGTAGATCGCTTCCCCCAAGTGACCATAAAGACAATAAAACTTAAAAGTTCTGAAAAGATATAAAATAAAAATAATGATATACCTCCTCACAAAAGATTACTCGCTAGGGTTTAAAGAATCTGGTTTTAAAAACCAGCTTTACACTGCCTGTTACAGCCAGTGAATGCCATGGGTGTGGAGAAGCCCATCTTATGTTGACCAAAAGAAATGGGTGTTGAAGGACTTCCCCGGTGGCTCAGTGGTTAAGAATCCGCCTGCCAATGCAGGGAACACGGGTTCGGGCCCTGGTCCGGGAAGATCCCACATGCCGTGGAGCAACTAAGCCCTCGTACCACAACTGCTGAGCCTGCGAGCCACAACTACTGAGCCCACGTGCCACAACTACTGAAGCCCGTGTGCCTAGAGCCCATGCTCCACAACAAAGAGGAGACACCGCAATGAGAAGCCCACGCACTACAATGAAGACCCAATGCAGCCAAAAAATTTAATAAATTAAAAAAAAAATAAAGCATTGATAATAAAAATGGAGCTTTAAAAAAAAAAAAGAAATGGGTGTTGAAAACGTTGGGTGTTTACTGTGTGCCAAGTATCATTCTAAGCACCTTGGAATCAGTATATAGGCTGATTCAATCCTATTATCATCCACATGTTATAGATGAGGAAACCAAGTCCCAGAGAAGTTAAGTAACTTGCTCAAAGTGTCACAACTGGTAAGCGGGCTCTAGAGTCCGTGCTATGAACCTCCACAACAGAATCTGGACCGCAGGTCCAGGAGAGGAGGGTGAGGCGGTAGCTGAGGGGTGGGTGTGGCACCATTTGGGAATGTGGGCTGTGAGTACTATGTCCTGTTTACCTGTGGCAGAAATCACACCCCTGAGTCAGAGCTCAGGCTGGGCTGCTTTGCTGCAGCCATCGTGGTGTGTGGGTGTCCAGGCCTGGCTACTCAGGAAGGATAGGATTCCCAGCATTCCTAAGGCCATGGTATTGGAATCTAGGGCCCTCCTTAGGCTGAGATGTCAGCTGGGAGTGGAGCAGTTTGAGAATAAAATTTGGGAAGCCAGCCTTACAAGAACACAGGGAGGTCGTATATAACAAGAAAAACTGAGGGCAGCATCTGCTCAAACGCCCAGGAGCCCACTAAAGATTGGGCAGAATGGGCGGTGTCACTGGCTTACGAAGTACGTTCGGGTGGGTTGTGAAAGAGTGTGAGAAACCCTGTGCCAGTGGCTGAGGGCCCGGGCCCAGGGAGGGAACTGGGGATTTGCACGCAGTAGAATTAAGGAACGCTGGCTCTGCGTGGGGGATAAAGGAAGGCATGGAGGGAGTGGGGGTGGGGGGGGGGGCGTGCCGCGACTTCCCCTCCCCAGCCCTCGCACCGCCTGGCCCTTTTCCCCCACTTCGCCATGGCTGGCATTCGGGGTCTCGCACCTCCACCGCCCACAGGCGTGCTGCCGCGGGGAGCGGCCTGACCGCCGCGTGACGCCTCAAGAGGAGCAGGGGTCTCACTATTAAAAGGGGCAACAGGCCTCGGCGCGGGCCCCAGAACAGGCCCGCTCCTTCTGTCTACGGAGCCGGCCGCATTAGCGACGCCCTCGAGTCCGCGGCGGGCACGATGCAGCTCCTGGTGAGGGTGCCGTCTCTTCCGGAGCGGGGCGAGCTGGACTGCAACATCTGCTACCGGCCCTTCAACCTCGGGGACCGCGAGCCCCGCCGCCTCCCCGGGACGGCGCGCGCCCGCCGCGGCCACACGCTCTGCACCGCCTGTCTGCGCGAGTCGGCGGCGCGTGGCGACGGCGGCGGGGCGGCCGCGCGCGCAGTGCGTCTGCGCCACGTCGTCATGTGCCCCTTCTGTCGCGCGCCCACCCCGCTCCCGCGCGGCAGGGTCACTGAAGTCTCTGTCGACCCGAGCTTGTGGTCGCGCTTGGAGGCAACAGCGCGGGCAGCGCACGAATCTGATGGGGCGGGTGGTCCGGTTCGGGAAAGCGGCGATGTGGACCGAGAGGCCGATGACGAGGAAAAGGAGAGAAGGGGGCGGGGCCTAGGAGCGCGGGATGGCGTGAGCTCCTGCGGCCCTGGGCCCGGGTGCTGGCACCGGCGCGCAGGTGGCGGCGCCCGCTGCCTAGCAACGGTGAGGGGCCGCCGGGTAGGCAGTGGAGGGAGAGCGCCCCGGAACGCCGGTTCGGCTGCGCCCTTCCGCTGCCACTAACCGTCCTTCTTTCCCCCAGTGCTGTACTGTCCAGAGATCAAGGACTCGGCCCACATGACCCGCTGCACGCTGTAACCGCGGAACCCTGAAGCCACGGAAGAAGAAAGGTGGGAGCTGCATTCTCGGGGCGCGCTGTACTACAAGGAACTGGTACCAAGCCCACCCCCTGTTATATCCCGGATTGTCACGGATGAGGGAGGTGAGCCAAGGGCAGGAGGGAACACCCTGGGAGGTGTTGATGCTGCGCTGGGTAGGCTCCTAGACGAATCGCCCCCATCTACTGACTGTGCCAGCCTTGCATATTCAGGATGGAATGGCCCAGGGAGGATAGAAACAAAGTCTACGTTCCCGTGGGAAGAAGACAGACTATTTCCCTAGCTGTGACTTTGGCTTTTGTCCAGGGCAGCTCTGGTGTGTGGGAGCAACAGGTCCCATTTTAGCAATTCTGTGTCAATGATTTTAAAGTTTAAAAAAGATGGAACAGGAGAGAAGAGGCTGATTTCCATGTCATATTAATCTCACTTCTCTAGCACCTAAGAGAACTGAGAAGAATAAACCATACCCACCCTACTCCCTCCGCTGGTATGCCTACTAGTTTCCCCATTCCCAGTACTGTGTTCCTAAAATTGTCAAGACGCATCCCCACCTATGAAGTTAGGAGCCTCGCTTCATTTCAGAATCTCCCTTCAACCTGTTAGGGCAGGTATGACAACGTCCAAAGGGCATTAATCCGAGTCACCTCATTAGGGCCTATCAAGGATAGGAGGGAGAGCCATTTGGCAACGGCAGTGAATTGTAAACTTTTGGTATTATGTTATTTTTACAGCCACAAGGAAACACTGTCACTACTGAAAAAAGATGCTCACCATACAATTTTAAACTTGTGTCCCATATTTAGACATCACCTATTTCAGGGCAGGGGTTCAATTTAAAAGTCCTGTTCGTATCTCATGATCGTAGAGTTACAGTCAAGGACCAGCAGCATCAGCATGACTGGGAGCCTGTTGGAAGCTTAAAATCTCAGGATTCCACTTCTGACTTACGGAATTAGACTCTGCATTTTAACAAGAATCCCAGGTGATCCATTTAAATAAAAATTTAAGCAGCACTGGTCCAGGTCCTAGACTATGTTGCATTTTCCCCTGAGTTAAAAAGGGGGACTTATTAAGAATAAACCTCAATTTTTCTAACTATGTTTTTACCTTTTTCCTTTCCTTAAGTCTGAAGTCTCAGCTTAAATATTCCCTCTTTGGGGAGGTCTTTCTCAGCTTTCAATCTGGTGTAGCCCCCTCCCTCGCCCTCTGTAATACAATGCCTTGTTTTATTTTTTCACTACTTTTATTTTCTGATACGTGTTTTGTTGGTGTCCTGCACTACAGTGTAAGCTCCATGACAGCAGTGACTAACTTGTGACTGTTGTATCTGCAAGGGCAACAGCAGTGTTTTTAACATGTACTCAATAAATGCTTGTTGGAATTACATTTTTTAATATAATAGCCTCAAAAATTGTCTGGTCTCTCAGCCTCTGAGAAGCTCTGGTAGTGAATACGTGTCAAGCTGTAGTGTCTAGCAGTTCAAATCTCTGGCAAGCTATGCAGGTCTGACCACCCCCCCAACTCCTTTAAAATAAAAAAGTGTGCTTCTGCAACTGGGAACTGAACCTATGAAGCTGTAGTGACCTCTACTGACTCTTGGCAGAACTAAACAAGCTGAAGGTGGAAAGGATGATCAAAAGGATGAATGGAAGGCAGTTCTGAAACTTATCAGGCACCCCTCCCACTAAACTTCTGTCCAGTAAGTCCTGCTCTCTCTCTGATCTCAACCTGAGGCCTGTGGAGGTGTCCTGCTGTCACCCTCCATCTCCGCTGAGCTCATCACACTGGGGTGAGGGTTGGAAAAAGAGCCTTGGAGTTGTAGCTGATGATCCAACAAATAAAAACGAGAAAAAGGAAAAGTCACAAGATTTAAAAAAAGAGAGAAATGGGTAATAGGAAATGGCAGGAAGCAACACCCTTTCTTTCCTCATCCCTCCCCGAAACCAAAGAACTCCCCCACTCAAAAATAACAGAGCACACAGAAAGGAAAGTATAATTTATATGTACAACCAATAAACCTGATACAGAAGAGGGGACTGGGACAGACCAGGAGTGGGTGTGAAGAGACCGGGAAAGGAGCAGCAAGAAAGTGAAGGGGAGCGAAGAGCAAGTGGGGGGTTCGCCATGCAAACTGCCACTGTCCCCAGCCCCTCCTGGGGAGGAGGATGTGCCCATGTCTCCCCAGCCTGCCCTCCACTATTTTGCTCTGGTCCCAAAGGCAAGGTGGTCCCCTGACTAGGCCCCCCTGCCTGACCCACTCAAGTTTAGTCCATATCCAGGTCTTCAGGAGGGAGGGGAGAAGTCCTCCAAGAACCTGAGCCCCAAAACTGGGGGCTCCCCCCACATCTGGCCCATTGTGTTCTCCGCCACCCTTTCTAGGTTACCTGGGTCCCTAGGACAGATTGGGGAGCTCCTCTTTGGCTTAAGGGAGTATCACCCAAATATTACTCTTTGTAGGGGTGGTCCTTGGTCCCTAGGGAGGGGGGAAGATTCCCAACACAAGATGCCGGTACGCAGGAGGTAACTGAGCCAGTGAACGGCGCCTTTATTCTGAGGCTGAACAGCAATGGACTCCCTCCCTTGTTAACTGCTCCGCCCTCCCTTTGGGGGGAGGTAGGGGAAGGAAACATGCAGCCGCCCCCTCCTCTTCCCTTCCACCCTCCCAGGGCTCACTGTCACCCCTCTCTAAAGTCACCCTCCTCTCTTGAAAGCTCTTTTCCCCACCAAAGTCCCTAAAGGCCGGGCAAGGCTAACCCCCCACTTCTGCAAGAGATGGAGCTTATGCTGCAGGAATAAGAACTGGGGAGGCTCCACCTCTTTCCTCCCCACAGCCGCTTACTGGGAAGCTGTGTGTGTTGGGCAGTGGGGGATACAGGTACTTGGAAGACCCTGCTAACCACCTCCCACCCAGACCTCTTCTCACCAGCACAGTCTTCAAAGCACGGTGGGAAAGGTGCACGGGGTGGAGAAGGACAAAGGGCCCTTCCTGAAGAGAGCTGTAGAGAGGGGCAAAGGGGCTCCTAGCCCCGTGGGGGCCCGAGGGGTGGGGAAGGCGGGGGACTGGCAGCAGGCCCCAGAGCCTGAGCTGGGGGTCGGCCTCGGGGACGGGGCCTGGGTGAAGGGCAGGCCTGGGATCCGGTCAGTCGTCTATACAGATCACCTCCCCGGCTCGGGGCTCCTTCCGATCCAGCCCGTCTGACACCAATGCCCCCACCATTTCCTTCTCCTTCTTCACCAGCACTGGAGGGCCGTTGGTGGCGGCTGTTTGGGAAGGGGGTAAGGAAGGGTCAATCCCTCCTTCACTTCCCATTGTCGACTGCTTCCTGACGACAGTATGTTCTTACTTCTAGGTCACCTCATGCCACATCCAATTTTCTAAGGTAGGGATGGGAAAAAATCTCTCTCTCTCTGAGATTCCCCACTGTACGCATGATGGAACACGTGTTCCAACTTTCACCGGAACCCCCTTCCAATTTCATATTCTCTTTCTCTGAAGTAAACAGCTGGAGGAGGCTCAGGTAGGAGGTACCAAGCCACAGAACCACTAAAACCCTAGATGAGGTTTCTGACGATGGGAATGGAAGAGAAGTTAAGAAAGGGGTGGGAAAAACAAAGTCCAGAGCCACTCCATTCCATAAAACACTGGATACTTCCAAGGAAATGAGATGGGCTGGACAAGTAAAAGGGTAGCTGAGCAGGGATGAAGCTTGGAAAAGGAAGAATGCAAGAAGCAGGAGGCAGGAAGTCACCAGCTGACCTGTGATGAAGGACCCTGCAGGCATCTGGCTGTAATTGGCGCCTGCGGCGGCCAGGGCCCCTACGGGTGCGGCGCTGAAGGCCGCCCCGTACCCCGGAGGTGTAGCGTACGGACCCGGGGGGAAGGCCTGGAAGAGAGAGCGAGCCCACGTTAGAGGGTCCACAGTCCGAGAGGAAAGACGCTGTCGGGGAGACATCATGGGCCAAACTCCAGAGCTACTGAGGGGTATCATACAGGCAGGGAGACTCAAGGCTGGTGCTGGAGCAGGTCGTTGTTCCACACTGCACGGGGTTCTGAAGGAGGTGTTCGTACGTGTGCGTGCAGGAGGAGTACCAACAGGGAAAACTGGAGTCGGGGGAAAGAGGGTTACCGGTGTGGGGTGCGGCTCCGTGCCCTTGCTGGCCAGCCGGCTGAGGATGCTGCGCTCGGACATCTGAAGGCGGGCTGCGATGGGGGGTATTCGGGACAGCGTGGCTGGCAGGCGGGTCACGTCCGCCTTCATGTCGCTCAGCAACTCCTCCAGCTGGTTCAGAACTGGGGCCCGGGCCACGGAGAAAGAAGGGCAAGAGAAAGACAGGGAAAGGGAGAGATGGAGCCAGGAAAAGAGATGAGGAATCAGATGGACAGATGCAGTCAGAGAAAGAGAGAGAGGAGGGTACAGATGTCGAAGAATCAGAGACCAAGGAAATGACAGAAGTAGAAAAAAAGAGCAACTCGGGGACAAAGAAAAAGTGTCAGGTAAAGAGGCAGAGAGACCAGATCACCACAGAGGACAGATGGAGAGAAAGAAGAAAGGAAAAGGGAATATGGAGAAAAGGTAGATAGGGGAGGGAGGACATCGGAAGACATGGGGGCGGGGAGTTGTCAGAACATCCCATACTGAAAGAGTGAGGTTTTGGGGTTGGGGATGATGGGGAGGAAATAGTCAGGAGGCGTGGGAGGTGGTAAGTGGTGTCAAAGACTTAAGGAATCCAAGTTTTAATATGTAAGGGGGGAGGGAGGTTAGAGGGTCAGCATTACAGATTCAAGGAATTAGAACAGGAGTCAAAGGGGCCAGGAATCAGTCACTACATCAGACAGGATTAGATGGTTAGAGGGCTTTAGAACTTAATCTATTATTATCAAGGTAAGAGGGTTTGGGAGGAAGGGTTGAAGGTCAAGGGGAAGTTTCATGGGGTAGGGTCAGAGGGTGGGACGGTGGTGGTTTCTGCTTCATGGGGTGAATGAGATGTGAGGAACATGATTTGTGGGACCGGGGATAAGGACTTTTGCGGACCATACACAGGCCAGGGCCCCAGAGAGGGTGCTATTAGCAATATGGCAGGTGTGTGGGTCAGCGAAGAAGTTCCGCCCTGTGGAGGGGACGTGGCACAGTCTCACGGAGATTGGGGGGTGGGGGGGAAGGTCCCTCCCTTAGGCACTGATGTGAATGCTCTTGGGCATGGATGAGGGGTGGCTGCACGAGTCCTAGAAGCTAAAAACCAAGGGGGTACCAGGTGGGTCGGGGTGGGGTTAGAGGTCAGAGGGGGGTGGTTCAGAGGGTAAAGGGGTCAGAGGGGTGGGAAGATTTTGAGGGGTGCGGGGTGAAGACTTACGCAGCGTTGTGGGCCCTCCCCCGCGCGGGGCCGCCGCGGCCCTTACCCTTGTGCAGCACGGCGTTGGCTGGCTTGTTCCCCGCCAACGACTCCTTGGAGAGGTGCTGGTGGCTCTCGGCCAGGCACTCGGCCTCGGCGAAGCGGGCGTGGAGGGCCATGGCGGGGTGCGCCGGCTCCTGTGATAGGTTCAGGTAGGCCGCCCGCCGCAGCTGCTCCTCAATCACCAGCGCCTGCTCCAGGAGCTAAGGGCGTGGGGAGGGGGTGAGTGCAGGGAGCTGTCAGCAGCAAGCGCGCAGCTCGGGGCTGGAGACCCACCCTGCCCTCACCCCCGGCCCAGACCCCCAGCTCCACACCAATACTGACTGCGACCGCGGTCCAGACCACAGCGCCAAACGCAAGGTGACCCTCTGGTCTTTGCCTCAAGCATCGCCTCAACCCTCAAGGTGTTAACCTTGCCTGCATTCCAACCAGATCTGGTCCCACTTCTGACCCAAGCCCCTCTTCAACGCTGTTCCTTTCCTCCCTCATCCTCACCTTGAATCTCCGGGCCAGGAACTTATTTTTCATCTCCAGAAAGTTCCCCTTATTGGCTTCAGTTTTAAATGGCTCGTTGATAATGGCAAACTGAGCATCATTCTGGATGTCCTGCCACCGTGCGTAGCCATGGCTGCCAATGAAGGAAGTGGACCATCAAGGAATTTAACAGGGCTAGGCTGGGCTGTGAACACGCCTTCCTTTTGGCCTGGTCGCCCCAAAGTGTGGCACTAGGCCCCCTTCCCTACGTGTGGACTCATCTTCTCTGTAGTTCCCCTCTCTCCAGGTTGAAAGAACATTTTTTTTCTTGCATTTGTATCCAAGGATACAGGACAATCCCAGCCAGAAGCCAATAGTCATGTCTTCGGTGCCAGATCTCATTGAGTTTCCCCGAGGAAATAGCTGCCCGTTCCTCATTCTGCCACAGCGTGTGGAGCTCTGAAAAGAGGACAGAAGATAGATGAGGCATTAGGAGTTTGTGAAGCACATCCAGCCCAACAGACTGGTATAGAGGAGCGAACTGAACAGTGGGGCAGGACTAAGGGCTTTTTAGGAGGAACAGGACAAGGTTAGGTGAGGGGTTAGGAATAAAACTAGTTACAAACAAGGTTCAAGTTAGGATTAAGAGTACAGGTGAGATTAAGGCAGTTCTGGAGTTAGGAGTACACTTAAGGAGGACCAAGGGCAAGGATCAGAGACAGCATGCACCATTTCATTGGCAGTGACTTGGAATTAAAGGCGGAAGGAGGCCTCAGGCCCAAAGAGAAACCCCGTGAGGATGAGCTAACCCCAGTGAGGAGCAGAGGGCAGTGAGAACCCCCCCACCTGTGAAGCCACCATCTGCAATATTGAACATGAACCGCGGCTTCTCTGCCTTCTCCTCACGTCGCCCGTTGGACCGCGGCTCGTCTCGAGGAGGCCCAGGTCGAAGCTCCCGGTCCCCTTTTACATCTTCTGCTACGGCAGACGGGGCAGAGCTCACACCTCAGGAGAGACTCCTCCCAGGTCCCAAGACTACTCTCTGTAGTGTACTGGCCCCTGGAACAGCTACCCACCCGGGACCCAGGCATTTGGTTCCCAAGACTCCACCTCCCCTCCCCTGATTCCCTCAGGGACCCAGGTGTCCGGTCCTTCCACCCATTACCTCTCTTGCCCAAATCCCCCGTCTCCCCCTCCGGCCTCTCCCTGTGTTCCTGTCCATCCATCGGCTTCTCCTCCCCCCTCTCTCCTGGCGTCGACTCTGTGGCTGTGGGAGGGGGTAGGGGACAGGAAGGGAGGATGTCACCCTCATCCCCTGACCCCAGAAGAGGGAACCCCCAAATTCTAAGCCCCCCATCACCCCTAAGGCCATGCACCCACCTGACTTCTCTCTGTCCCCACGGTACCCAGGTTCAGGCTCCATCTCTCCAGGTACCCCTGGCACCTCATCCTCTAGAGGAATCTTCCTTGGCTCCAGCCGTTCCCCAAGTGATGGGGCTGGGCTGGGGGTATCAGCCTAAAAGAGGAGTCAGGATGAAGTGGAGGCTTCTAGACACCTGCCTCCACGACTCTGCCACTCCCTCCCCTCAAAGGAAGCCAGGTAGCCACACACCTCTGTTTCCATCTTCTCCCCAATTTTGCTATTCTTCTCTGGCTTCTCCTCCTGGTTTTCTGCTTCATCCTTCTCCAGAGGTGTCCTTATGCCATCTCCTTTCTCACTGGGAGCTGGAGTAGCTGCAGGGATAAGGCGGAGTGAGGCAGGCGGAAACTCGCCACCCCAACTCCAGTCCCTCGGCTTCTAACGGACACTGGCCCCATCTGTCTCTCCCGCCATCCTGAGCCGATTACCAGGTTTTGAGGTGCAAGGACTGTTTGCAGCAGAAGCCTCAGGAGTGGTGGGAGACGTTTTGGTAGGAGAGGAGGCTCTGGAGGAGCGCTTGGAGTCAGCACTGGGGTCGGGCATCAGCTCCGGCATAGACCAGCGCCCATTGATGTGCTCAAACTCCTGAACCTGAAGGGCGCGGGGGAGGGGGAGTCGTAGAGACAGGGATCAGCTCCAGCGCCTGGACACGTAACAGGCTCCAGCACGTCTCCCTGTCTCGCACCAGCGTGAGTCCGGGACTCAGGGACGAGAGGCAGAGGAGCACAGGGTCTAGGCGGCCAGCCTCCTTGGGTGAGGGGAAGACGGATACCTTCTTCTTGACGAGAGACATGACTCCAATGCGGGTCAACACTTGCTGGCGACTCAGTCCCTCCCGAGGGACCCCGTCAGCAAAGGTTTCAGAGCCGTCTGCCCCGGGCTCACAGAGATGGCGCATGAACAAAGACACATAGGCCCTAAGGAGCACGGGGGTGGGAGGTGGGTTAGGAGAGCCTTAGGGGGGACAGGGCAGTAAAGGGGGCACAGGGATTACTGAACCTGAAACTCCCGGGTGCCTCCAGGGGTCCTCCCCTGGGCCTCTCAATCTCACCATCACCTGTCCTCCAAATCCTAACTCCCCCATCTGCCCCTCCCCTTGCATTTCCACAGTTCCCTTGGCCTTGGTTACTTCATTCCTAGGCCCCATCAGTCAGCGCTTCATCCTTCCCACCAGCTCCCCCTGCCAGGTTATCGTGGTCAAATAAATGTGAGGCAAGGACAGCCCAGGCGAGGCTCCTGTCTCAACTGCCTCTCCCACTGGGGAGGAAGCCCGGCCTCCCTGCTCTAGGCTCATCTGAGGGGAGGTGGGGCAGGCTGAGCCCACCCCCCAGGAAACTGAGCCAGGAAACACTGTCTGGCAGGGAGTACGGTGATCAGTTGAGTAAGGTCACATCATATGGTGGCCAAGAGGAAGGCAGTAACACCCCAAATTTTTACCCTTCCATCCAACTCAGCCCTGTATCACCCCCACTCACTTGAACTCTTTTTCTGTCTTGCCCCTGAGGTCCCGCACCAGCCACTGGGTGGTGAAGGCGTCCTGTGGTGGCATGCCCCAGCGCATCACAGCATTGAGGAAGGCCTTCCGCTGACGGGTGTTGAATCCCAACACCTGATGATGGGGGCAAGGAGGGAGTGGGCAGTGAATGTCCAGGATCTCACTTCTTGGTCTATTCTACCCTCAGTGACTCAGCTTCAATTTCCTTCATTCTCTCCTCAGGGGCCTAGGCCAGCTCTCACCTCAATGTTGCCCCCAACTCGAGCCAGCAGTGGAGGCAGTGGCTTATCCTTTTCGTTCCGGAGCTGCCTCTTGGACTGTCGACGCCCTGGGTGGGGAGATGGTGACCCCGGTTAGTAGAGCTGCCACCTCCTCCACCCCTCACTCTCTCCTAGCCCTCCATTCTCACAAGATACAGAACACAGGAAAGGCCTGTGTCAGCTCTGAGGCGCTTCTAATTTTCCTCCCGGTGCATTCAGAACTACTAACCCAATAGGTCCAAAAGAATCGAGTCATACTAAAAAATCAGTAGCACCTATATGATGCAAGCAAGATTACTGGTGGGAATGTAAAATGATGTAACCTTTCTTGATCTTTCATCTAGGTATCTAAGCCTGCATGGTTATATACTCCCAATTTTAACAGTGGCGAGATTATAGATATTTCTTCCCTTTTGCTTACCTGCAATCTTTACTTTTTCTACAAATGAGCATTTTGTATAAAAATAGTGGGCTTAACAGACAATGGGAAGTGAAATGGGAAGAGGTGTGGTAGAAAGACAGGAAAACAGATGCCACCTTCAGGACGCTCATCAAAGTCTTCATCCTCCTCCTCTGATCCCACTGAGTATTCTGACTGGTTATCTGCGAGCGGAAGGGCTCAGTGGTCAGTGATGGCTCCCTGGATAAGCCCAGGCTGGGGCCCTTCTGTCTGGACGCCTCCCCTCGGAGACTTCTGCACCTTCACTCTGGCCTCGGCCCTCCTAGGGATGCCGGATGACTGCCTGCAGTCTGACTCAGGACCACACACCATGTCCACTCACCCACCTACCTCCTGACTCCTGCATAACCCACTCTGAACAGGGACCCCTGGGTGTCCATCTGAGCCCTCTGCAACTGCTAGACAGCTGAGATCACCTGCAAATCCACCTGGCCTCCGGGTAGCTCCCAGCGTCCCTTCCTAATCTCCTTCCACTTCGCAGGGAAGGCCCTGACTTCTAAGCCTCTCTTTTCCTCTAAACGCCCCCAGCTCCAAGCTCCTTCTCAGCACCCGCCCCTTCTCGGTTCCTCCGTCAGGGGCGGTCCTCACCTTGGTCCTCCTGAGCGGCATCGTTGTAGTTAACCTGCTTGCGGACCCTCTTGCCTTTGCCGAGGTTTCGGGCCAGGTCCTCCTGCTGCTGCTCGTAGTGGTGTCTCAGCAGCTTCTCCCAGTAGTCAGGGTCCACGTTCTCCTCCTGCTTGATGATCTCTCGTTCGATTTCCTCAATCTGAAGGGCAGCAGGACAAGCGCTGAAGGCCTCCCCTGCCAGTCCTGCCACCATGACAAAGTCCCTACTCGCCTGTCTCCGCCCAGCCCTAGACCTCGGCACTGTGTGTAAGTCCTCTGTGTAAGTTTTCCGTACCTCTTACCTGCAATATGCTTCTCCTCCTCGTTATTTCCCTCTTTTCCAAACCTCTCCTCTAGTGCCCTCTGTGTCCCTCCCACTCTGACTCAGAAGGTTCCCTCCCGAGTTTATCACCGCCTTCTCTGCCTACGTTTTCTCCAAAGTCCAGTCTCACCCTTTAGACCAAGAGGTTGTTTGAGGTCCACTACCGCTCTTTGATGGGCACTGGGGTAAGAGATCAGATAAAAAACAAGAGCGAAGGGGGATCCTCCAACTTCAAGGTCCGGTCAAGGACGTCGGACACCACCCTTCAGAGATGGCCCGGGATGGACAGTGTCTGGCCCCAAGCCTCTCACCTTGTCTTCTTCCCTCACCACGTACTGGGCCACCTTGAAGGAGCTGAGATACTCGTTCATGTTCTGCACATCAGTGTCCTCAGTTGCATCCTGGTTCCGGTCCAAGAGCCGAGCGATGGCCTCGTTGTCATAGTGAATCACACTGCTGTCCTCCTCCTTGTTCTCCCCTGGTGGAGTTGGGGAACGAGAGGGGACTCTGAGCTCTAACCAGAACCTCGGGCAGAACTTTGAGAGACATCAGAGGAAAAGCCTTCCCCTCCGCTTCCTTTTCACGGGAGCTCTGGAGGAGAAGGCCCTTTTCCCTGGACGTCTACACAGAGATTTGTTGTTGTTTTCAACCTTACAGGTAAGGAAAGAAGCCAACCTTCCTCCAAGGATGCCGAGAAGAGATTTTCTTCAGGGGGTTTCAGAAGAGAAGTGCTCATAGACAGCAAAGACCTGCTTACGGGGAGCTGCAGAAAAGGCTCTCACCCTCATTTTCATCCTTAAACAGCTCCTCGGTGCCGAACTTGAGGATGTCGTCCAGCTCCTGCTTGGACATGGAGCCCGCCTTGGAGCCCAGCCCAGGCCGCACCACCAGATGCGTCAGCATCATCTTTCTCTTGGCCACCTGCGTGATTCGCTCTTCCACTGATGCGCGAGTCACAAACCGGTAAATCATCACCTTGTTGGCCTGGCCGATCCGATGAGCACGGCTGAAGGCCTGCAGGGGCCGGAAAGTGGGGGTGGGCCCGGGGAGTGGCAGGGGAGACACCCCCTACATGCTCTGGAAAAGAGGCTGACAAGGAAGGGTCTTCTACCCACCAAGAGGTTTATTTCTGACCCCAGAACAGACAGACACGTCTCCTTGCTCAGAGGGGCTCCAGGAGGCGTGTTCTCACCTGGATATCATTATGGGGGTTCCAGTCTGAATCAAAGATGATGACAGTGTCGGCAGTGGCCAGATTGATGCCCAGGCCTCCAGCCCGGGTGGACAGGAGGAAGCAGAATTGTTGGGCCCCCGGAGCTAGGAGGCAAGAATTAGGAAATCAGGCCTTTCTTGTACCCAGCAGGTCTGTCCACCTGCTCCTAGATGTTCCCTGACTGCGAACAACAATGCCCTCAACTCAAAAGCCCAGGTGGCTAACATCCTCCCAGGCCAGCACCCTGCCATCCCAGGGACCTAGGCACAGGTTTCTTGGGCCTCCCACACCCAGCAGGGACCAAGGCACCCCTCACCATTGAAGCGATCAATGGCCTCCTGCCTCAGGGCACCAGTGATGCCGCCGTCAATGCGCTCATACTTGTAGCCTTCGTAGTCTAAGAAGTCCTCTAGCAAGTCTAACATTTTGGTCATCTAGAGCAAGAGAAAAGGCAGGAGTCTAGAACGACGAGGCAGTGGGATGCGCCCTGTCTGTTCTGACTACCTCTTTATTCTCTCTCAACCCCAGTCCTTACACTCGTACCCTGCCCTGTCATATACCCCCCGGAGCTGCTTCCTCCACCCCCAGCTCCTCCTGGGACATTCTTGTCATTCTCTCTCTCTTGATTTAAGACCATTTCTCCTAAGGCAGAGGTTCTCCTCTGACACCCATGACAAGGTTTCAGGGAAATCTATGAATCCCCTGAAAATCTGTACGAAATTGTCTAGTTGTGTGTGCAGTTTTCTGGAGAACAGACCCACAGCTTTCATCAGATTTCCAAAAGGTCTGTGCCCTCCTCCCTTCCCCAGTAAGGTTAAGAAACAGTACCAGTCCCAGAGACGACCTTTAGGAGGCAGACGGCTCACCCTTCCCCTTCTCCCCTTTTGGCATACAGAAACTGGTCTACAACTTCCAACAGCCTTAATTAAGAACAGGGATCAGAGACCAAGATGAACTTAGCTACACCAGCAACTCTTAGGGGTGTGATTGCCTAACCTCGCATCCCGTGGCAACCACAGGAACGAGGTAAGCGATTATCTGATGGTGAGAAAGACCTACAGGGATGGGTCACCTGCGAGAAGATGAGCACTCTGTGTCCTTGCTCCTTCAGCTTCCGCAGCATCTTCTGCAGCAGCATAAGCTTCCCAGACGCCTTAATAAGTGCCCCACCCTCATATGCCCCACTGGGAAGTTTGGGGGACTCCTGAAAAGAAGGCAGGAAAAAAGGAGGAGAGGGTCAGTGAGCACGCCCCCGTATTCTGACTATGCCTAGAAAGCTGGAGGCCCAAATCCAGGCTCCACACCTTTATAATTCCTACTCTTCTCAGAAATCCAGTCTCTGGCCTCCCAGCCCAACTCCAGCCCTGTGCTCAACCGCCCACGTTTCCACAGGGCCAGGCGTTTCACAGCCCCCAGCTCCCGTATCTACCATAGCAGCCACGGGAAAGAGGTAAGGATGGTTGCAGCACTTCTTAAGGTCCATCATGATGTTAAGCAATGACACTTGGTTCCCACCTCCTCGTGAATTCAAGGCCTCAAAATTTCGGGTCAGGATATACTTGTAGTATTTCCTAAAGCCCAGGGCAGGGCCATAGAAGAGACACAATAAAGGAAGCAATTATGATGTTGCATTTGGTCACCAACTCTTGGAAAGGTGCCACCAAATCCTCAACCCTGGTCCAGGTAACCCGCCTTGCATCTCACTTCTGCATGGGGCTCAGCTCCACGCGGACGATGAGCTCTGTCTTGGCCGGCATATTCTTAAAGACATCAGCCTTGAGCCTCCTCAGCATATGTGGCCCCAGCAAGTCATGAAGTTTCTTAATCTGGTCTTCTTTGGATATGTCGGCAAACTCCTCCAGGAAGCCTTCCAGATTGCTAGTAGCCAGGAGAAAAGGAAATGAACAGGCGTCAGGTTCTTTGCCCCTGACCTCAGGCTCTATTCTTCACTTCAGATGAATCCTCCTCCCACTCATCTTCTCAGTCCCTCCACCTCTCCTCTCTGCAGACCACCCTACTGAGCCACTTACTTAAACCTCTCCGGGGTGAGGAAGTTCAGCAGATGGAAGAGCTCCTCCAGATTATTCTGCAATGGAGTCCCTGTCAGCAGCAACTTATGATCTATCTTGTAGCCATTGAGGACCCTGAAAAACTAGAAAATGGGGCAAGGAAAGGCAGAGGGAAGGGCCCATCAGTGGCAAGTGGCTGGCCCACAGTATCACCTTTCCCTGCCTCTAGCTCCTATTTCCTTCAGGATCAGAGGCCCTCACATCCCTAGTCCTCTCCCTCTTCCAACGTGGACTTCTCCCCAGACTTATTCCCAGGCTTCCTGCCTCCCTGATTGCAGAAAGTCCCTGAAACTTTATTTTTTAGGACTAGGGCAAGTAGGAGTCCACAGCCTCAAGTTTCTGAGGCCTGGGTACCTCACTCACCTTGGACTGGTTGTTCTTGAGCCGATGGGCCTCATCCACCACGAGACAGGCCCAGCGGATGGAGCCTAGAGCTGCCTGATCAATGGTGATCAGCTCATATGATGTCAGGAGAACATGGAACTTCACCTGCGCCTCCCTCTGCCAACACAACCATTGTCCATTTAGCTGCCACCCCACACCCAAGCATCTAGGCCTCCACCCCCATTCTCCACGCAGACACCCAGTCCTAACTGAGACTCCCAAAGGGAGCCCGTTGTCCTGTCCTCCAACTTTGACTCCATGCAGGGACTTCTGAATGTGGCCCCCAAACTTCCACCACCTGTCCAGGATGAACAGATCCATGCACACCCCTGGGAGTACCCACTACATCTCCAGGACTGGAGTGCAGAGGCGTGAGGGAAGGTGGAGGAAAGGAAGGAGAAAGCTGAATGGGGAATAAAGGAACTGAAGTCCTGGTTGGGGCAACGAAACGACAGATCTGAGGACTTTGGAGGACATGAGATAGAGGGGCTTACCTTCATCTTAAAAGCTTTCTTGCCACCTTTGATGGCATTGTCTTCAAAGGAAAACTCATTCTCACGAATGATGGCTCGGCTGTCCTTGTCACCCGTGTATGTCACCACATAGAACTTGGGTGCCCACATCTGGAACTCCCGCTCCCAGTTAATGATGGTGGAGAGCGGGGCGCTCACCAGGAAGGGACCCTTTGTGTGGCCCTGGGAGTCGAGGGTGGGGGGACCATTAGTCTAGGCTCACGGTTATACAACCCAGTCCACTGCCTGCCGCACCCCTCTCCCCCGTTCTCTGCCCTCACCCTCCACTCCCACCTTCCCCAGTCCAGGCTAGGCCTCAGCACGGCTGTCCCCCTCAGGGCCCGAGAGTCTAGCACCTCCTTATACAGTGAGTAGAGGAAGACGATGGTTTGTATGGTCTTGCCCAGTCCCATCTCATCAGCCAGAATGGTGTCAGTGCCCTGGGCCCACGAGAAGCGTAGCCAGTTCAACCCCTCCAGCTGATACATGTGCAGTGTGCCTCCAGTGGCTGTGATGAACCGTGGCTGAGTCTCGTATTTCACTGTAGGCTGTAGAATCAAGAAGTCAGAAAGCTCAGGGGAACCATCAGCTGCTCCTCCGGTCTTGGCCTCCTCCTCCCCTCTCCCCGGCACTGATATCAAATGGGATTACAAGTCCCTCTCCTGTGGCCTGAGCTTATGAAAGTTCGAGTCTGCAGTGCCTCCCCCTCATTCCTTAAAACAATACCCAGAAGCACTGTGGGGAAGGAAACTGGTAGAAGAGCCCTGTGTGCTGCTGTCTCTAGCAGCTCTCACTCCTGTGCCAAAATTCCTAGCACTCTTGGGGCAAAGCTGAACACTGAAGGAAGAGCTACTGTTCAAAGAAGTTGTTGAAACTCTGGGAAGTTCTGTCAGAAGCCCCCAGGAAATCTGCAGTCACCATGGCTCCAGAAATGGGAGACAGGCCAAGCGAGAAGACTTACATCATTAGTAGGAGAGCTGGGAGGCCCATCACCCTGCAGCTCCTTCTTCTTCTTCTTATACTTGCGGGGCTGGGCGGGGTCCTCCCCCATAATTAGTTCTCTGGGAAAACAGTGGGTCTGAGTGAGACCTGGTCCTTGGACCCGCCCCCTGTCCTTCTGAACCCACTCCAGACCTAGCTCCCACTTTCCATAAGCGAGATTTTCTCACATTTCCTTTCTCCCAGGTTCCTTACCCTCACCCCTTGGATTTCAGCTCTGAAGCCAACCCTCCCCACGCCTCAGCATCCTCATCCCCATCACTCAGGCTGGATCTTCTTTCTGTTGCTCACACTGCCTCCTTCCCGACCCCACCGCAAACAACCCAGCCCAGGCTCCCACTGCCCTAAATCCTAGACTGGGTCTGTCCCTACTGCATCTCATTTAATGCTGGAGGTTTAGCTTTCATGCCTCTGCCCTCAGACTCCCTCTAACCCATGACCTAGCTCCCTCACCGGTGTCTCCAGTAGCTTTGTTTATGGTCTTCATACTCAGGGATGTTCATTTCATCTTCCTCCCACGTGGACTGGTCATATGGCAAGTCCCTCCATTTCACTAGATAGTGGTAATTCCCCTTCTTATCCACACTGTGGGGAGGGAAGCCAAGAGAAGGAGCAGGAGGAGAAAGATAATATGTGTCTCAAGTAGAAAAAAGTCATAATAAACACAATTATCAGCAAACATGCAGAATTTGTCACCTAATCCTCAATGGTGGGCCTCTGAAAGGCAGTTTGGAATGGCTGATGTACTACCCTAACCTTTTCAGGATGGCTTCCGAAAAATCAACGATCACAAAACATCCCTGGCTTCAACATCGTTTGTTCATCCAATCAGCATTTACTAAGAATCTACTACGTGCCAGGCACTGTTCCAGGCACGGGTGATTGAGCAGAACTAAGCAGACAAATGACCTATTCCCATGGAGCTCACATTCTATTGGGGGAGGCAGTGATGAAATAGAAAAATAAAAAGACAATGTAACATTAGTCAGTAATAAGTACTGGGAAGAAAGAAGTACTAGAAACACTGGTCTGTATGAACCATGTGTTTCATGTTTTGCTTTTTTCACACCCAGATCCCCAGATTCATGTGTCACTTCTTAAGCTGTTAGAGATTAGAGGAAGCAAGGACAAAGCAGTCAGTGCTGGGCTGGACTTTCCTCCTGGTTCCTCCCATCTCCATAGAGGAAACAAACCCAGAAGGGCTGGGGCTGCAGTGGGAACTATCCAGTTAGATCAATTATCTGGTTAATCAACAAATACTAACATGGAGCCACAGCGCAACAAGAATAGTGGCAAAACCCAGGTAGGCCTTCGCATGGACCAAGGACCAAGGACTCACCTGTGGTTGATGATCCGGTGGACGGTCATCCACTCTGGCTTGATGCCAAAACGGTAGTACTTCTCCTCCATCTCGGCATAGTGCGGGTCCTTCACCTTGCGTTTGTCACTCTTCCCATCATCCTCACCAGAGCCGTAGTCCAGGGGTGGGGGCTCGTCCATGTCATTCTTCCGTTGGTAGTTTCGGTACATTACCAAGTGGAAAATTTCCAGCTGATGGGGCACAGAGGAGGGAATAGATAGTCCCAACATCCAGAGAGGACAAAAGGAGACAGAGCAGAGGCCGGCAGGGGGAATGGCATGGGAAAGCAAGCAATGAAAGAGGTGGGATGAGGGACATAGTGCACTAAAGCCAAAGCAGGAGAACGAAGAACATGCCAGAGAAGAGAGTCAGAGACAGGACCTGGGTGGGGAGCTAATAAGCAAAAGGAGGAAGGGAATAGGGTTATTAAGGCTGGGGCTATCAGTAAAACATGGTTAAGACAGATAAGGAAAGAGATGGAGTTAAGGCCGACTAAGGAAAGCCTACGTTATACCTAAGGGAAGGAATCTAACGGAGACTGAGGGAAAGAGAACTGGAGTCCAAGAGAACCAAGTGTGGAAACTAAGGGAGTTGGTAGGGTGTGGGTGGCCAGAGCCCTAATGTGAGGGAAAGCAGAGGGGACGGAAGACAAGAGAACAGCGGGCCAAGAGAGAGAATGGCAGTGAATGGGGTCCCAGGAGACGGGGAAGGAGAGGCCCTTGTACCTGAAGCTCCTTGGCCCAGGAGCAGTGCCAGTAGGACAGTCCTACCCACTTGACAAAGAACTCTCTCTCCGATCTGCCTTGAAGAGGACGTGTGGGTGGGGCATCTGGATTCCCGTCTGCCTGTTGGGGGGCTGGCACTGCCACGGGGGGCTCCCCCCACCGCCAGTGCAGGATCTTCTGCACACGGCCTTTCAGCACAGGACACTTCAGGATGGACGCACACAAAGAGGAAAGAAAGAGGCAGAAAGAGCCCATCATTAGAGTAGGAGGATGGGGGTCCCACAAGGGAATCAAAGGCTAGGTGTTGGGGAGAGTAGAGAAAGAAAGAGCCGGACCTTTGGGCCCCGGAGATGGAGAAGGAGTCGGGGCTGACAACAAACCCTGAGAGATGGGCACACTCACTGTGCATCGGGGACACAGCCACTCGCCGTTGGGGATGTCAGGCAGCGGGGGGTTCAGACAGTGAATGTGGTAGGAGGAGATGCAGGCGTCGCAGCACAGGAGCTCCCCGCCATCCTTGCACACACGGCAGTACTCCATGTGGTCGTCCTCTTCCTCCTTCTCCCCCTCCTCTTCCCCCTCCTCTTCATAGTCTTCCTCCTCCTCCTTGGCCTCCCACTGTACCCCCTCCTTCTCCTGGGAGGCCAAGGACAGACACAGACACGAGAAAGAGGATAAGGAGTGAGGCTGGAAGACAGAGCCAAACCAGGACAGCTAGATCCTAGAAGTGCAGAGAAGACTGGTGGGAACAAAGGAACAGGACACCTCAGTTCCCAAAAATGCTAATTTTCGGGGCAAAGGGATGGGGGAGAGGAACAAACTAGGATCTTGGACACTTAAACATCTGCTACTGAGAAGCCTAGGCATCTGGGGCTAGGGAGAGGACAAGAGAAAGCAAGGAGGAAAGAGATGGGTGGGTCCCTGAGGGCCGTAAGAGGTGGCACCAGTACTCACACAGTGGGGGCAGCTCCATTTGCCCTCAGGAGCCCGGTCAAGCTCAGGATCAAGGCAGACGAGGTGGTAGGCACGAGGGCAGGTGTCACACAGAATAATTTCCCCACCCTGCTGGCACACCTCACAGTAATCCTGGTGATCCGTCTCGTAGCCATCAACCTCCTCCTCCCCGGCCACTGGAGGACAGCCCAGGACTGTCATATACCCCAGTGGAGGCAAAGGGAACAGAGAGAGAGAAGGAGAGCGGAATGCGGGAGGGGAGAGAAAGAGAAAAGGGTTCAATAAAGAAGTCAAAACTACAAATAAGAAAGACAACGAAGGAATGAAAGGAAGGCTGAATGACAGGACTGCACACAGCTGACACCGCTTACCCTTCTTCTTCTTCCTTCCTGGCCGGCCTCTCTTTAGTTTCTTGGTGCGGACAGGGCCATCAGGGCGGCCTGAGGCACTGTGGACACTGCCACTGTCCAGGTCTGACTCCTCAGCCTCTGGTTCAGGGCCCTCGTCACTCTGGAAAACATACTGCCCATAGCCCCCGTGGCTGTCAGAGAGGCCAAACGGATTCCACTCCCCTCCCCAGGCCTTGGGCTCCCGCTCCAGCTGCCCTCATGGACCCTTGTGTCTGGACCCCCAGCCCCTGACCACACCCCAGAAGTATAATGGACAGGGAGGGGCCACTCACCGAGCCTCCCTTCTTCCTCTTGCCACCCAGCAGCCCTAGTTTGATCTTGAGTGGTGCCATCTTCTTTCCCCGAAGCTTCTTGCGTCCATCAGGCACTCGGGGACTCTTACTCCGCCTCTTGTGGCCTGGACCTGAGTGAGGAGTGGGGTGACAGAGAAAAAGCCGAGGTCATGACATCCAGGAACAATGGAGGCCATAGGGTTTCTGGACCTCTCTGTGGGCTATGGTTTCACTGAGACCCCTTCCTGGACAGCATTTCTTCTACAACAATCAGGGCTGAGTTCTGGACTATAATTTGAGAACATGCGGTTTAGAGGGTGGGGTGACAGTTGTTCCAACCAGAGGGTTTCTTACCTTTGCCCTCTTTGGTTTTGGCTCTTCGGATGGGTGGGGGCTGGATATCAGCAGCAGGGGGTGGTGGAAGGGCGGGGGGTCCGGAAGGTGCTATGGGGGTGGCCGATGAGACAGCAGCTGACACCTGCTCAGCTACAGCTGCGGCCGCTGCTGCCGCCGCTGCCGCCACAGCAGCTGCCGACCCCTTGAAGGGGTTGTTGGCGCTGAACTCTCTCCACTTGGCCCCAAGGATGGTCATCATCTTAGACATTGGGATCTTAGGATTCTTCTTAGCGATCAGGGGCCTGAAAATATAGAAGCAAGACACTCGGACCCTTCACAGATGGTTTGGGAATACTGTCATTTCCCCTCACCAGTTAAGTCTATGTACCAGCTAGGATTCCTAGGTGGTGAAAATACGTCCTATGAAGAATAACATCAACTTTGAAACAAAGAAATAAAAAGTTTAAGAAGGAAAAAAAAGTTAAAAAAACAAGAAAAAAGTATGAAGAAGAAAAAAAAGGCAAAATAAAATTTAAATGCAGATTAAAAAGGATAAAAAAAATATGAGATTAATAAAAAAGCTCTACTTTGGACAACTACTTTACAGTTCGTAAAACACCTCCACACACATAATATCTTATTTCGTCCTCACAATACTACTAGGAGTTGCTATGAATCTCTGTGTTTTTCTAAAGAGTTCCACGGGCCCTGATGAAGGGTCCCATCAGGTGGAGTCTGATGGGCCACACTGGTTCTGCTCTGCGGTGGGGTGTTAAGCTCTTGTGAGGACGTGGGTGACCCCGGTGCTGACAGAAGCACTGTCTTTAGTAGCGAAGCAGTGAGACAATGGGACTAAGGACCGCTACCAGGGACTGAACACCACTAGGGGCCAGGCACTGAGTGTGCTGAGCTTTCAATCCATCATTCCATCAAATCCCCACAAGACCCCATGAGGTACATACTATGTGCCTATTTTATAGATGCAGAAACTGAAGATCAAACTAGTGAGCTGCCCAACATGACACCGGGACCTGAACCTCAGCAGGCTGCCTCCAGAGCGTTGAACGGCTCTGCTAAAGTGCCTGCTCCCCAAAAGGCATCTCTGCTGTTCTGTACTCTACTGCGGGAGCCACTGAAGCTCAGGTCCCACTGTCAGCAATGCATCCTCCGTTATATACTGGTGTCTAAGGAAGGGACAGAGGAGTTGATAACTTAGCAAAGGAAACTGGGGAACACGGATACCACCTCCCTGCTCCAGTCTAGAGAGAAGTCAGGCAGGGGAAACTGGAACTGTTAGACCAAGGAGGGCCATCAGTCCTCCTGAGAGTCTGTCACCACAGCGTTTTCTAACCTCGCAGTGGTACTGTGACCCCCCCAGTGAAGGGTTCCTGACTGGAGTCCTTGGATTCTAGGAGTCCAGGAATTCCCTAAGATGACATGTGGAATTTTATGTGTATGTGCTGTGAACTTCTCTGGAGAGCAGTTTCTTAGCTTTCATCAGATTCCAGAAGGGTCCAGGGCCTCCCCCAAATTAAAAGTGTCTGTTCGAGAGGGCTCCCCGTCCCTACTGCACCTCATGAACTGGCTGAAGGCTTTGTAGTTGGTGAGCGTGTGGTAATCCTCCTCAGAGAACACATGCTCCACGTCCTCCAGGCCCCAGGTCAGAAGCAGAGTTGCCGACGACTTCTGTTCCACCTGCTGGCAGAGACCAGGCTTCAGGGACGCAGGTGCCCAGCCCGGGGCCCCCCACATGCCTCTCTACCCACCCACCAGGTTCCCTGGGCTTTCTGCTTCCTGCTCCATTCCCAGCCCAATCCCACTCCTCACAAACCACAGCCTCTCCACTTAGCACCCTGCTCGCCCAGGGCTCTCCCTCCCCCACTCCTCATGCCTGTCATTAATACTGATTTCTCCCCTCACTCCCTAATTCTACTCACCTTTTGGCCCCCATCTCCCTCCCCTTTTTTCCGACGCTTCGTCTTCTTCTCCTTTTTTTCTCTGTGCTTCCGTCTCCGTTTCCGACCTGGTCCAGTTCCATATTCACTGCCTCCACTCTCTGACTTCTCCCGGTACTCATCTCGCTCAGAGCCAAATTCCTCCTCGCTGTCCTAAGGGAAAGAAATAAAAACACTATTTCTTCAGCCCTTCCTTGTGCCAGGAACTGTTCTTAGCACATAACATTTATCGTCTCTTTTGATCTTCACAACAATCCTATGATAGTAACTAATCTATCTTTATCCACTTTTTTGTAGATGAGGAAACTGAGGCACAGAGACCGAAATAAATTGTCCAAGAAGACAGAAGACTGCTAGGCTCTAAATTCATGCAGTCTACCTCCAGAGCCTGTGCTTTCAACTGCTTCTCTGTGCTGCAGGGCAAGTCAAGTCGACAACTGGGCTCTTCAATAGGCTGTGGTGAGTGAGGTTAGGGTCCCAGACCTGGGAGATACAGGCCAGCAAGCGGGGATGGGGGCAGGTAGAGGGGATCAGGCCTCCCTGACTTCAGGATCCCCACAGTAATCAAGACCAGAGAAAACGTAGGTCTCTAGGGATGGGTCTCCGAGCCTAGCTGTAGAGATAGGAGTCCTGAACACTTACAAGCTTCTTGCGTTTTCGGGGTTTTCCTGGCTTGTTCTCCTTCTGCTTCTTGGGTCCTCTTTTTCTCTTCTTCACACCCAGTGCTGAAGGCAGCAGCCGAATGTCATCCTTATCTTTGGAGCAGAGAGCACCAGAAAACCTAAGCCTCTAGGTTCCCAGTCTCTGCAGCCCCTTCCCTTCCTCACCTCCTCAGTTCCCGCTGCTCTCTAGGAACTCCGGCATTAACTCTTCCAAACCTTGCCTCCCTCCGCTGGATGCAAACAGAGAGTGTTTCGAGTACTCTGGGATGCTCGGGTTCTGAATGGGAGGTCAGGGGTCAGAAGGGAAGAGCAGCCAAACCACTCCCGTCTCTCCCCTCCTACTAACAAGGGACCAGGCTCTAGGCCATGGGCTCTGACTGTGGCAGGTCCTTTTAGTCGCCGCCAGGGCTCCTCCTGCCTTCCCCCTCACTTAGCCAGCTGGCATCCTGCCCAGGAACTGGGGAAGCCATGCCCAGCTGCTGGCCTGGCCTGACCCCAGCACTTGGAGTGGGGAGACACAAGCTGGCAGCTCCCTAAGCCAGATGCTGAGAAGGCAGAGCCAAAGGTGGACACCTGGGTTCTCACACTAACACCCTGGGGCCCTGACATCCTTTCTGTGAGGAGGGAGGCCTCTATTTATATTTCCTCAGATAATCACCAAGCCTCCTGTCACCCCAGCACAGCCCTGGAGGAAAAGAAATCCTCAGTCAGGCATGTTTACTTCTTGCCCACAGGATCATAGTGTCTAGCTCCTTTGTCACACCCTAACCCCATCGAAGAAGGTCTCCACAATTACCTAAACATTCCTCCTCCTCCCAAGGAGACTGGAATGTGCTTCCAAATCTATATACTCCTCCCTGTTCCCTTTGAGAACTCAGGGACCCTGCCTTTTGTCCCCTGGTCTCACCCCTTGTCTCCAAATTTAGTCCCAGACATCCTAACCCATTCATATATAAGCAGTATGGGAGACCCACACAAAGACACGGGCACAGACACACCCCGCATATGCATTCTCAAATGCACAAGCATCACATACTCATGAGCACAAACCCAGAGGACAGCCTGTACCTGCTTTCAGCAGGGCTAGGTCCCTGGCTTTCTCTCCAGATGTCTCTGTCAGAGAGAACGGGGCTGGTTCTTCCCAGATGTCCCCTCTCCCCATTCTCCATGACCCCTGTCGGACTGTGGAGGCTCAGGGGACAGAGAGTAACTCCGCGACGAGGAAGACACCAATGCCACACAGACATGAGGCCCTGTTTGGCCTCCCTCCCCCAGCAAGCACTAGATTAACCCGCCAGACCTGTCTTGCTCAGGCAGAGGCAGCTGTGCAGGAGGGGAAAGTCTGGGCCTGGCCCAGCCCCTTGCTCTAGGACACACAATCCTTCTTCCCACAACAGCCAAAGGAAAATTAGCCACAATTAACACCGGAGGCCTTGGTTTCCACTGCCTCAGAATCTAGGCACCTCCTTCCTTCATTGCTACTTCTCACAGCTCCAGCATCCTGTGCCCTCTTGTGCAGGAAGACACTCTAGGACTGGGGGATTGTGGGAGCGGGGAAGGTGCCTGTAGGCAGCCCCAGGTGTGGAAACAGAGTGGGGACCCTGATAGGAAGTCAGTAAGACGCCATGCCCCAGCAGCCCGCGCTCCCTCACCCCAGGGACCGCGGCTATTATGAACATGGAAACGGAGGCCGCCGGGGCAGAGGCAAGGGCAGGCCAACTGGCTAAGGATCAGGGAAATGGCCTCGGTCTCCACCAGCTGGGGGGTGGGACACAAGCCCTGGGACCTCGCAGCCAGTTAACTCCACTCCCCACCCCAGCGGGAGGTTCCCGAACTTGGGAAGACGGCGGTGGTGCGGAGAGGCAAAGGAGACGGCGAGAAAAGGGAAGGGAGGGCAAGAAAGCAAATCTAAGTCCCAACCTCTGTCTCACCAGCCACTCAATGCTGGCCTGGAGCCCAGACTCTCCCACATCCCGGCTCAGATCTCGGGAAGACGGCGAGGGAGGAGGGCGGCGAGGAGGGTGGGCGGAGCCTGGCGAGCCAGAGGACGCAGGAGGAGCCTCGCTGCGAGCCTCGCCTCCCGCCCGCCCCTCTCTTCTTCTAATCTCACCATCAATCTCTCACACATATATTTATTTTTTCTCAAATTCCCCTCCCTCCCCCACAACGAACCACCATAATAGGTCTGCTGCACATGCGTATTGCATGCAGGGGGTGGGTTTGTATTTTCAGACCTTTTGCAAAGAAACTACCAGAATTTTCCGCACCACCCACAACCATTCCCCACCCCCACCCCCAAGGAATCACATCTATATATTATGTTATATTATTTCTCTAGACTTGCCAGAAGGGGGAGGGAGAAGAAATGAGTTTTTGGCTTCCTGCTCCCTTCCCCCATCAGCACGAGTGCTATTATTTTAAACGTTTAACAATGTACGGAGACTGAAGAGGGGGGAAGGGATAAAATTGGTCTTGGGTAAGAATGTAAAACAAAATGGTGAGAATCAAAGCCGTCAGAATGAAAAACAATAGAAACCTCTAACACGTATAAATTCATCTTCTAGAGGAGGACGAGAGAGGGCAGCCTGAACATATTGCCTCAGAGGAGGGTTATTTTGCCCACACTTAGGTAGACAGAAATAATGGGCCGACTAAAAATATTTTCCTAAAGTTTTACCTCAAAAAGTCATCTGAGAGGGTGTATCTGGGTCACTCGTTTGACTTAGAGGGCTGAAAGGGAGATAAAATTGCCCAGGGAGAGAGAGTAGGTGGGTTTTCATTTCAAATACACAATTTTAAAAACATTTCACGATGCTTAGAAAGCAAAGGGAAAAGGGGAGGGAGTATTGACACAAAGACCCATCTCGACCTCAGATTCTTTCATGCCCTCCCCTTCACAGACCCAAATCCGGGATCAAAAACCCCCAAATACCACATTCCAAGTTCGGAATACACATAAGCGAGAGCTGCTAATGCCCTAACTTAACCTGACATCCTTTCTTCCTCTCTTTTTAGCACCTCTGCTGTCTTCCAGGCAATCCCCTACCCACAATTCTTTATTCCTTCTCCCTTCTGCAAAATCAGTGGGCTCTCTGGGATAACTTTTAAAAAACTTTTCCGGTTTTCGGACCAGCCTGGTGGGAGGGGAGGTGGACTTTATCCTGTTTCCATTAGATACACATAGCCCTCCTCCCCCGGCCCAAGAAAGCACCCCACAGTTCCTCAAAGGCTGTCTCAACTAGACAGGAACATTTGCCACTGAAGCCACACAGATCAATATGACAGTTTTACAAAGAGTATGATGTTAGACGTTTTGAAGTTTGGTGCATTTGTGCTGCACCGCACCAAGAGGCCTGGGGGTGTGAACACCCGAAAGATGCTCACTTAGAGTCTATTCTGAAAAACACTATCTGAACACTCTGGAGGGTGGCCGGAGTGGGACCACTGCTGGGCCCCCCACGCGAGGCAGTGGTCAGGCCCCTCCACCGCGGACGGAACTGCCCAGACAGTGCGGGTGACTTGTCATCCCCGGGGAGGGGTGCTGAGTGACGGTCAAGCTGCAGAACAGCTGGGTGGGCAGTTCACGCCCCCCAACGTGGTCAGGGTGTGGGTGGTTTCAGCGGGAGACTGAGTGACAGTGAATGGCAGCCACGTGAGAGTCACAGCTGGGCAGCTCGGCCACCCCAGACTGACGGGGTCATGGGGTGGGGGCGCACTTGACACAAAAGAGCCCAGAGCAGAGGAGAGATAAAGGGGGTGGGATTGGGGGCATCTGGTTTTCCAGACACTCTCCTCTCTCCTCCCTGTCCCCAATTTTCAATGACTGCTCTCCGTAGTACGAGCCGGAGAGAGGGGGCAGGAGCCAGTCTCATTCCAGGAAGTGGTCCGCGTGGAGTGTGGCCACCACCTGTCCCTAGTCGTCAGCCGCCCGCAAACATTCACCCGACCCCTCCCCCACGTGCCACCGCACGCTCCAGAGTTGGCGGGCACCGAAGTCCCCGCAGGTGGGGGGGGGGTCCGATGGCCACCCGCCCCCCCCCCACGGCCTTCCCAACTCCTGACGAGGGGGTGAGGGCCGCGGTCCGCTCCTCGCAGGCAAACCCCACTTCGCCTCGGTCCAACCCCACCGGGGCCGAAGCCCCAGGGGCGCCCGCTCGGCCGCCCCTCCCCCACGCGCCCCTCCCCCACGCCGCCGTCCGGCCGCCAGGGTCTCCGCGGTCCCTCGCGCGGCCAGGGAGGGGGCCCTGGCTTCGCCTCGGCCGTTTCCTGCCTACCCCCTCCCCGCCGAGGGTAAAAAAAAAAATCTCCTCCTCCTCCTCCCCCGAAAGCCGCGACCGAGTGGCCCGGTCCGCGCATGCAGCTCGCGCCCAGCGCTCTCCAACCCGGGCGGCGGCGGCGGCGGCGGCGGCGGGGGAGGGGTGCGGCGGGGGAGGGGAGGAGGCCTGGCCCGGCGGCCTCCGCCGCCGCCCGCCCGGACCGCCCGGACCGCCGCGGGGCGACGGGCCCGAGACGGCGCCCCGCGCCCCGGATTCGCCTCGGCTCGGCCGCGCGGTGGGTGCCTCGCCCCCGCCCGGGCCTCGCGCGCCCGCGGCTCCGGCTCGGTCTGGGGCGGGGGGGGCGGAGGGGGGAGTCAGCGGCCGCTTACCTGGCGGCGGGGGCGGCGGCGGCGGCGGCGGGGGCAGCGGCGGCGGCGGCGGCGGCGGGAAGAGGTGGCAGCCGGGGGGGCTGTGGCGGTCGCGGCCCCGGTCGTGGCCCGGCCCGCGCCCGAGTACTCCCTCGTCGTCGTCCTCCTCGTAGTCCTCGTCGGCCGCCTCCACCTCCTCCTCCTCCTCGTCGCCCTCTTCTTCCTCCTCTTCTTCCTCCTCCGACACCACCATCTCCTCCTCCTCCTCCTCCTCGTCCCTCAGAGGGGAAGCCATCCTGTGGCTCTGGCCCCCCCACCACCCCCCCACCCACCGCCCGCCCGCCTCCCCCACCGCTACCACCACCACCTCCTCCTCCTCCTCCTCCTCCTCCTCCTCCTCCTCGGCGGCGGCGTCCTCCTCCTCCTCACCGCCTCCCCCAGCCCCCAAAACCCCCGGGCCACCCCCCTCCGAAACCCCCCCCTCGGGGCCGCCGTCTGACGAGGGGGGCCAAACCACCCCCAAAAATTTTCTTGGGGAGAATTGAGGACTTTTTTTTCTTCTCTCCTTCCTCCCGAGAGAACAAGAGAAGGGGATTAAAAAAATATATATATATATAAAAGTTTTCGACTTCTCTCTACCCCCCTCTCCGTTGCTTTAAATATATTTAAATTCTGAGGGGGGCGCTCAGAAATATTTCTCAGAGCTGAGGCACTAAGATGGCCGCCTGGAAATTATTTTTAAAACAACCCCCCCTGCAGCACCGCCACCCCCTCCGTGAAGAAAGGGAGAGGGGGGAAAAATCCCCTTTTAAAACAAAATGGCTGGCTTAATATTTCATTTTTCACCCCCCCATTCTCCTCCCTGTTATACCCCCATCTCATAGCCTCTACCCAGAAACCCACAAATTTCTCCCTTTTTTATAACTGATTAGTGCACAGATTAATAGAGATATTTTCCTTGTGTACTGAGTGTGTGTGTGTGAGTGAGTGTGTGTGCGCGTTGGGGGGGGCATGAAGGATTTCTGCATAAAACAAAAATGGCTGCTGTGACTAACTCCCCCCTTATAAAAAAATATTTGAGGGGGGGCATTAATCAGTACTCATGCTCAGTCTGACATCAGCATAAATTGTTAAAGGTTAACTAGTTAGATACTAGTCCAACTAGATTTAAATTTTTTTTTTCTTTACTAGTCTCTTCCTCCCCACCTCCCTTCTCTTAAAGAAAAGCTTTTTTTTTTTTTTTTTCTGAATACTTCAGAAGGGAGTGGTTTGATGTGAAGGTTTTTTTTTTCCCCTTCAGGCATTGAAAAGGAAAAAGATGAAATATATGTTTATATGTAACTCTCTTTCTACATACCTCATTGAAGTCAAAACGCATTTAATTGTGTATGTTTTAAGTGAGAAGGGGTACTGGAATTTTTTTTTCTTTCTTTAAAGAAGTGATAGAAATCCTAGTGACTTTTGGGGGAGAGATATGAATAGATACGATGATTGAGTTTTTTTCAAAGGAGTCCATGTTTGATTCTCTCCTTTGCCCAGCCTTTTCAGTGATTTATAATTGTAAATTTTATCCTCACTCTTTTCTCCTTTACCTCGCCTTCCCCTCCCCCAATTACTTGAATATAAAATTCATCTGATGTGGGAAATTAAATTAGGGGGTAAATAGAACAGATTTTTAGAATAAAGGGGAAAGAGTTAAGTCTGAAGATTGTGAAATTATTTTCTCTTTTAAGTCTGAAGATTGTGAAATTATTTTCTCTTTTCTCCTGTTTCAGTATATTTCCCCTCCTCCATGATCTCCAACACTGATAGAGTGGAAGAAACTGAGGTACCATGAAAAAGAGAAGTAACTGGGACTGAGAAAAAGAAAGAGGTAGGGGGTTAACACTCACATTTTCATCTGACTTTCTGACCCATGGTTTCCCACTGTACCCCAATGTTTATCTTTAAAGTGGTATCAGGAATCAGATGGAAGGTTGAAAAGGAGTCCACAAGTAGCTTTCTCATCCAGAGATTTGGTCAGAGAAGTCATAAAATAAAACTTGCCAGTTCAGCAATGCTAGCAAAGGAAGAAGGGCAAATAGCTCAGTTCAACCCTATTTTGTTCTTGTCACCCTTTTCTTACTACAGTTTCCTCCCATTCTTTTGATCTCACTTTGACCTTTTCCTTGCTTCCCATCCCATGCCTGTGGAATCATTTCTCTCCTGGGTTATTTCTCTGTCTCTTGAGTATAGCTGCCAGCCACCCAGCAGCCCCTGCAGGGTTTGGGAGTACCTTAAGAAGGAGGGGTAGGTAGGCAGCAACCAGAAAGTAATAGTGACAGGGCATATTTTTGCTTACAAGGTTTAAATATTCTTTATTGATGTGCCACCCCCCAATCCCAGCTAATGCTCTTTATTGAACATTGATTTCCATCTTTTTCTTAACCTGGACTTTGGAGTTCTCTTGTTTCTGCTCCCATATCATTCCGGTACTGAGTGTAACTCCTATTCCTATTCCTCTTCCATTTGATTTTGTTATGTCCTCTTTCTCGGTCCCTGTGTACTAGTTCATCTGGGTATCCCACTCTTTCTGTACATGGGCTTCTGTGTATGTGTGTCTTTGTTTTTTACCGAGACTGTCCTTTCTCATCCCTTGACTCTCAGGCTCTGTCACCTCTAAGTGACTTTCCATCTCTGTCTTCTTTCTGTTTACTTCTGTCTTCCAGGCTCTGACTGCGTGTGCCTCTTCCTCATGTGTGCCTGACTCCCCCTCTTTCTGGCCTCTCTGTGTGTGTCTGGGAAGAGTGTCCCCACGTGCATGTGGGCAGCCCTGCGCATCATGCTGCGCCCTCTCCCTCTGTGCTGAGCGCCTCTGCCTGCCTGCCTGCCACATGTGCCATGAGCTGCAGGTGTGGGGGGCGAAAGGTGGCTGTGTGCATCCCTGTACAAACATTCATCATTCTCTCGAGTGCGCTTTGCATATGGATCTGTTAGTTTGCCTGATCCTCCCTCTTGTCCATCTCCCCCTCTGCCTGCCTGCATCTCCTGTTCTCTTTTCTCTCCCTACTGATCTCTTGATTTTTCTTCTTCTATCCTTGTTTCCGCCTGCCTCTCTACCTGCTTGCTCCTATTATGGTGTCTGCCTGCCTGCCTGTCTGCTCCTCCCTGACTGGCTGGCAGCCTCTTTCTCTCTCTGGTTGTCTGTCTGCTTCTCTGGCTGTTTGCCCACCACTCTCTCTCTAGCCATCTGTCTCCCCGCCTGCCTGACTCTTATCACTTTTTTAGTCTCCGTCTCTTGGTTTGTCTACCTTCCAGTCCCTACCATGGTTCCCTGTCTTGGTTTGCCTCTTATCTTGCCTTCTACTTGTTCCTTCTCTTCTTTGTGTCTATTTAGTTCATGCTTTTTCCTGGCCTCCCTTTATGTGTGTCTTCTTGCCTGTCTACTCTACTTGCTTGCTGCTGTCCCACTGTTTAAAGCTTGTATCTTTTTAGTGTGTCTGCTTATCAGCATTTTCTCCCTTGGCTTCCCCTATTCCAGCATCCCATCAATGCTGATAGTCTCGCTACCACAGACCTGTCAGTGACCCCCTTGCCCCAAAGTCTTACCTGCCTTCTTGCCATATCCCCTGCCCTGCCTTCTCTCACTGCTTGCCTCTGTTTCAGTTCTTTCTTTTTCTTTTTATCTTTATGGCCCCTCACACAGTCTGCCTGCCTCAATCTTTTTGCCATTTTCCCAGTCTCTCCTTGTCTTTCTGCTTTTTTGCTATCTGTCTGCCTGGCTGGCTCTTGCTGTCCACATCTCTGCTTGCTTTTTTTCTCCTCCTTTTTCTATCAGCTTTTACATAGATAGTGCATACACATGGTACAAAATTTTTAAAGTACTAAAAGTATCCTGTATGAGAGCAAGCCTCCCTCCTACCCCCCACTTCCTCTCCTCTGAGGTAGTCACTACACATTTCTTGGATCTTGTTCGAGAGAAGAGTCTACACATATATGTCTGATTGCTTTTTGCTGCACTCCTTCCAAATTCTCTCCCAGTTTTGCTGGATGCTTCTTCCTCTGTCAGTCTGTCAGTCCTCCTTCCTATTTCACTGGGCTTGCCATTTCTTGCTTCTTGTTTTTTTGATTCTGTTTTATGGTACTTGTCTTTTTGATTGACTGCTTGCTAGTTACACGCTTTTACTACCAGGACCTGAGGTGTGCTTAGGAAGGGCGTGCTCTCTCCTAATATCCTGTTCTGCTCTGCGTCTGGAGTTGTCCTGATGGCCACACGCCATTGCTGGTCTCTTCATCACTGAACTATGTATTAATTGAGAAAAACCATGAAAGCACTGGTAGTACTGAAAAATACCTTGTAAATATAGGAACAATTAATAAGTACAGATGGTTTGTAAGCTGAGCTTACATGCCCATGGAGTAGATAGGGGCCCACTCTGCTTTTCCCAGTTTATATGAATTCTTTAAAGGAATATGAATCTATATCCTTTTAGGTTCAGCAGTACTCTTAGGCTGTTGACCTAGGCCTGTCCAAGAAGTTTGTCTTCCTCCTAGTCTAAAAAACTCTGCTTCTTACTAAAACTTTCTCCCTTTTTCATCCTTCCTTCTGGCTCCTATCACATGCCACCTTAGAGATGTTATAACTCCTTGGGGGAAGCACAGACAACACCCTCTATCCAGGTGTCTTCAGAAAGATGATGATAAAACTTCTACACACAATGCACTGTTCTTTCATTTTTGCTTTTTCACTGCCTGTATTCCAGAATTTAACTGTTTCAGCCTCTATCTCTGTCTCTCTCCTCTTTTTCCCTCTCTTCCTCTCTCACTTCTCTTTTCTTGGTTCTGTCTTTCCTCTTAACTGTCTGTCTTGGGCTCCATTCTAGCCTCTCTTTCTGATTGGCCACCTTCCCTCTCTTCTGTCTGATTGGCCTGTATCCCTCCATCACCCCATCTGTCTGCTGGATTCTCCCTGTCTGCCTGCAATAATGTATGTGATAGCACTTTATAAATTATAATGCACTGTGTAGTATAAAACGCTATTATCACTTTGTCTTCTTTCTTTGTTTATTGTTTTCTTTCTCTGTCTGCTTTTCTTCTCTCTCTCTCCCCCTTTCTGTTTGTCTGTCTGCGTCCCTCTTGGTGATCTTGCCTGCCTCTCTGTCTCTCTGTCATTAATTCTCCTTTCTCTCCTTGCCAGCTTGTCTGGGTTTTTTTTGCCTTGCTTCTTCTCTGTGTGCTCAGTTCTTGTGTCTCTCCTTCTCTGTTTCCAGTTTCCTCTCTGTTTCTTTTAGCTGTCTATTCTGTCTGTCCTGAGGCCTTTTATATGTGCCTGTGTGTCTTGCTCTCTCTAGCTGCCTGTGTCCCTGCCTGTCAGTTCCAAAGTGGGCACCACTCTGCTCTTTTCTATCTTTCTGTACTTCAAAAAATAAAAATAAAATAAAAAATTAAAATACCGTATAACTATTTGGTAGGAGAGAATTTTTTTGTTTTTAATGAGAAGACCATTAAGAAAGTGAGAACAGGAACTCAGGAATACAGCTGTCAAATGCAAACCAGAAATTAGATGCCAACCCCTGCTGCTGCTGCAAAAAAAAAAGAACAAGAAAAAAATTGTAAGGGACTCCCAAGCCAATAATAAGATTATTTATTTTAAAAAAAGCTAGAAACATCCAAAGCTATAGTTTCTAACCTTTTTTTTGGATCATAGAAAGTTATAAACCCCTTCCTCCAGAAAAACAGTATCTACACAAAATACCACATATGTTATCCTGAAACCTATGGAGCCCAGGTTAAAACCCTGATGTAGGGAACCAGTGAGAATGATTGATAGAGCACAGGCATGAACTCATGCAACAAGATCAAAGGACTGAAAAAGCACTTTGCAGTCTGTGATTTTCTACCGAAGGAGATGTTAAAGGGATTCCTAGTTATCTTTTGAAATACAGAAGTTAGTGGTAATAATGAAAAGCATGTAAATGCTGAGGATTTTCGAGGCTTAATCATGGAATTTTAGAGACAGAAGGTCATCTAAACCAGTGTTTAGATGGCTAAGTAAGGTTGCCACCTGTCCTTTCCTGGGGAGCTCTGTCCTTTGTTCTGAGATTATATATTTCTCATATATTTTTATATAAAATGTGTAATATGCTATATTTATATGAAACAAATATGTAATATATATGTATATATATGCTAATGTATTTAGCAGTATATTATGTTTATTTAAAATGTTCTAAAAATGAGGTAGATCTGTGTTAGAAGGATGTCCATGATAGATTTTATAGGGAGAGAGAAGGAGAAAGAAAATGAGTTTTTATACTTCTGTACAACTTGAAAATTTTTCAACATACAGGTACTTGTTTTATAGTTACAAAATAATATTTTTAATATCTTTCTGTTAAGTAATGGTGATGGGTATATAGGTTTGGTTTTGTTCTTAATGTCATTAATTAGCGCAATAAAAAGTCAGGAACTCCATGTTGATCACTAACTTTTTTTTTTTTAATGTTTTACTGGTCACTGTAATCTAAAAGTCTGGGATCTACTGCTTTAATCTAACCTCTTCTAGATTTCATGAAGTAAGAAACCTCAGTCCTTCATGTATCATAGTCATGACTTGCCATATTTACATGCCACCTATACTATTATATGCATACTATTTTCCTTTTTCAATTCACTTTAACTTAAACAAATGTCCTTTAAAAGGCAAATTTTATATAACTAAGAAATAATTTCCATAAATCCTTGATTTGATAAGGTAATTATAATTTTCCTGATTTATTTTAAAATACAAATAATTATTAAAAGTCAATAAAAATAAAAGCATCTTGCATGCTACCAGTGGTATAGGTACCATATTTTAGGAAACATCACTTTAATCTAATTTTGTAGGTACAGAAACTGGGGCCCAGATGTTGAAAGGATTGCCTAAGATCAAGTTTGTTGTTAGGGACAGAACCAGAATTTGAACCTGTATCTTCCAATTTCTAGTCTGCTGTTCTTTGTTCTATATACTAAATGACTTAAAAGTCAATGGATGTCCTAGGGTTTTAAAGGAACTAATACGTAAAATTGATGGTCACATGTATAACTTATTTATAACAGCTATACTACAGAACTGGCAATGGTCAACTTAATTTATCTAGTACATTATTAAACTTACATGTTTTCTGATACAGAGTTCCACCTCTTATCATCTACCCTAGAGAAATAGTCATCACACTCGTGCATGAGGTGACACATACAAAGATGTTCATTACAACGTTGTTTGTAATAGCAAAAAATTGGAAACACTCTAAATTTCCAACAGTAATGAATAACTAAATAAACTATACAGCAGTCAAGAAAAATGAGTTACATCTACATAGTAAGATTCTTTACTATATTGTTGAATGGAAAAACAGTATATACATTATGATATCATTTATGTTCAGAGAAACTAAAAACAATACTATGTTTCTACAGATACATTTATATGTATATAAATTTCTTTTAAAAATTCTGGACATATACATACCAAATTGGTCACAGTGGTTACTTTTGGGAAATAATAGTCAAGGGGGATATTTAGCTTTATTGATAATTTTGAATTTTTACAGTATTTACTTGTGTAAACAAATTTATGTAGCCTCATGATTACATTAACAAATGAAGCCAAATGGGACAAAAAGTAGTGTGATTTCTCTAAAGAAATCATGCCTCACTAATTTCTCGTTCTTTGAGGAGAAAAGTATGGAAGCAAAGTATAATCAATGTGTGTAATGTAGTTAGACTTTAGAGGACATTAGTGAGGTTCTGGTTTAAAAACTAATTAAAATATGAAGGGAAGAAAGGAAAGTTATAGAAGAGCATGTATAATATGGTACCATTGATGAAAGGGAAAAAAAATGTGAATTTCCATAGAATATTCCTGGAAGAATACACAAGAAACTGTAGTCATTACCACTGGGAAGGGAAACATATTTTTTCATTGTTTTTCATTGTGCATCTTTTAAAGCAACTTGAAAATTTTTTAGTGACCAAGGGATTAGTTAGGTGGAGGGAGGAGAGACATTTGAGATCAGAAATAAACACACAAAAAAGTTAATTAAGGATATGTGGTAGTGATGATTGCTTTGGGCTGTAAAAATCTGAGAGTTCAGAGAAGAGAGCTCTTAGGGAGGGGAGGGGAGGGGGACTGAAGGACTTTCATATGTAGTTGTACTTGAAGTAGGCCCCAAAACATAACTAAGACCTATATAGCAGAGAGGAGGAAGAAGGGCAGTTTAGGTTGAGTAAGAAACTATTCAGCAAGTAGTATGTGGACCTCATACAGCTGGAGTGGTAAGTTCATGACAGAAAGGAGGTTTTTTTGTTTTGTTTTGTTTGTTTTTATAAATTTATTTTATATTTGGCTGCGTTGGGTCTTCGTTACTGCGCACAGGCTAGTTGCAGCGAGCAGGGGTACTCTTTGTTGCAGTGCGCGGGCTTCTCATTGCAGTGGCTTCTCTTGTTGCAGAGCATGGGCTCTAGGCGCACGGGCTCAGTAGTTGTGGCTCGTGGGCTCTAGGGCACGCAGGCTCAGTAGTTGTGGCACACGGGCTTAGTTGCTCCACGGCACGTGGAATCTTCCTGGACCAGGGCTCGAACCCGTGTACCCTGCATTGGCAAGCAGATTCTGAACCCCTGCGCCACCAGGGAAGCCCAGAAAGGAGGTTTTTAATTTAAAAAATTATATCTATTATTGAGAACTATTTCACAGGTCCAAAAGAGTATGTATAACATACATCAACCACAAAGAATATTAAAATGAACACATGTATTCAGTATCAGTTTAATAAATATAACATTAGTAACATCTTTGAAGCCTCGTAATGGTCTTCCATATTTCACATTCCTCTCCTGCCCCCTGCCCTACCAGTATCCTGAATCTTGTGTTATCATTCACTTGTTTTTTCTTTGTGATTAGTTCCCTTCCCACCTGTAACTTTTTTTCTTTTTAATTTAAGTACAGTTGATTTACAATGTTTCAGGTGTACAGCAAAGTGATTCAGTTATATACTTATATATATATTCTTTTTCAGATTCTTTTCCGTTATAGGTTATTACAAGATACTGAATATAGTTCCCTATGTTATACAGTAGGTCCTTGTTGTTTATCTATTTTATATATAGTAGTGTGTATCTGTTAATCCCAAACTCCTAATTTATCCCTACCCCCCACCTGTAACTTCTTAATTTTGAAAAACTTCAAGCCTACAGAAAAGTTGAAGAAGTACAGTGAATACCCATATACTCTTCACCTGGATTTACTGATTGTTGACCTTTTGCCACACTGACAGAATGACATGAGCAAATTCTTATGATCTAATGTTAATTGCATAAAACAATATAAAGCCATATATGTAGTATAATCACAACCATGTAGGAAAATACTAGAAGGAAGTGGTTAGAATGTTAATACTGGTTTCTGCTGAGTGATAGGAATAAGAGTGATTTTTGTTTTGCATCTTTATGCTTCTCTACCTGGAACTTTCTGTAAGTAACACATATTCTATGATGAAAATTTAAAAATCTTTTCAAGTTTAAAAAAATAATCTTAACAATATATGGAGAGAGAGAGAACAGGAGATAGTATCTAACATTTGTTCATCAAGTTTGGTAGTCCCAAAAAGTTTAAAACACAGTAATATGGAAAATAAACATAGGTACAGACCTCATATCTGAAGGAATCTAATTCTTTTTCTGCAAGGTTGTTTCTCATCTTGTGTGAAAAGCCCCTATTTCTTTAAGGCTCCAGCAGTCCGGCTGTTTACCCCTCCACTTCTCTCCTTGGCTGTCATCTGCTTTCCTCCCGATCATTCCCCTCATTCGTTGAAGACTGACGCTTGGCTCAGTCCTGCCCTCGATGCTGTAACCAGAGACCTTTCTCACCATTCCACTTCTCTCTCCCACCTCTAGGAAATAGTAAATTCTTACCTCTTCTGAAATATTAAATTCAAGCCTCCTACTTTGGCTACAGCTTTCTATCCTTCCAGCTCTCTCATTTATTCACTATTCTTGGACCCATGAGACCCTGTAATCCCTTAATTCTTCCATTTTCTCCTAATCAGCTCTACCATGTTCTCCCCTCCTTCCCTGTCCAACTTAGATTCCATGGTCTGTCATTTCAGCCACTCTGCTGCCTGCGTCTCAGCACCCTCTTTATTTACCTCTTGCAAACCCCCAACCTTGGATCACTTCGGCTGTCTGTTTACACTCAGGAGCACTTTGCATGACCACATGGTGTCAGGAACACCATGACCACTCCAGATTAGTGTCCCTGCTCAGAAATCCTTTTTCCTAGTCAGCTTCCTTTCAGTTCTCCATGGTGACTTTTTCAAACCTTCCTCAAATTCCTCAAACCTCCTCCCTTGAAATACTGACACTAAGACTACATATTTAACTGTATTCATATTTGTCCTTTCCTCCCTTCTATCCTGTCCGAAGCTAATACCTACACTTGGGCTCTGGCTCCCAGCCTTGCCACCTTCTCAGGGTGTAATGGTTAACAGTGATCCCCTAACTCTCCTTTATCTCCCATCCTACTTGCTGCTTCACAACCACATTTAAATGTACTCAAATCTCCCAACTTTAAAAGAGACACTCTGGACCCGTAAGCTGCCACCCTACCTCGCTGTGCCCACTCACAGCCACGCTTCTTGAAAGAATTGTTTACACTCAGTCTGCTTTACTTGCCTACTCATTTTCCAACCCTCTGCCCAGCCTCTCTGCAGAAACTGCTTTCACAAGATGACCAACAACCTGGTTACTGAATTAAGAGGAAATTTCTGAGTTCTTAACTTGAACACCCCCTTCTTGAAATAGTCTTTGTGATCTGTGTGAGTCTATGATCTCACATCTGCTCATACTTACTTCTGTTGCTGCCTTTTAGCTAAATCCTTTCCTTTGCTATTCATTGAGTAAAGGGGATACCTTAAGAAGAAAAGGAAGGGATTTCCCTGGCGGTCCAGTGGTTAAGACTCTGCGCTCCCGATGCAGGGGTTAGGGTCTGGTCAGTGTGACCAAAAAAAAAAAGAAGAAGAAAAGGAAGATTTAGCCCCAAATTGTTATCTTTGTCTTTTTCCAGTTTTGGGCCAGGCTGCGACGCATGCAGGATCTTAGTTCCTCAACCAGGGATCGAACCTGCGCCCTCGGCAGTGAAAGCAGAGTCCCAACCACTGGACCGCCAGGGAATTCCCTCCCAGTTTCTTTTAGACCTGCTTTGATTGACCACTATGATGGAAACAATATAACAGTCCTATACAAAATGGCAAAAACCAAACATTTTTTTTCCCCTTTGACATTGCCTTTTAACAATTTCTTAATAGGTTTTCACTGACTGGCCAGCCAGAATACCTTGCTTTCCACCTACTGTTAAGCCCTGGTTATTTCAGCAGAACTGCCCTGACACCTTTCCTGGCGAACCCCAAGCTGTCATCCTCCTGCCCCTTTGCTTGCTCGTGGGCCTTTTCCCCACCTAGCTCTCTGGATTGGGAGAGTTAATTTCAGACTAAATTGGATATGATTAGTAAATTTAAATTGATTGATTTTTTTAAAAAGGTGCTATATTCCCAAACTATATAACTCCTAAAATGTATTCCAGAGCCAAGTAATGAAGTTATTCACTGCCTCCATCAGAGGAAGAGTTTGAGCTCTGGATTCAGGTAGCACCTGAAATCCAAGTTCTGCCACTTACTAACAGTAACCCTGGGCAAGCAACTTATCCCTCAAGTCTCAGCTCCCTTATCTGTCAAACAGGGATATTAATGCCTACCTCACATGGTTGTAGTGAAGATTTTGAGCTAACTTACATAAAGCACTGGCTATAAGGCGCTTGATAGTTGGTAGCTAGTGTTCTAAACAGTCACATTTACTATTAGCCATTTCTCACTTCAGAGAGATTCACTTAAGATGCTTGTAAGGTGAGAGGATTGACAACCTGGGTTATGAATAACACCTTAAGCTGAAGGAGCAAAGGGCTGACTTTAGTTATTCTTGTTCCCAATAGTTGCCCCATTTCCTTGCTTTCCCCTGCTTTATTTAAATAAGCTCAACTCTGGTATGATATGAAACAAACCACATTTTACTATACTCACTTCTCCCAGTAGAGGCACAAACACTGTTGTTAGGTTAGAAACCAAATGTTAGTCACAGATACGGTCTACTAATTTCCTAATCATGACAGATGTTCCCTGGATGCTGAATAGTGTGGAATCTCAGGAAATCCCAAGGGAAGCATTCATTACTAAATAAAGAATGGCTAGCACAAGGAAAGGAAAGAAAACTAAAAATTTCGAGTGCCTGTCCCAAGGACCTTTTGTACTGCTGGGCATTTCCCCATACCTTATATTTAATCTTCTCAACAACAATGTAAGGTAGCTTCTTTTTAAGTGACCATGTCCTGGCTTATGCCTGTTGTCCTCAGTGAATCCTTACTTCTATTGTTCATATTTTGTGATTGAAGAAATGGAATCTAAAAGAAGCAAAGTATTCTGTGCATAGTTACAAAGCCAGAAAACTCCTCCCTCTGCAGCTGGATTTCTTCTGTGAAGACCTCATTCATACCATATCCATCTACTGTCTGACTTCTCTAACACACCACTGTTGTGCTGTTCACTAAATCTGTGGATGCTCAAGTCCTCACCTTACTTGACTATGTGACATTTCACACTGTTTACCATTCCCTCCTCTCAAATACTCCCTCTTTGGCTTCCCTGGCACCATTTTCCAGGGTCTCTCTCACCACTTTGGCTCGTACTTCTGAGTCTCCATCTCCTCCCCTCCCTTAGGTATTGTTCCTCCCAGGCCTTGCATGTAGATCACACTTTATTCTTGAGGTGATCTCATCCTTGACTTTGGTTGACAGTTACTCACTGAGGGTAATTCCCAAACCTTTAACTCTAGCTGAGAGCTCTATTCAGGATCTCGTACCACATATCTGGTAAGATCTGGACATCTGTATTTCCATGTCCTGGAGTTACTTCAGATAGCTAACTAAAAACACATCATCTTCCTTCCCCATGAAACTCTTCTTCCAAGCGTTTCCCTCCTCTGTCAGTGGACTCATCCTCCTCCACCCAGGCCAGAAACTTGGGTGTCATCCTTGACTCCTCCCTCTGCCTCAGACCCCCTCCCGATAAATTATTGAGTTGTGTAATTCTCTCTTAACTTCAGTTTATCTTCTCTGATCTCCACTGCCACTAACTAACCTCATTCCGGCCACCTTCATCTCTTTCCTGGACTGCTGCAATAGCATCAGTCTCCCTGTCTCCACTCTCTCCTCTCTTTTTCTCCCCTCCGATCCATTCTCTCTTGACATTGTAGTCAAGTCACCTTTCAAAAATGCAATTCTGATCGTGACGTTCTCCTTATAAAACCCTTAACCTTGAATTGTACACTTTAAAAGGGTGAATTTTACAGTATGTGAACTATATCTCAATTAAAAAAAAAACTTAACCTGATTTACAAAGTCTCGCAGGACCTGGTCTGGCCTCAATGTCTGTCGCTGCCCACCCTCTTCAGGCCTCCCATCTCCTCTTGGCTTTACCGTTCTGCACTTGCTTCTGCGTCTGAGCTCTCCACACACTCTCACTGCCAAACTAAGCGCTCCTCATGCTGTTTACTCTTCCTCCTTACCCTCTCTCACTTCTTCACTTGGCTACCTCCTCCTTGTCCTGCCGGTCTCAGCTTGAGATGATGTTCTCCAGAAAGCCTTCCCTGATCTCCCCAGACTGGGTTTAGATATTCCCAAGGCATTTCTCTGAGAAAGTGACATTTAAGCAAAGCCTTTAAGGGGCAGGAGTTGGCCAGGTGATGAGTGGAGGGTGGAGTGTCCCATGCAGAGAAACAGCATGTGAGAAGGCCCTGGCAGAAAGGAGCTTGGGGGAGTGTCAGAAACTGAAAGGCCAACAGGGAGATAAAGAAGGGGCTTGGGCAGGGGGGAAAGGATGGATTGGGTGTTTTGGATTAGCAGATGCAAATTATTATAAATGGAATGGACAAAAGACAAGGTCCTACTGTATAGCACAGGGAACTATATTCAATATCCTGTAATAAATGATAATGGAAAAGAAGATGAAAAAGAATGTGTGTGTATATGTGTATGTATGTGTGTGTGTGTATATATATATACACACGCACACACATATATAACTGAATCACTTACTGTATAGAGGAAATTAACATAAAATTGTCAATCAACTATACTTCAATAAAATAAATTAAAAATAAAAAAAAGAAGAGCCTGGAAGAGGCAAATCATGCAGGACCTTGTGGACAACAGTAAGGGTGTCCTATGTCCTCTTAAGAGGAGTTGGAAGCCTTTGAAGACTTTAAACAGGGGAACTTTAAAAGCTTCCCCTTAAGGACCTACTGTAGAGCACAGGGAGCTCTACTCAGTACTCTGTAATGACCTATATGGGAAAAGAATCTAAAAAAGAGTGGATATATGTCTATGTATAACTGATCTACTTTGCTGTACACCTGAAACTAACACAACATTGTAAATCAACTATACTCCAATTAAAAGCAAAAAACAAAAAAGCAAACAAAACTTCCCTTGGCTGCTTTATATAAGTAGAAGCAAGGTGAAGAGAGGCTCACAAACTTCTCTGAATCTCCCACTAACCTGTAAGCTCCTTGAGGGCAGAAATTATGTCTTCTTATTTAGTGTATTCACAGAGTCCAGAATTGTTCCTGATACATAGCAGATGCTCAGTATTAGGTTAATGAATTGAATAAATGGATGGTGGGGCCAGGATTCCAACTTTGGTTTTCAAGAAAGACTCAGCAGTCCCCTCCTACCCGAGACTGATTGGATATTCCTCCTTTTGCCTCCAGTGCATCTGTGGTCAATTGTATTTTCCAGAAATGGCCACAATAACAACTCACATCCAGCATGCTCTTATTACAGTGTGACTTTGACACTCTTCCCACTGAAAAGTGAGGTCTAGTTCCTTCCCCTTGGATTTGAGGTGAGGTTATAAAAGGTGCTTGAGGGTGGGAGGGAGGGAGATGCAAGAGGGAAGAGATATGGGAACATATGTATATGTATAACTGATTCACTTTGTTATAAAGCAGAAACTAACACACCATTGTAAAGCAATTATACTCCAATAAAGATGTTTAAAAAAAAAAAAGCAAGGTGACTAAGTCTAAAAAAAAAAAAAGGTGCTTGAGGCTCCTCCTGGTTCTCTTGGGACACTTGCTTTTGGAACCCAGCTACCATGCTATGAGGAAGCCCAAGCTGCCCTGAGAATGGGGTCTTCATGGAGAAGAATCCGTAGACAGCATCAACTTGCCAGCCATTGAGTGAACCATTTTGAAAGTGAATTCTCCAGCTTCTAGTAACCCACCCAGTTGACGCCTTTTGGAATGGAAATGAGCTGTCCCCACTGAACCCTGCCCAAATTACAGACTCATTAGCAAAATAAATGATGGTGGTTGTTTGAAGGCACTTAAGTCTTGGGATGGTTTTGTTAAGCAGCAGTAGGTGACTAGAACAGCAGCCTATGTTTGTCATGCAGGGAGGTGATGCCACTCAGTGGTTAAGTGGGTGGCCTATGACTGTCTTGTTTCAAAGCCCACCTTTGCTGCTTAGTATGACCTTTGGCAAGTTACTTAACCTCTCTGTGCTTCAGTCTCCTTCTTTCTTCAGTGTAAGTAAAAACAGTATTTTAAGTTTGTTATGATGATTAAGTGATTAATGCAGGTAAATGCAGATCTACAGGTGATACAGATCAGTCTTTGTGATTATCTCAGGCAAGTCTCTGATCATTCAACCATCACTGTCTCTTGTAATTCTGTTTCTTTGTCTTTATAGTACTTTTGGTATTTGTGTGTGTGTGTGTATATATATATGTATATGTATTCATATATGTATATGTGTATATACACATACATAATATAGAGCTTTTAGCACTATCTGAAATGATCTTGTCTACATGTTTTTTTATCCCACCAGAGTATAAGTCCCAGTAATGCAGGAACCTTGCCTGTCTCATTCACTGCTGTATCCCCAGTACCTGGAACAGTACCTGGCACAAAGTGCTTATTAATAACTTTTTTTGTTAATGAATGGATGAATAGCACTTTCACACTTCTTGTGGAAGACATCACTAGTTCCTATCCAGTATCCCTTCTCATTCCACAGTAGTGGTCCCTGCTTTTGTTGTGGATGTCAATACAAAATACTGTCCCAGACTCCCTTGCAGCTAAGGGTCATTGTGTAACACATGTCCTATCAATGAGACGTAGTCAAAGTTCTGCTAAGGATGTCTGGGAAAATTTTTTGCTTTGATTTAGGCACTGCCCTTTCATCCTTCCCCTCTTCCTCCTTCCTGCCCACAATACAGACAGGAAGTAGAGCAACCAAAAAGGAGATAATCATAAGACAAAAACAGGAGCAACCTGTGATGTTGATGAACTATCTATCTAGTGGAGTCACTACACCACAAACTCTCTCATTATGTGAGAAAATTTAACCCTTTATAGTTAAGCCCCAGCTCAGCCTTCTGTTACTTGCAGCCAAATACATTCTCACCTGATACACTGTGGTAGAGTAATATCTACTCCTATAGGCTGTTCATTAAGGGCAAGGAAATATTTCCTCCTTACTGTTCTCTAGGAGGACTGGAAGAATTTATCAGCACAAATGTCACTCACTATCCAGATCTCTTCTGCTCTCTTCAAATAGTGAGAGTGGGCAAGTAGCAAGGGACACCACAGTATCTGAATATATTTGACTCCTGAGTTCACGTATTTCAAGTAGTGGGGGTTACATTTACCATTCATTCCTGAAACAACCATGTATTTATTGCCACTCTATGCCAGACATTATATGGCTGTTGGGGATACAGAGATGATTAAGTCAGATGATTGAAACTGGATGCCCAAGTTCCCACTAAACATTAAGCTCCCAAAGGGCGGGAGCTGGGCTGCTCCCAGTAAGAAAGGGACTTAATTCTAGCAGCGTCTCATCCATATTGTTCCTCGTCTCAACCTTCTTGACCCCTGATCCCATTTTAATGGCCTCAGTTCACTTATTCATCCACCAGCTTTTGTGTGTGTGGGTGTTTCCCAGTACTTGGACTGCATATCTATTTGTATTTTGAATGCTTAATCTTTGACTTCCAAGATCATTCAGGTTTCAGATTGTCTGCTTTCTCTACAGCTAAGCCTCCATGCACTCTTGCTGCTCCATCATAAAGTGGCTGTTCTCCCATTATCAACACATCTATGTGGTTTATCTAAACTCAGCTGTGGGGACTGGGTACATTAACCTTATCCTGATGTCATGACTTGGTGTTATGGTCCCAAGTCCAAATGATAGATCCCCTCACTCAGCTCCAAGGTATGTCCAGATCAGAATTTGAGGCAGTAAAATGTTTCAGACTAGTTATAAACTTAGCCCCAAGGCTTAAAGTTTTAGGAATTGCTGCCATGGGAACAGAGGTGTATCAGGTTGAAGTAGACCATTGAGGCAGGTGCCAGGAATCCAGGAACCACATCGTATTGTCACCTTTGATATTTTACTTTTGAGGGTCTTTATTATTGTGCTTGTGTGTGTACTATTTCAGGGGCAGGGGTTTGGGCCATTTTGAGACTGATGGAAATTACAGCACCCTTCTCCAAGATAATACACATCTGCACGCACACACACACAGTATTTAGAAGTCATTTCTGGAGGCCCAGGTTAAGAACCCAGTTGTGATTTGCCATGAAGGTGGAAACTTTTTCTGTACCGTAATTTGGTCCTTTACCATGTACTATTTTCATTTACCTTTTCATGTGTGTATGTTTTAGCCCATTGAGTGAGCAAGCTTCCTGCAAAGAACATAACACCTTTTTATGACCCCCAATTATACGTGCATATAGTGACTGAGCCTTGTGGGAAATATTTGCAAGTTGAGTTCTTTGAAGCTGCTATGATTTACTGAGGGCAGGCAACGTTCCTTTCAATATACCACCCACCACCCGACCTCCCTACAAAATGGAAGAGATCATTACCAAAGGGCCTACAGTCATGTTCTATTTACTTCCTAGGTTTTAGGACGAGGCATTATTTACATATTCATGCAAATATCCAGTCTTGGATATTTAGAGAACCAAGGTAGTGCCTAGTAGAAAGCTTTATACAAACAAAACAAAACAAAACCCTCTAAGAATAAATGAACATACTCTATTATCTTAAAATTTTCTGATCTTTATTCCTTCCATAGTTCTGTGCCTCACCCTGTACATACCCACACCTGTAATCAGACCCCTTACTTGTCCTATCCCGTGAGTTTTATTTCTCAAACTACACTCCTTTCCTGGCATGTGCTTATGGAAAAAATTAAAAATAGGAATAAACCTAATGCTAATAGAATAGTGCCCGTGTTGTTTTCCCTTTTTTTCTGATCCTTCCCTCTCACCTGTACGTTTCCACAGGCTACCTTTAATCCTAACCTGTTAAGAACTTGGAAGTGTTTTCCCTCATCCGGGCCCCTTTCCCTTCACTCTGTAGGAGACTACAGCCACCTGGTGGCCATATAGAGAAAAGACAGGTCGATTGCCCCAAAAATCTGGTGAGAGGAAGAACCTCTATGGAGTAATTTTTGGTCTTGGATCTATGGCGAACAGGGAAAGAGAAACCCGTGGATAGAGATGACAGCATAGGATCCAGACATCCTATTTCTTGGTCCCACCTTGCTCTCCCAGGACACAACATCCCATCCACTAGTTACTAGAGGCAGAGGAATTCACTTAACATTTGAGTTCATTCAGTCAGAATTTATTGAGCAGCAACTGTGTGTCCAACACTGGGAATACAGCAGTGAACAAGATGGACACAATCTCTGCCCTCAATGAGCTTACAATCTAGCAGCCAGCCAGCCAGCCAATTACATGTATAATTTTAACATTACTATTGTAATAAGTGCTCTGAAATTTAACGAAGTCCTGACCTGCATCGAGAAATCAGAAAAGTCTCTGTGAGGAAGAAACACGTAGGATTAGCAAGGTGGGAAATGGAACAGTGTTGTAAGCAGAGAGAACAGCCTGTGTGCCGGCTCTGAGGCAAGAAAACCTTTAGTGAACAGAAAGCCAGTGAACAAAGAGGGGTGATGCAAGGTAGAGGCTGATATATGCAAGGTCTTTGGATTTAGCACTTGATTCCAAAAGCAGCTGGAATCCACTGAGGAATCTGAAGGAGGAAAGTTAGATGTTTAGGTTTGTTTTTCAGAGCTCACTCTGCTGTGTGTGGAGGACAGAAGAGGAAATGGGAGGACTGGTTAGGAAGTTATCGCAGCAGTCCAGACCAGAGGGGATGATAACAGCTTCGAGAAAAGAAGATGGATTCCAGAGATGTTTAGGAGATAGAATCTACTTGGAGAGTGACTGGGTGTGTGAGGAAAGGGATGTGTTTCTGGCGAGAGGTACTAAAGTAGGAAACCCTGGAAGAAGGACGAGTTTGGGCAGATCCCACAGGCACAGGCCCTGAGGCTGGGGTTACAGCAAGAGCATAGCTTTGGTTCTCAAATAGTTTAGGGTTTAATTGAGCAAACAAGATACACATGAAACAACTGCAGGTGGATACAGATGTCTCCACCTCTGTCCATGCCGTTCATAGTCAGCCCCTCAGCACACTCCTCTGCAGCCTACCCAGTGTCTCATAGGGGGCCACCTTCCACGAAGATGCACTAACATCCCTGCTTCTTCTTTGCCTGCTACTGTCAAGAAATTCACCTGTGATTCTCATTCCCCTGCCCTGCTTAGGTCACAGCGGACCAAATCTGACCACTGCCCTCCATGGTTGTTCTCTCTTGAACACCAGAGTCTTCTGCCTTAATTAGCTCCTCTCTTTACAGCACCTCTGTCAAGCCCCTCCTTGTAGAGTCACCATCTGGCAAAGTCGACCCTGTCTTCCTCATCTTCCCCTCAGAGGCACAGGCCCATCATGAATATACATGCTGTTGCCTCCTTTTTTCTCCCCCTTCTAAAGTGTCCCAATCCAAGAGCCCTTTCCCACTCTAATTTTCCTGGAATCAGTATATACCCACCTCTTTGCCTCAGAAAAGTCAGAGGAAAGTTTTGCTACGGGATTAACCATGAAGTAGCCTCAATAGCTATTACTCAGCTGACACTTGGCCTTCCCCGTGTCCTCTCTACCACTGTAGAACTCTGCTAAGTCCCTTCCAAAGACAATAACTAAAAAAACAAAACCAAAAAGCACAACACCACGGCTGACTACACAATAGGCCTATAGGTTCCCCTTGTGCAGTGAGCCTGGACATTGAGAAGAACCTAGACTTTGGAATTGGGGAGACCTGGGTTTGCAATCTGGTTACTAAGTAGTGTGCCTTTTGTGCTATTAAATCTTACTAAGTTTCAGAAGATTTATCTGTAAGTAGTGGTAATGGTATCTGTCTTATGGATAGTTGTATTAAATGATGTGTATAAAGCACATAGCATAATATCTAGCCTGAATTACCTGGTGACCATTCACTTCCTTTGTTCCTCTTGGGTTTCAGCTGCCAAATACTATTCAGGAGAGAGATTAGCCAGTTTTATATGGCCAGTGATAGACATTTCCTATTCCTGTCTTTGTAAATCCCATCTTCCTGCAGCCATCCCATTTCCATCATTGCCAGAAAAGTTCTTCCATCCCTCATCCCTGTGTAGGACTTCTCTTTCTCTTACTATCGAAAAGTTCTGCCTGAGCTCTATCTGACTATCCTCTTCTACATCTCCATGATCTAAGATACTTTATTTTCTTGTATCATTCCTAAAAATTAATTCACTTCTAGCATTCTTCCTAACTTTCTCAGAGTAAATTGTAACTAACCCGAGGAATAGGACCTTTACACTTCAGTAGGGCATGGGAACCTCAGGCCAGCTCCCAGAGTAGAATGGAGGTCTAGGTCCAGGTACCGCCCTCCCCGCCCCATCCCCACCTCTTTTCCTACAGGTCACAGAAACAGCTAAACTCAGAATATGTCTTGAGCCTACATGAGCATACATCTCCCTTTCTATAGCTCTGTGAGGTCATCACTGAAGTACAGCAGTACTGCAGGTGTGTAGAGTGTACTGTCCATACTGAGATAATCAAATTCTTCCTCCTGATCCCGGATACCATTCTCTTCCAGGGTATAATCCATGTTCAGGTTCTTCCCTTCATATTTCCATGTGTAGCTGGCAGCATGTGCATTATAGAGGAGATAGCGGTGTAGGATTTCCCACATTGATTCCAGGGCCCCCACCTGGAGAACACGAAAGCACCCCACCCAGAATTGTGGGTTGAACGAGCAAACACACACACACACACACACACACACACACCCAAGCAAAGGCCAGGAGCCCAAAGCTGGGATCAGAGTGCCTCCCTTGGCAGAGAGCAGCTTAAGGCACTCCACAGTCCCAGAAATAAAGTTGGAGCTCCAGCATGCAACGAATGGCCCCCAAATCCTACCTGCCTTTATGGCAGCCACTTGTAATAAACAAATAGCCCTAAAGTCACGGCCCCCTCACCTCATCCCCACAATAGAGTAGACTAATAAGAGAGCCCAGTTGCAATTGCTGTACAAAAACACAGCATGTAAGAGCTTCCGAGGACAACCATCACTAAGGTGCACAAACTGTCACCCTGGGCTTAAGAAAAAGTCTCTTGTACCCTGTGGCCCAGCCACACCTTTAATTCCCAACCCTGGGGACGTAGGTGGTCTTCTTTCCTCGGTTACCCCTAAAAGGAAAGAAAATACAGCTCCCACCGGTTGTGGAGAGCTGCTGGCCTGCAGATCTGCTTGGAGATTTGCTGGGATTCTCGGTTCCCTCTAACCTGCCCCCAGGCACCAGTTCTCACCTCCAGAGTGTGCTCTTGCGACGTGAGCGTGTTAATGATGCGGATATTCCGGGTCTTGGCGGACAGCCGCCCCACCTCGTAACGCGACCCCTGCCACCAAGGCTTCCCGAAATCATTGGCCCAGTCCGAACGGGGCAGCTGAGGCGGCACGTGCAGAAAGCGGCCCCACGGGGTGCGGTATCTCAGGGAACCGGTCAGCGGATCTACGTGCTTGCGGATCTTTTAAGCAGGGTTTGGGGGAGGAGGGTCAGAGTAGTCACTATCTCGGGCTCTGTTTAGCCTCTGCTTTTCCTCTTCATCCCGCTCTCCAGTGCCCCTCCCCCCAACCCCAGGTTCCAGCAGAACTCACATCTCTGGTGTCTGGATCAAACCAGTGACTTATGTCCTGGCCCGCAACTTCCACGATGGGTTTCAGCAGCAGGTCTCCTGGGAAGGAGCAGCTGCCGTCAATGCTAGCCATCCAAGAACCAAGCACCCCCCAAACACACCCTCGACGCTGGCCCAAAGTGTGGCCCTTACCCTTGTACTCCTGTGCCAACGGCGTTAGGTCGTACACGTTTCCCAGGTAAGACACCCAGAGGTCTTCCGGCTGGTTATGTTGGGCCACCTCGGCCGGCGTGAAATAGCGGCGCTGAAAATACTCAAAGTCTGGCCCGGCCACTAGGCCCCGGCGTGGCATGGCTCTTGCTCTATCGGTCACCGACTCCTTTAGTTGCTTCCTCGCTTTTCAGCACGCAGTCTCTGCTGCATCCTCCCTCTGGTTCGGGAGCCAAGGCGAGCGCGTTTATCCGCTGACATGGAAACCATTGTCCTTTTCCGGCCACCGTCCACTGAGATCAAACGCTGTACGGGCGAGGAGGAGCGTGGGCTGCGCGTGCTCACGGGAAACGTAGTCCGATTCAGGCATTCAAGTAATTGGAGTTGTGTCCTCAGGAGTTCCGCGGGAAAGAGAACACACTCCGTTTTCACTCACAGTGGCCTAGGCTACAGGGAGTATTTAGGACATACTATCTCGCGAGGCAGAAAAACAAGGGAGGGGAGGAGTGTGATTATGAAAAAAGGTATTCTCGCTAAATTCCAGGGTTCCTTAAAGGATGTGTAAGAAACTAGAGTTGAAAATTTCTCGCGATATCTTGGTACATCCCGCGAAATAGGCCTCAGTGAGCCGCAGCGCCGAAATAGAAGCTCGCGAGACTTCTGCAGTTGCCGGAGACGAGGAGGAGGAGGAGGAGGAGAGGTGATCTCGCGAAAGAAAGCAGGTCGGGAGCGCTCGCGAGATCTCAGACCACCGGACCCGAAAGGTTCTTAGGAAGTTGAAGGGCCTGGAGGAGGCCCGGGAACAAATGGCCGCAGCTGGACCGACCATGCTGCTACGAGAGGAGAATGGCTGTTGCAGCCGGCGTCAAAGCAGCTCCAGCGCAGGGGTTAGCTCGGGTTCTGGGATTGAGGGGCCGTCGGGGAGCAAGATGGGGGGACGGAGGGGGAACTGCAGCTCCCGGCAGCCTCTGGGCTTCGTGTGAGCGCCCCGCGGGCTGTCGGGAGCTGTGGTTCCGCGGGCGGGCAGCAGCCGGGGCGGCGCGGTCTGAGCGCCTGTCCCGCCCCGCGCAGGACTCAGATGGGGAGCGCGAGGACTCACCGGCTACGCGCGCTAGGCAGCAGCTGGAGGCGCTGCTCAACAAGACTATGCGCATTCGCATGACAGATGGACGGACACTGGTCGGTTGCTTTCTCTGCACCGACCGCGACTGCAATGTTATCCTGGGCTCGGCGCAGGAGTTCCTCAAGCCGTCGGGTCAGTGCCCGGGGCATGCACACCCGCTTGGGAATGCGGTGGAGCCTCACGCAAAGCATTTCCCCTTAAGTGCCTGGCTGCACCCCTTATTTTCTGGGACTAGAAGTCGTGGCTCAGAAGGGGCGGGGCCGACGCTGGCCTGCCTTTCTGATGCTCTGACTCTTCTTTCCAGATTCCTTCTCTGCCGGGGAACCCCGTGTGCTGGGCCTGGCCATGGTACCTGGACACCACATCGTTTCTATTGAGGTGCAGAGAGAGAGCCTGGCGGGGCCTCCCTATCTCTGAACACGATCGCGCATGCCTTTCAGACTTCATTAAATCTGTAACCGACGTGGCTTGTGTCTTGTATGTAGCTGGGTTCCTGGGACAGGAATTGCACACCTCATCCCTAGAGGAATAGGTTTCTCTGAGGTCGGGAGCACTCTCAACCCTCCTTCCACAACCTGGACGTCCAGGACTGCCAAAGGTTCCCTCAGGTTCGGGGTGGGGATGGGGGACAGGCTGAGCTTCGGATCCACAGGCCCCAGGATGGGCCCCTCCATCTTCCCTCCCACGCAGCTGCTCCAGAATTGTGGCGGGAGGGGGTGTCATCCTGCTCCGGAAGGCCCATTGTTTCTCTCTCCGGCCTGGCAACACCGAGTTCCTCTAAGCTGGGGTCAGAGAACAGGCTCAGGTCCCCAAGGGGAGCAGGGCAGGCTACAGAGGCTGGGCTCCCTCCACTCTATTGATGAGGAGGTGACAGGGACAGAGCTCTGGGGTCTGGCCAGGAAGAACGGCCTAATGCGATAAGGGAAGGAAGGCCTCCTTCCCAGGAGGCTGAAGGATGCTCCGGTCTGCGCAGTAGAGCCACGCCCCACCCCCCCACCCGCATGTTGTTTCCTGCTCCTGGGCACGTTGCAGGAGTGATTGATAGTATTTGTGCCGCCCTTCTGTTCACAGGATCCCAGGATCGCGTTCGGTTCATTAATTCTTTATTGATGTGTGATGACTCCTTCCCCTCCAACCTCACCCACCCCACCCCACCCCACCCCACCCCACCCCACCCCACAGCCCGTAAATACTAGGAGCAGCACCGGAAAAGGAGGGCACCAGCGCACCACCGAGGTTCAGTTGTCCTATTCACAGGAGGGTGGGGGATGCAGGGTCCAGCCCAGATGTTCAGGATTCAGATATGGGTAGAGAGGGGAAAGTGGGTTTTCCGGGGTGTGGCGAATTTTCACCAGAATTGGGTCCACAGATGCTGCCGTTCTGTTCCTCAAGAGGATGCTGGGACCCGGCTTAGGCAGGATCGGGGACAGGGTAGGTCGGGAGACCCCTGGGCTTCAAGTCCTTGGGCCGACCGGGAGAGAGGGCACTCCTCGGGGTTGTTCTTGACTCGAGGGTCCTCAGACCCAGACCTTTCCTGATGTTGGAACGGCCTGGGGCCCTGGCGAGGACCGGGTTTGCCGCGGCTGCGGGGTGCGCCGGCGCCGATAGAGGGCTCGGCTGTAAGGCACGAGGCAATCGGCCAGGCGGAGGCGCAGGCAGAGGCGGCGGTAGCTGGCCAGGGCAAGCACGAGCAGCGGCACGAGGAGCAGGAATCCGGTGACCAGCAAGGCTGTGAAGCCCGGGTCCCGCAGGTGCGCGGTGCAAGGGGGTGCCTGGGAGCGCAAGAACTGTGGGAGGAGAAGAGGCATGAGGCCCAAGCCAAACAGCCCAGGCCGGGAGAGGTTGTGGCCCACAGACCCCACCGCCACCGTCACCAGACACCCACACGCCCACCGCGGGGCGCACGCTCACCTGGGAGTGGCAGAGGAAGCCAAAGCCTAGCATGGTGACAGCGGGCAGCAGGATGGTCCCCAGCACCAGCGCCAGCAGGAGAAGATTGAAGGCAGCCACCAGCAGATTCTGGGCGGTGACCAGCACAGCGCAGGCCCAGCAGTCCAGGGGGTCCCGGGGCTCTGGGCTGCCGCCGGGAACCGGTCGCTGCGCCCCGGGGACATCCGCCATGGCCCGCCTGGCTCCCTCCCGCCTGGGCCACGGCCCTTATAGCCCTCTTTCCTGCCCCTCCCCCCGGCCCAGCCTCTCCCCCCCCCCCCCCCTTATCCTGGAATGCGGCTCCAGGATTAGGCACCCCCCATAACGAGGAGCAACCGAGCTCTGGACATTCCACAGGCGCCTCCGGGGAGGGGCTCCCCTCCCCATCAATCACGGTCTCGCCGCCCTCTTCCCAGTGTTCTCCCTGTTATCACCAGCACTTATCGAAAAGAGATTTTTTTTTCTGATTTTATTTTTAATATTAATATTCTCACACAAAAATCACCGAAAATAAGGGTAGGGTTGGGAAGACCCCTCTGCCCCTGGGGCAGAAAGACAGTGCAGTGCGAGGGGGCAGGACTGTAAACCCCCCACCCCTCCGCAGCCCCAGCGTGGAGGAGAAAAAAAAAACAAACGACAAAACGAAAATAAAGCCCCAGAGAAACTCATCCCGGGGTGTCCCTGCCCCAGTGAGGCCCTGGCCCTGGGCTGTTTCACGCTTAAAAAGAAAAGGGGGGTGGGTTGTAAGGGGAAGGTCCGTGTTTTTAAAATTGGCCGGGGCTGGGAAGGACGGGGCTCCTTTTCCTCATAGTTCTTTCTTTAAAACTTTAAAAATTTATTTTATTTATTTATTTATTATTATTATTATTTTTTTTTTTTACAAAATACCATTTCAGTTCCCACTTCTTCCCCTACAGTACAGGAGTCGCTCACCCTCAGGCGGGGTTGGGGTCGGGTCGGGTCGGGAGTGGGGGACTGGTCCGAGAAAGTGCAGGACGTAGGGGAGGGGAGCGGGTTTGAGCACCATGAGAACCCGGCTGGAGCCGCGGGCGGGCGGGCGGGCGGACGGGCGGAGACGGACGGGCCGGGCCCGGACACACACTGGGGCGCAGGGAGAGCCCGGCGGCGGGCGGTCCCTGGAGGGGCGGGCGGGATGGCTTGGGGGTGCGGGAGGTCGGGTTTTCCCAAAAATGAATAAATAGAGGTGAGTGGGACTGTTATAAATTAAAAACCAAAAAACAAAAACAAACAAAAAAACCAGAAAATACAAATCATAACCAAGTGAATAAACAAGAGACATGTACAGGGGTCACAGCTAGCACTGGAAGTAAAAAAGGAGGTTCTGGGGGAGGGGTAAAGCCCATACAAAGAATCTCATTAAAAACCTCGGCTGCCGTAACGTCTATGTACATACACGAGCCGCGTGCATCTGCGCCGGGCGGGCGGCTGGCAGGCGTGAGGGAACCCGTATGTGACCCCCGCCGCCGCCGGAGCCTGGTCCTTGTGTCTGTTGCTAGAAAGGCCAAAGTCGGTGAGGGGAGGCGCTGGTGGGCGAGGGGCTACCAGCCCCCTCCCCCGTCTCCCATTTTTTTTCCTTTTTTCCTCATATTTGTTTTTTAAAAAATTCTTTTTCTTAATAAATTAGGTGAGGGGAGCTGCCAATGGGGTGGAAGGGCTGGGCCCGACCCCCTTCCCGGCCAGAGGCGGGACCTAGGTCCAGCCCAGGCGTGTGCTGGTGGCCCCGCGGCGCCCTGCGGGCGGGCAGGCGGGCGGGGCGTCCGGCCTCATCGCGACGTGCTGGCCGGGGCCTGCGGGAGAGAGCGGGCGGGGCTCAGGATGCGCGGTCGCCCACCCCCGGCCCGCCCCGGCGCCCCCCCGGGTCCCCGCCCCGCCGGGCCCTCACCAGCGTGAAGGCGTCGTAGGCCTGCGCCAGCTCCTCGGTGCGGTACTGCTCCAGCACCACCACGCCCTGCAGGCCTGCGCTGCGGCGCCGCGCACAAGCCTCGCAGTGCACCAGGTACGTGTTGCGGCTGCCGTTCTCACTCGTCACGAACAGGATGTTGAATACCTCCACCTGCGGCGGGGAGGAGGCGGCGGTCAAGGGGCGGGAGGGGGGAGAGAGGGGAGGAGGGGGAAGAGAGGGGGGCCGGAGGCGAGCGCCTCCCTCCGAGGAAACGCGAGAGGGAGAGAAGGCGCACTCACGTCGCACTCGTTGCAGTAGTAGGCGGGCTCGTCCTTGACCCGGCCCTGGTAGGCGATTTTCTTCCCGGCCCGCACCAGGCTCTCCCGCTGCACCTGGCAGTGCTTCATGGACTGCAGGAGGCAGAACCTGCGGGCGGGGCGGGGCGGGGCGAGGTGGTGAGGAGGGGCGGGGCCTCCCCGCTTCGGGCAAGGGTCACAGCCCCCGACACATCCCCGTCACAGTGGAGGTTTCATGTGGTTTTTGTCTACTTGGACCACTGGAAAACAAAGCTCCTCAGGGCAGGGGCCTTGTCAGCCGCCCAGCACAGCAACCCTGCAGGGCACGCGGTAAAAGGTGGAGAGGTGGGGGAGGAGGGATTGGAACCAGGAAGAATAAGGTGGGCCAGGTCGGATGGAGATGGGCTCCTTCCCAAACAGGGCCCTCCCTCACTTGATCATCTTGAACAAGTCGGGGTCGCTGATTTTGACCGTGCGAGCCACGTTCCAGGACACGTGAATCATGGGCACGATGGATTTGACGTTCTTCACCTCGTTCCACTCGTATCGTTCCAGGGCCAGCTGGTACTGATAGGCTGCGGGCCAGAGAGGGTCATGGCAGGATTCCCCAACAGCCCGAGACACTTGGGCCCCCGCCCCTTCCCTCACAGCTGGCCTGGCGCCCTCCAAACCCGCCCCCCCCCGACGGGGCTCACTCCCCAGGGGCCCCAGCCCCTCACCGCTGAGTGGCTCACCCCACCACCTGGCCCCGCCCCCTCACCGGTGAGGGGCCCCACGTTCCAGGCGATGTTGTTGCACCAGCCGGTGGCCTGCACCCAGTGCACGGTCCCTGCATTAATCCACACAAGGTCTCCGGGGCGCTGCACGAAGCGGTACACAGGGATGTTGGAAGCATAGAGGTCATCCAGGATTGGCCACCAGGAACCCGTCAGGTAGTCCACGCCATGCCTGGAGAGTAGCCACAAGGTCAGATGGAAATCTGGGAATCCAGGGACGGGGCGTGGGGGGTCTATCTACCCGAGGAGGTGGGCGGAGGGCGGCGCGCACCGGTCGCAGAAAGCGCTGATGGTCTCCCAGTAATGCTCGTGCACCGCGAACCACTCGCAGTCTCCTGGGCCAATGTTGATGTTGACCGAGCAGAAGTTGTTGTTCTCTTGATGGCCTGCAGGGGGCAACAGAGAACTGCACAGTTGGTCGGAGCCGGGCCTGCGCTGCGCGACAAGCCCGCCCTTGGGCGCTCATTGGCTGACGGAGGAGCGCTGGCGGCAGCCCCGCCCCCTGCGCTCCTCGCACGCGCCCCGCAGCCCCGCACTCCGCAGCCCCGTGAAGAGCGCACCTGGCGTTCGGCTGCCTGGGACCTTCATGTACAGCTGCACTGTGTTCATGCCCAGGATGGTGTGTCCCACGTGGCTCAGCATGTTGCCCGTGGAGGTTACCCGCATGAAGGCGGGCAGCTTCAGCAGCTCTTGCAGCTGGGGCTTCCACCTGCCGTGGCGAGGGGGGCAACAGAAGTGAGCAGCTACCCCGACTCTGCTGACCCATCAGCACTTCCACCCCAGCTTGCTGGCCTCAGCCCTACTGACCGCTTGGCATCGGACAGGTCGATGTTGGTGCCAAACTTGATGATGTGATGGTTCTTCGGATCCGGTGCGCTGCTGCGGGGGCAAAGAGCACAGGTTGGTGGGGAAGCACAGGGAAAGGAAGGAGTCATGAAGGGCAGAGGCAAAGCGTCCCTACCTAGGAGGGGTTCCCGTGGTGCTGTCCGGCTCCTCGGACTCCTCGTCCTCGCTCTCCTTCTCCTCCTGCTTGGTCACAGGGGTAGGCAGGCCTGGGTCAGCGACCTTCCAGGAGCCCTCCCACCGCAGCCAGGGCTCCAAGTCCCCTGATTCCGCACCCCCTGCCTCTGCCCGTGCGCGCCTCTCACCTGCAGGGACTCTTGGAAGGATGAGGCCTGGTACTGCGCGTACTTGGCAATGGTGGTGTGGGAACGGGAGCTCTCGCAGGGCCAGATTTGTCGCGTGCCCGTCAGGTCCCAGTTCTCGTCTGAGGGCTGCTGCACCTGGGTGCGCACCTCCACCGTGTGCTCACCACTCGCCTCCACCAGCGTCTTGGTGGAGAAGAGGCCCAAGTCTGCAAGGGAGGGCCGAGCAGAGTGTTGGGGCAGGGGCAGAGGGCGGGGAGCGAGGCCCCAACTCACCCTCTCCCTTCTTGCTCCCCAAGACTCTGACGCAGTGGACACAGGCTTCTCAGAGTTCAGCCCAGGAAGAACAGGCGAGAACCCCAGCCCCTCATGAAGCTGGGAGGGTTGGCCCTCCCAGGGCCTGGCCTTTACCTGGATTACAACCAACGCCCTTTCTCCCACTGCTGCTCTGAGTCCCAGTCCCTCCCCCAGAGTCCTCAGGTGTCCATGAGGCCACATGTGCAAACCATCTGGCACACAGTAGGTGCTCAATGAATAACAGTTTAAGTTATCATTGGATCCAATGAAAGATTTCATCAAGTAAAAGCCTAGACCGTGCTTCAGTAACATTGGAGGAAAGGGAGGATATGTGGGTAAGAGAAGGCTACAAGTACAGAGGAAACAAGGTTAATTTTTATAACTCAGTATGGTTTCCTTTTACTTTGGAAGGTGTTTGAAATTGTGCACAATAAAAGGTTGAAAAAGAGAAAGCCCCAAACCATGAGTCTCCTTGGATTTTACACAACCTGTATTCTTCTCATCCTTAATCACCAAGAAAACCAGAAGTGACTCTAACCAGATCCCGAGATACATCCCCTTCCCACCTGCCTACTGCTGGGGACAGACAGATGGGGGAGGAAAGCCTGAGGTCAGCTGACCCATCACTCAGAGCAGTCTTCAAATATGGCTTACACGTGACTGAGGAGAGCTCACTACAGCTGTGGCCCTGGGTCTTCCAGAGCGGCGGCTCTCCGAGGGCCCCAAAGCCCCAGGTCCTCGCAGCCCTCCCCACGCCTTTCTGCCTCCACACTCACTGAGCCGCAGGGAGCCTGCCAGGCCCCGGATCACGGTGATGGGATTTCGAGGGTCTGTACAGAACTGCAGCAGCACCGGCGAGAAGGCATCACGTTTACTCTCCAGCTGCGGGACAACCAGGAGACAGGGCTGAGGTCAGAGCCTCATCCCAGGCTCAGGGTCCCCCAACAGTCCCAACACTGTCCTAGAACCCTCAGGCAGGGGCGGTTCTGAGCACACAGGGCACTCGTACATAGATGCTGGGTGTGGGCGGGTTCAGTTTTTCCCGGGGCAGCTTCTCCTCTGAGTTGATCTTCGGTTTCACAGACTGGGCAGGGGAAAGGTAGGACTCTCGAAACTTCCCTTTCACCTTGGCATTCCTGTAGAAGGACAGTGAGATGAGAGCAGGAATATCAGAGTGCCGGGGGAAGGGAGCTTCCCGCTGGGCCAGGCCAGCAGCCTCAGCGGTGACAGCCCTCAACTCACTTGCTGGCCCGCACGACGTCGGCAGCGCAGTGGCTGATGGTGAGGTCTGCCATCCGCAGCCTCCGCTCTTCTACCTCCGAGGCGATGAAGGTCTCCTTGTCACCACTTTCTACTTTGATGAGCCGGATCTTAAGCTCCTTGGGGGGCCCTTCACTAAGTGAGCGCAGCTTCAGCATGTCAGCCCGGCTGACACCCGGTGGCCCCGGAGCTTCCTCCCGAGCCTTCTTCCCAGGGACAGGGGCTGCCGGGGGTGTGGGCTGGACAGAGGGTGCAGGAGCTGGTGGAGGGCCCGGAGCTACGGGCGGCTTGGCCTTGGAGGCCCCGCCCAGATCCAGCCGGGCCTTCTCACGACCCTGGATCTCCTCGCTCTGCAGGTCCAGGTTCCCCAGCACTCGGCGGCTCTTTTCTTTGGGGGCCTTGGCCTTGGCCTTGGCCCTGCCCTCCCGGGGCCGCCGACCCACACTGTCCTTACAGGCCCGCCTGTGCCGCCGGTGCTCCTTCTGGTGCTCCTTCTGCCGCCGCTTGCTGCTCCCTGGTCGTGCTGCGGCCGCCACCCCACCGCTCTCCTCCTTGGCCTGAGCTGGGGGCTGCAGTCGCTCAGTCCCGCTGTCCGCTGGATCTGCCGTGTCCACTGGGTCGGCCGGGTCTGCGGTGCTCCGGCCCACCCGCTCCACAAGGGTCTCACAGGCCCGACTTATCTCTTCTAGCACCTCAGACTCAGAGCGAGCAGGGGGCAGCGGCAGGGGGGGGGGCGGGGGGGCGGGGGTCATGGGGCCCGGGGCTGGCTCTTCGCCCGCCCTGCGCTCCCGGGCCCAGGGCCCGCCTGAGGTAGAGAACTGAGATGACGAGGAAGCGGAGGGCTGCGGGGAGCCCTGGGCGCTCGGGGCCGCGGAGGTGGGCGGTGGGGCGGTAGCACCTGAAGAGGAACCGGGGGAATACTGAGTGGTGGGCAAGGGCCCAGGCCGGGTGGGAACAGCTGCTCCAGTCCCCCGGTAACAGTACTTTTGTCCTTCCAGCACGGAGGCCAAGGACTTGAGCAGGTTGGCCGGGCTGGCTGGTGGGGCTCGCGCGGTTGGCGGCGGCTGTGGCTGGGGTGGTGGCGGGAACTTGGCTAGAGGCGGCGGTGGTGGCAGGGCTGGCGGTGGCTTCTTCTCCTCTTCCTGGGTGGCCGGGGTGGTGGCGGCGGCAGCAGTGGCAGCAGTGGTGGCGGGGGCTGTGTCAGTGGGGAATGGAGGCTGCAGAGATGTAAAGGGCTCCTTCAGAGGAGGCGGGGGGGCCACGCCTGCCTCGTGTTGTTGCTGCTCCTCCTCCTTGCGAATGGATTCATCCAGCATCTTCATGATGTTGGCCAGCCCATCAGGGAGGATCTTGAATTCAGCTGGCTCCTCAAACTGGTCCTCCAGTGGGGTAGGGGGGAAATCAAAGAGTCGAGGGCCTCGGGCAGGCAGCTCCCCAACCCTGGGCGGTACAGGCTGGGGGGCTTTATTCAGGGGGCCTGGGGATGGCCCCGGCCCCCCCTCGGGGGTCTTTGGGAAGGAGACCCTGGGCCGAGGGCTCTCCGGGCGCCTGAAGCTTCCTGAGGTATTTTGGTGGCAAGAGGAGGGAGGGGCTGGAGGCAGGGCAAGAGTCAGGGGTGCAAGAGGTGGGTCTTGGGGGCTCAGTGTTGGGCTGGGGGGCCGGGGAAGGGGGTCCATACTTCTGGCCAGATAGGAGGGTGTGGGGAAGGACACAGGCCCAGTAGGGCTGCTGCTGTGGCTGCCACTGTTGCTGCTGCTGGTGGTTGGGGGAGCGGGAGGGGTGTGCGAATCCTGAGTGCCCACAGAAAAGCGGGGGGCCGAAGGCCCCAAGAAGCCCTCGCGGTGGGGGAGGGGTGGCGGGGGAGGGCGGGGGCGTCCCTCAGCCCCGAAGAAGAGCTCATCTAAGATCTCTCCATCCTCACGGGCTGCTCGGCAGGCTGGGCCCTTCAGCCAGGCAGGGGGGGGTGGGGGGCGTAAGAGGCGGGGACAAGGGGGGGGAGGAGGTGAGGAGGGGCCGGGTGGCAGGGACAGGTGGGGAGTGGCAGCGGGAGCCGCCAGGAATGGTTTCCGACTACTGTGTGCCGAGGGCCCAAGGCGGCCTTGGTGAGAGACCTCCAGCGCGGGAGTTTGGTAATGGTCAGCGCCGGGCTGCAAGTGTAGGACGGCGGTGGTCAGAAGGCTGCTCCAGCCACCCCAGACCAGCTCCACTCATCCCCCCGCCGCTCCGCCCGCCACCTGCAGTTGTCACTCACAAGGCCTGGGCTCGGCTCCATGCCCCGGAGACCAGGGTTGCTGCTGCTGCTACTGCTGCTGGTGGTGGTGCCGGGGAGGCCGGGGGGCCGGGAAGGGGCGTAAGGCACGCAGGCGGTGGTTGCTGCTGGTGAAACGCTGGAGTCCATCCGCGACCTCTGAACTCTGCTCTCTCTAAGGTCACTTCCGGGGGGACGGGTGGCAGGCGGGCAGCCATGGCTCTCTGCTCCTGGGGGGCGGGGGCCTGGGCCTGGGGGTGCAGCCGGGACCAGCCGGTGGCCGGGGGGGTGCACAGGGTAGGCCGGAGCTGGGTATGGATATGGGTGAGGCAGCGAGTGCCGCTGCTCCTGTGGGCGAGAAATGAGGACACTGCGTGACGAACGGAGGACACAGGGACTTGGAGGTAAGAGGTGAGGGGGCCACAGAGAGGTGCTCACCTGGCGCTCTGGGGGTGCTGAACCCTTGCGCTCGGGGCCCCACGCATCTCCATGTGGGGTACTCCACAGCCCTGGCTTGGTCAGCTGGAATGGAGGGCTGGTGGCTAGGCCAGGCGGGGGTGGGGCTGGGGGCAATGGTGGCGGAGGCAGCGGCAGCCCTGGGGGAAGGCCAGTCTGGAAGAAAACAGAGTGTGAGAGTCCCACTCCACGCCCCAGCCTGCCCACCCACTGCTGGCCCGCCCACATACAATCATACCTGCTCAGAGTTGCAGCCTCTCCTGCGTTTGCCTCCAGGGCTGAGGCCCTCCTCCCCCGAGGAGCCGGAGAGTGCTGCAGGAGGCATAGGCTGCACCACCGGGGGTTCGGCAGCTCGCTTCACCGGGGGACCCCCCCGCTTGGCCCCATAGTTCCGTTTGTGCTGAGGACGGAAAGAAGAGAGAGAATGGCACCGGTGCAGACCTGGCCCGGCCCTCCTCCCTAGCCCACCCAGTACCAGCCTCACCTCAAGGTGCAACAAGTTCCACACTTGCTCCAGGGGAGGCAGGACCTTGGGTCGGTGCTGGCAGGAGCCGGCATGAAAGTTCCAGAGCTGGGCCTGAGGAGGTGGGGGAAGAGTGCAGAGCACAGGGCAGAGGCAGACGTAAGATGAGGGCACTGAGTCAGAACGCACAATCCTAGCCCCCTGTGTCCTGCCTCATCCCACCTGCTGTAGTCGGCCGACGCGGGGCCCCAGCTCAGCCAAGCTTCCTCCGTATCGAAGGGCGCTGTGGTAGCAGCGTATAGCCTCCTCACTGTCGTGCTCTGACTCGTACAGCTGCCCAAGCTGCTCCCACAGCCCTGGCTGGGCCGGCTCCCGGAGCAATGCCTGCACACAGCCATGCAGGGATTCCAGCTTCCCATGGAGGGGTCTTGGGGTGGGTGTCCTACAGAGCAGAAGGGGTGGGGAGGTGGCAAGGCTTGGCAAACTCTTTCAAGGCCCCAGCCTTACCTCCCATCCCCAGCACCTTTCAATGCTCACTCACCCTAGAGCATAATACGGTTTGTTGGGGTGGCCAGAGCTACTGCCATGTGAAGGAGGTAGGGGAGCAGGGAGTGGGGGCTGCCCGATGCTGGCAGAGCACCTGGAGAGAGAAGGGCTCTGTTAATGTACAGCAAGATGGAAGTCTTGTCCCTACCTAGGAAGGAGGGGACTGAGGAAACAAGAGAAAGCAGCTGAGGACTGCACTGAGGCCCACGGGATGGCAGAAATGAGAGTGACACAGAGACTGAGGAGCAGAGATGGGAAGAGGAGTGTCTGGAGGCAGAGAGATAGACCAAGTTCTCACCTGCCTCCAGGCAGCCATGCGCTCCGAGGAGGGGGATGGGGCGGGCAGGAGCTCCAGGCCCCAGCACAGCTCAAGCCCCCAAGGGCAAAGGCTTCCCGTGCAGCGCGGGCCCCTGCAGGGTCCACTGCCCGATGCATCCAGCCTGAGTCAAGGAGAAGAGATTATGATCCTACTGGGGACAAAGACTGAGCTGTCAGAGTACACACAGCCGACCCGGCCCCAGTCTTCCCTTACCAGGTCAGCAGTGGCCCCAGGAGCCCTGGAGATCGGGCACGGCCCCCTGCCCCAGCTCCTTGGGGCGATGGTCCGGCTCCAGCCGCTCTGACAGGAGTGCCCACTGCCCCCAGATGGTCGCCCAGGGCCTTTCACAGCCAATTCTACGGAGAGGAGGGGGAAAGGAGTGAGGTGAGCGGGCCAGCACACAGTCGGGGCCGCAGGCTAGGTTAGGCTAGGCTGGGCTGGGCTGGGCTGGCCTGGCTGTGGCGCCCACAGGTCTGTGATCTGGCTATCCCTGAGGAGCGGCCCACCCGGCCTAAGGAGCCGCAGGGGAGTGGGGGGAGCGGGAGGGCCAGTCGGTGCGATGGGGTGGCTGCGCTGCCAGGCTTTCAGCCGGGAGCCCCGCGGGGCCGAGGTGCAGCACTGCGGCCGCTTACCCGGCCTCCGTGGGAGCTTTCTCTCCCGGCGTCGGCGAGCTCCGGAGACCTGACCAATCACAGGACTTCCTCTCTCCCCAGAAAGCCAATCATCACCCGTGTCTCCGCCTCAGTAACAGCCTGGCCGGGACCAATAGGAGCGAGGTTAGCCCGGCCGCTGCCGGGGGAGGAGGGGCGGCGGAGCCGGTCAGACAGGCTCTGCCCGGGGTGACCCCGACGTGACCCCGCGGCTCCCACCTAGGGTCTCCATCTTCAAGCTGACACTAGGCCGGTCGAGGCAAGCGGAGCCTGAGACCCGTGCGGGTGAAGGCGGGTCGCACGCTCGGGCCGGCCTGGGGCATGGAGCTACCCGCAAGTCCCACGCGCCCACAGAGCCGCCGGTGGTCCGCGCTAGACCGCCCGAAACGCCCCCTGCCCCGCCGCCTAACACCGACGGACAGCAGACGGATGCACAACGCCGACACAGGCGGCGCTCCCCCTCCTCACTTCACCTCGCCCAGTGCCTGACCTCCCCACCCCCTAGGAACTGTTTAGGGCTGGCCACTCACGGTGACTTCTACGGCACCCAAACCTGCCCGCGCCGCGATCTGAGCGCTCCACTCCCCACGCCTGACCCCCATCCCAAACCATGGTCAAGCCCCCAGCTTCATACCCAGTTCCTTCAGCTCCTCCACTTCCCCTGGCTCTGTAGGTCTTCAATACCAACCGACCCCCAAAACCAAAACCGTCCTCTAATCCCCCAACTTCTGAGAAGTCGCGCACAGCGGTCCCGAGTGGCCCCTCTCGCGTGGCTCCCGTATCCTCTATGCCCTTCCCCGCCGGGGCCACGCGGTTCCCCACGGCCCACGTGGCCCCCGCCCCCCAAGGGAGGGGGGATTTCGGGGGTTGCCCGTGACGTGGCTACTTGCGCAGCGGAAGCGGCGTGTGTAAGAGTACGGGGGGGGGGTCCTTCGGGAGGGAGGAAGGAGGAGGGAGGAAGGAGGAGGGCGGAGCCCGCCCGGCGGTGACATCACCCTTGTCCCACTCTCACCGCCCACTCCCTTAAAGAACCCAGAACCCGTTTCACTTCCTCCTTCACCCCCCCCACCCCCGACCCCTTCCCGTCGGTGCTGGCTCGACCCACGACGGGAGCAGCGCTCCCCTTCCTGGGCACCTTCCCTTTAGCCCCAGTTCTTCCTTCTCGCCTCTCTGAGCCCAGGATCTCGGTCCCCGCGCCTCCTGCTCGCCTACCCCGCGTCCCCGCAGGTAGGAAGCCGGCTCCGCTCCCGGGATCGGTCCATTGAGAGTCTAGAGTACAAAGAGCTGCGAGAGGCGAGTGTAGAGTACAAAGCGGCGGGGGCGGGGCCAGCGCTCCAGCTGGAGCTAGCGCCGGGCAGGAAGCCGGGGGAGAACGCGCGACGAGGGGCTGGGGGCGGCTGGAAAGTTCGCCTTCGCCTAGAGAAGTCTGAGCTGTGGGGAAATTTCCACCCAGCCCACAAGGGCAGTCGGGTTTCTGGTGAAAACAGTCCTCGATCTGCAGGGCAAGGTCGTCTGTTTGCACGCAAGCGCTTGGACCCTACAGGTCCCGGCGTGCCACTCCCCGGCGAGCCCTGGTAGGCGCTTGGGCTCTGCGGACCCTCTCCGCGGTTCACGCGGAGTTTCGGTCAGAACTCTCTTCTCACCATACAGCCTTTATGTCAGTTACCAAGCCCTGGGCCAAGTACAGCGCTTAACTGCGGTCAAGCATAGCCCTGGCCAGCTGCCCCCACCTAAGTCCCGGGACCCATGGACCAGACATGGGAAAACGGGGAACCCGGGGTCCAGACATCAGAGGAACAGATCCCCGATTGGGAAGTGGTGCCGAGGGCGCTGCCAGTTACCAGGAAATGCAGCTTCCCCTTCTGCGATGATGACACTTCCCCTCTACCACTTCCCCTTTCCCACGGGGAACTGACTCAGCTTTCCCTAAAACAGCGAGTCCCGTCCTCCAGCCCCTTTCCACCTCTATCCACAAACCCCTACGCCGGTACTCGGAATACAGCAGCCCTCACTTGAGAACAAAAACTTCCTGTACACTAAACACACACTCACTCTCGCCAACCACCTCGGATCCTTGTCCCCACCAGGGACCCAGGCGCCTGACTTCCCATCCGCCTCCTGTACAAAGCCCTCCCTCGGGGTCTGATTCAGGCTTGGGGTGGGGGAGCGTGAGTCACCCAGAAAACCTTTCCCGATTCCCACTGACTCAGCCCCCGCCTCCCTGAACACACACAGACACACACAGTCAGAGGCAGACACAACTCAGCCCACACACCGCTCCCCACCGGTCCCGCGGAATTTCCCCTCTCGTCTTCCCCCACGACGGCCCCTCCCCGCGCCGGGCAGCCCCGACGCCGCGGTCACACCTGTTCCCCAGGCGCCAGCAGCCGGCTCGCGGTCCACTCTCACCTCCACTCTCGCTTTGGGGCAGGAATAGCCCTCCCCGACTCCCGGCGTCCGTACTAACCCAGGGGAGGGGACAATCACCGGCAGGCACAAAGACAGACACCCAGAGACTCCTCAAAGACAGATGAGAGGTAGACGCACACGGCCAAAGAGGACGGTATACTTCTGGGGCAGGCATTCCAGCCTCTCCAGTCGGACCCCCAGTCCTGGGAGTCAGCCGCTCAGAAAGGGTTAATTCTTCTCCTGCCGAGGCCACGCCCTCTCCATCCGGGCACTCCCGGCTAAGCCCAGCTCCGCCCCCTCCATCCGGGCTCTGGACTCGGGGACTTTAACCGGCCCCCTCCCCCTAGCGCTCTGAGAGGGACCCACTCTATCAAACACACCCACTTAACTCTCTCCGGGCTCCAGGCCGGAGGAGCCCCTCCGCACACCGCTCCCGCCGCGCGGGATGAGGGTCCAGACGTGAGCACGCAGATTCACGTGCCGGGCAAAGACAAGACCCCGCAGTTAGGGTAGTACCGAGCAGGGAGTTAGCAGGCACGCGGCACGCGCGAGGAGGTGGGGCCGGCCCGGGAACCCCGCCGCGTCCCGCTCCCTGTCAGGCCCTGTTCTGCCTGGTGGAAGCGAGGGGTTACAGCTCGCTTCTTACCTGGGGGAGGGGGAGGCGTAGGGGAGGGCCGCCGGCTGGGGCTCCGCTCTGACTCAGCCACCCCGGGCAGGCCGCCCGCTCGGGATTCCCTTCCCCAGCCTTCCCCCGCTGCTGGCCCCTCCCCGCCCCCCACCGAGAAGTGACAGTGCCGGCCCTGGCCCGCTATGTGTCACTGCGAGCCTTGTGTCTGCCTCTGACTGGACCGCTGTGTTCACCAGTCTGTCTGACAAGGTCGGCTGTGTGTGAGTCCCGGTGTCTGTCTCCGTGTGCACCTGCATATCTGCTCATCTTGTCTCCTTCAGTGCCTGTGTCTGACGCGTTCCTGTCATTATGCCTGTCTACACGACTCCGAGGGACTGTCTCTGTCTGTGTGTCTGCCTGGCTCCTGTCTCGGTCTTTTGTCTGGGACTGCCTCTGCATCACTTGCCGTGATCACGTGTGTCTCTCTGCACATGCCCTTCTGTGTTTGCCTTCATGTTCCTGAACAGAGTCAGGGAAACACTGGAGCAGGCTGACCCGGCAGACTCCTCGCCCCACTCCCCTGAATCCTGACGTCTTGCTGGATCAGTGATCCTTCTGTTTGATTCAAGCATTTGGAGGTCTGGGTGCCTTCATTTAAGTTCTGTCCTAGTCCTCAACATCCTCACTTATCCTCACAGCTCCCTGTGGCTCCCATTGTGATGGTAATTGCTAGCATTTAGTGAATACTTATTACATGCCAGGTACTGTGTTAAGCACTTTATATACATTTAAAAAAACTCCTCTCCAGAACCTGACGTAGTACTACCCCATTTTACAGATGAGGAAATTGAGGCTCAGAGAGGTTATATAACTCTGTCAAGGTCATTCCACAAGAGAGAGTAAGAGCTAGGCTTCTTTCCAGAGCCTTATTCTTACCACTCTTCTATAATGCCTCTGTACTATTTTCTGTTGGTTTTATCCTCACAGGACATTTCCTAGGTCAGCCTGCCCCTCAGCTCTACCCCACGGTACCATCCCAAATGTCTCATGTCTTTAGAGAAGGTGTAGGTAGGAGGCTGTGCAGCATTTCTCAGAAGCCATTGGTTTCTTGGCCATGACGCTCATTCAGTTAACACATTCATTCAACGCAATTCCACTGAGGCACCCCAATGTGCAAACCTTCTCGCCAAATAGAGATACACAGAAGAAAACAGTCCCACTCAAAACTTAGTGAGAAGTGGAGAAGAGCAACACACACTCAGAGAACTTAAGTCTCTGGCTTAGGTACCATCTTTTCTCCTACAGAAGAATGGGGGATGGGATGGAGCAGGGCCTTAGGCAGAGAAGTGGCAGAAGGAGAGAGGAAAGCACAAGAGGAGTAAGATTTAGGATGTACGGGGCAAATGCTGTGGTGCAGTAGGGAGAGAAAGGAACCGAAGGGATCTGGAAGGAAGGGTGGGAATGCCAAGACTGCCATGGCAACGGCAGGTTTTTGTGACAATGGCCTCCAGTATCTCTCCAAATCAGTTCCCAATCACCCTCCATAAGCCAGGCTGTTCAACTATTATAGGGGCAAAGCCCTCCTCATTCCAAAAAAAAAAAATCCCTCCAGGTATCTTATCTCTACTTTCTGGCCTGCAAACCCCTGGTTAATTCAATTCAGTAAGTAACTGAGTTGTAGCACTGGGGGGGAGGGGGAAGGGGGGGTGATTTTTTGGTGGTAGTTGAGAGGCTGGTGAAGTACAGGGATGAACCATTCATAGGCAACAGAGGGGAGCTCCATAAATGAGGAAGACTGAACCACTCAATCACCTCATGGTGGGGGGGATGCTCAAGAGTTGGACTGGACCATTCTGAGGAGTGGGCATGATCTAGATCATATCAATCCTTCTTGCATATGGTGCAGAGCTGGACTGTTGCGGGGAGGCGCTGCATTGCTCAGGGGCAGGACTTACCAGATGGGAGTTTGGTGTGCCCTGTCTCATTGGAACCAGTGCCCCAGCAGTAGGGTGCAGCAGACCACAGTGGGTGGGGTGGGTGGTACTACGGGGCTGGCATGGTGCCTGGGGGAACCTAAAAGAAAAAAGCCAGTTAGAGGTGGGATCTCCCAAGCTGGAGAATTTTCCTATGCCCCCTGTCCCCTTATTGAGGAGAAACCTGGCTCTGGTGGTCAGATGGGATGAGAGAATCTGTTTCCATGGCAACCAGAAAAAGCCAACCCAAGATTGGTCCTCCAGCCTTCCCCTTTAGGAAGCAGCCTGGACCAGGGAGTGAGGGGAGCATGCTACAGCATCTGCGTTAAGTCCACAGTGGACACCCAACCCATGATCCCTCTTCTGACTGGACCCTCCTGCTGAGAGTCCTTGGCCCCAGAGTAGCCCTAACTGCCTCTGACATCTGCACCCAGGTCAGCTTCAGTCCTGGCCTCAGGCTCACAGAAACTCTTCCTTCAGTTCTGCCTCCTCCCTAACCTTATCAAGACACCAGACAACCCCACCTTCTGGACTCTGCCCCCTCTCCTTCCCCCAGGCTGGTGCAGGCAGGTCTTGGTGAGCAGCACAGGTGGCCAGACTAGATGAACGGGCCCAGCAGGGAGGAGCCTTCCTCCTCAGCAAGGACTGTGACTCTGGGCCTGGGTCTGGAAGTGGCCTCTGCTGCAAGCCTCCCTTCCATCTACCCATCGAGGCCATATCCTGTTTCCCCATCACCTCCTTCCTCTATGTGGCCCAATTAGGTGATAGAGGCCCACTCCCTCCCCTCCTAACTTTCAGAGACAAGAAGTTACATGTCTAGGTCCAGGGCCAAGAATCTGGTGTCCATCCAGGCGTCAGACCTAAGTCTGCCTCACCTCAAACTCACTCCTCAGGGACCTATGTTTTCTGCCCTCTTAGCCATAGTTCTCTGCCCTTAAGCACCCAGACACTTGGGCTCCCAGTCTAGCCTCTCCATTCCCTGTCCTTCCAGCCCCCATCCTTCCCCCTGCCCCAGAGGCTCAGGCCTCCAGCCCCCAGCATCCATGATGCAATGTGCTGCAAGCTGCCTCAGCTGCTGATGACACTGCCCCCAGGGGAGGTGCTATTTCTGACCCATGCAAGGCCCCTCACCTGGCCAGGGTAGTGGTCAGCTGCAGGCTAGGGAGGCCAGGCAGGCAAGGTCCTTCTGCTGGAGAAGGGAGCTTGAGGCTGGAACCCTCCAGGACAGGGACACTCAGAATGTGAGACCAGAGAGTGAGTGAGTAAGAGAGAGAGAGAGAGAGAGGGAGAAAGAGAGAGAGAGAGAGAGAGAGAGAGAGAGAGAGAGAGAGAGAGAGAGAGAGAGAGTGAGTGAGTGTGTGTGTGTGTGTGTGTGTGTGTGTGTTAGTCTGTAGCATTTGTATTTGTGGTTGTGTTGGGGAAGAAGGGGATGCTGGGGAGGGGCCTTAGGACAGACCAAGAGGAGGAGTGAGGGGCAGCCAAGGGGGTCAGCCAAGGGGGTCAGCGGGGTGCGTATGGGGTGTCTGGACACCAGAGTGGGGGAGGGGCCAACAGCCATTTAAAGGGCCAGCCCCAGAGCTTTAATCCCTCACCAGCCCTGGCCCCAAGCCGGAGGCTGTAATTCATCTGTCCAACAGCTGGGGTGGGTGTGTGTGGTGGGGGGGGGCATGTGGACGGGAAGGGGGAGCTGGGGGAGGGGCTGGGGCTTTCTTGTGCACAGAGCCAAACAACAAAAGGGGAAGCTGAAGGGCCAGCTCCAGTGTGCCCAGGACAGGCTGCTGACCTGCAGACCTGCCGGTGGCCCCCACCTGATGGCCGACAGACTCCGTAGTTTAGACTCAAGGATTCTTGGCCAAGGAGTCCATGAACCCAAAGGTGGGGCCCCGGAGAAGGCCCAGGTTGAGTGCCCCCCAGGCAAGCTGTCACCCCTCCGTGCAGGTCCCATCCGCAGCACTGTCCCAGACCTGGCAGGCCCCGAAACAGATTCAGCCTCAAATGCCCTGCTCGCCAGCCAAGCCTCCGCAGACAAGGCCTGCCGGCTCCCCCCTCCCGCTGGCGCAGGGTGGCAGCGGCCACACCGAGGCTGTCCCTTTAAATCATTACCACCCCAGATTGTGTGGACGAACAGAGGGCCCTGCCCCCCAGGCAGAGGCTTGCCACCTCCCCCCCCACGAGTCCCCAGAAATGTGAGGGCCATTTAAAGGGACAACAGAGAGGCAGCCGGGTCTCTAACCGTCCCCGCCCCCACCCCAAACACACTCACAGACCCTTTCGCCCGCGACACATAGCCCCTTGCCCCTCCAGAGGGCCCCCCAAATTCCGGTTCTCTCCCCACCCCTAGAGACTGCTAGAAGGAGAAAGGGGCCAGAGTTGGGGGGCGGGGAACTGGGGAAATGAGAAAAGGACAGGGACTCCCTCCTTCCTCAGAGCCCCAGGGGACAGGTCGGAAGGAAAGCAAAGCCTGGAGAAGCAGCGAGACAGAGCCCCGAAAGGTGCCGCGGGCAGACCTGGGGCGCACAGGCTGTCGGTCGAGGGGAAGGGAGTTGGGCTGCACGAGACAGCGGCGCGGCCAGCGGGCGACTAGCCCAAGTGGGGAGATGGAACAAGGAGGGCAGGGGGCGAAGAGGCAAGGCCGGGGGAAACGGGGAGACGGAACCGGGGAAAGGGGTCATCTGGGAGGGTGTGGAGGAAAACCCGAGAGGGGAGGGCGAGCCAGGCCGGGGTTACCTGCTGGGTGTCTGTCCCCCGGCGGTGCCCCCGGAGTCCGGGTAGGGAGGGGGGGGAGCAGCGGGGGGGGGGGGGAGTGGGGGCTGGGGGGGGCGGGGGAGACGGTCCCTCCTCTGCCTCCTGGGCCTGCCCCGGCGCTTGCAGCCTCTGCCTCCCTCCCTCCTCCTCCCCGTCCCTGAGTCCCGGAGTCAAACAAAGAACTGTAGCAGGCTCTCCCCAACCCCCTCCCTCCCTCCTCCTCCTCCTCCTCCTCCTCCTCCTCCTCCTCCTCCTCCTCCACCTCCTCCTCCTCCTCCCCTCCCTCCCTCCCCACCAGCAGGCTCCCTCCTCCTCCCTTCCGGTCTCTTCCTTTAACTACCCGCCCCCCCCCAGCCCCCAGCACTAGTCTCTCAACCCACCCACCCGAACCTTTTACACACCCCTCAGCCAGCCCTGTCCCCGCAAAGGAAACTGTGGAGTCCCTCTGTAAAACTGAAAGGCTCCAAAGAGCATGGGAGGGGACTGGGGTCTTGCTCAAAAATCAAGAACCACAATACAATTATTTTATTTTCACAGCCAGAGGAATAGTCTTAGCTGTTTCTTCTGCAAGAAGGGGGAAAAAATAATCGCAAAGAAAGCAATACAAATCTGACTAAAGCCCTCATCAAATAAAGTGCACAATGCAGTGGAAGCTAATCCCCAGCCCCCCCACCCCACCCCCCGACCTACCAAATTAGCACAAACTCTCCACTCCTCCCTGGAGAACTCCTAAGGTCTTGGCCAGTTTGAAGCAGGCCTACCAACCATAATAATAAAAATAATAACAGCATTTAACAATAATAAGCATTTCATAACAAGCGTTCATTCAGTGTTCCTTCTGTGCCAGGCACTGTGCTAAGTGCTTTGCATAAATTATCTCATTTTTTTCCCTATCAACTGCCTAGAAGGTAGGTATTAATATTTCAATTTTCCAGATTAAGAATATGAGGCACGGGGAGGTTGTGACCTTTCCAAGTCTCTACAGCCACTAAGTGGCAGAGCTGGGAATGGAATCTAGGTCTGATCTGACAGCCCAAGCCCTAAGGTACATAAAAAGAGAAACCAATTTTTTCCAATACCATAACCAACCCCAGGACTTAACAGAGAAGGGCAGCCATAGCTATCAACTGAGTCCCCTTCCTTCAAGAGACAGAGATCCACCCACCTACACAGAATAAAGGCCCTGACTTTTCAGTCTAACACAGTTTCTTGACCCTTTTCCTCACTGTTGGGGCTGGGGGTAGGGTACCATTGATTAAGGTCAGGGCTGAGCTGGTATCCAGCAGTATACCACACAGCTCTTCTCCTGGGAGGTAGCTATCCGGCAACCACACCCACTTCAACTCAATACGGGGGCGGGGGCGGGGGCAATGAGACACTTGGCAATGCAGCAGGTGGGAAAGTAAAAAGACTGCTGGGAGACTCTTTCCAGGAGGGACGGGGGGCTTGCAGGAAAAGCTCTTCCGTGCCAGTCTAGGGAAAAGTGACCCAGGCTTCGCTTCGCCCAGCAAAGGGGCAAAGTACACCACACCACACCCGTGCCCCTCCCCCTCACAAGACTCCAGGCCAGGGTTTCCCACCTGCAGGACGCTAAGGCCAAGGGAAGGGAGAGGGAAAAAAGATGGCACGGGGTTGTAACTGGACTCGGGGCGGGGGGTGTGGTGGGGGGAGGGGGCCGGAATGGAAAGGGCACGTGCACTGGTGACATCATCCCAGGCCACCTTTAACACAGACCTTTGACCCCGAGGGGCGGAGAGGAGCCTCAGGCTAAGCTTCCTGGGAAATAGCCTTAGGAATTCTGGGAACCCAAAAAGGAGAGGAAGGAAGGAACCCAGGCGTCCCGCCCTTATCTTCTGCCCCCAACGCGGCTCCAATCCCATGAACTCGAGCCTCTCGGCTCCTCCTCTCCGCCTCCAGCCCTGACCTCCCAACCCACATTTCTGACGGAGTCCCGACACGCCTCTCAGAGATACTGTGCCTTCTCTCTCCTGGGCGAGATCTCGGGTGGGGGGCGGGAGGTGGGGGGCGGGGGTACCAGGTCCCGCGGGGCTCCGTCTCCCATCAGCGGGATCCCCCGTGCCCCAGCCGGCCGCCAGCCGGAATCTGTCTGGGTCCCAACTCTCCTGCCCCTCCCCGCGCTGTTCCAGGGCGGAGTCTGTGGAGTTGAAATCAGGACACGGCAAGAGGAAGAGTTATATAACTGGGAGAAGCCGAGAAGGACGAGTGAAGACCGGGAGAGGCAGCCCGAAAAGAGCCGAGGGAGGTGCAAAGAGCACCAGGGCGAGGGGGGAAGAAACGTTAGGGATGAGAAAGATTTTGGTGCACATCAAAGGGGAGGAATTCACGCGAAGACGGGTTGTGATGGTCCGGGAAGAGTCACCTAGCCCGTCCGGGGCTTCCCTGCAGCGCCCTCCCCAGCCACCAACAGCAGCTGAGCCCGAGCGAGTGAAGCCTCGGGAAGGGGTGCTGATACCCGTTCCGTTCGTCTTGGAGAGGCAACCTTAGCCAGAGCCCGGGAAGGCAGCGGCGGAGCATATGGGGCCGGAAACCACAGCTCCGCCCAGCCCACCTGGGAGAGTGGGGCGCCAGCTGGGGGTTGGTGGGGAACAGGTAGCTGGCTCCTCCCACGCCAGGCTGGGCAGTAACGGCTTGAGACCCAGAGAAAGGCTAGCGGACCCAGACGTCTGGGTCCCCCCGGGGCTGAGGAGTGAGTGCAGCCCGGTACTAGTTTGCGAACAGAGTCTCTAGATGGGGGTAACTGGGGGAAGCGGCGAGCGCTGACTCGCCGCGCAGGCGCGGGGGGCGGGGGGTTACTCGGGCTCGTGCGGCGCGGGGAGGAGGAGTGGGCGCGAGCGTGTGGGAGTGCACGTGCGGGTCCCGGGCAGCTACCCCCTCCCAGCCTCCACCTCTTCCCCTCCCCTTTCCCTCCTCCTGTCGCTCTACGATGCCTCCTCCACATTGGCTGCCAAGGCCCTGATGTCAGAGGCAGCCGCTGGAGCGGATTGGGCGGACGCGAGAGTTAGGGAATCCGGCTCCTGAGTCTAGCTCTCCAGTTACTCTGGCAACAGGGCAAGCAACCCCCGGGAGGGAAGGAGAGCTGAGCTCAGCGCCGCGCCTGGGTCCCGCCTCCCTTCGGACCAACGCCGAGTCCGTTTCTGTGGCAGCGCAGCTCGCTCGCTGCTCCCCTGCTTCCTCCTAGGGATCTCCCTGTCTCGAGAACCAGGCGACCTGCCCTCGACCTTCGCCGCAGTCTCCCAGCCCCCCACTCTGCCAACTCCCATCCTAAATCAGCCACAAGCCACGGCAGACAGGAAGCGAATCTGCGTTGCTTAGCAACCTGCCCGCGTGCCCCCTCCCCACTATTTACCCCAGCTCCGGGAGGCGGAGTCCCTACCCCCTCCCCCGCCCATGCCCTTTGCCCTCCCGACCACAATTTCCTGTGAGGGGGACCGAGATGACAGGAAGTCAAACAAGCACCTCAGCCCACCTTTCCCTCTGGCCGGGGCGGGGGGCTTCGGCTGCTTTCACGGCCACATCCCCCACCCCAAGCCCCTGAGTCGCGCTGTGCGTCTCGCTCTCGCCATCTCGCGGCTACGTCGCGAAGGTTCAGCGGAGAAGGGCCCGAGAAGGGCGAGAAGCTAGGAACGGGAGGTTGTCACAGTGGGGGCAGGACCGGGGATGAGGAGACTATCGGGGTGAGGCCGAGTGCAGGGAGGTGACGTGCGGTGGACGGGATGGGGGCGAAGGCTACCGCTGGGAAGCTGTCGGGGCTCCCAGTGTGAGGGTCAGAGCTGAGGCTACATACCTCACCCGTGGGAAGAACCAGAGGGAGACTTGGCGCGGCCCGGGACCTGAGACACATCCCTGACTACACCCGCCCTCAAGAGGCCATCGCACTGACCTAACTGCAAACCCTGATCTTTGGTCCTGCCCTTCAGTTAGGGACCGCCGCGCCCCGCCCCCGCCCTAGGGTCGGGAAGGGGAATCCCAGCCCAAGAGGAACAGGGAGTCAGTCCTTTCAGGCCCCTGTCGACATCCGGAACCCAGGACATCTGCCGCCCAGCTCTTCCCTCACCCCCGCCCTGCTCTTTTCTAGGGGACCCAGATGTCCTACGCCCAGTCTTCTTCCCAGTGCCTTCCTTTCCAGAGACCCGAACGTCCATCCCCAGCTCTACCCTTCTTGCGACTCAGGAGTCCCGCCCCACTGCGCGGAGATGGTTTCCCTTTCCAGACGCCTTCGCGGCTCCCCGTTACCTGGTTCTGGGGTGTCCCAGGTGTTCAGGTTCCCCAAGGTCACCCAGGGGGTCGAGCGGCCCCCCCCTCTCCCAGGCCGGGGCTGGGGGGGCCGCTCCGCCCCGTGGCGCAGTTGGATTTTCCAACACAAACACCGCCCCCCTACCCCCCGCGCCCCAGCCCCGCCCCCTTCTCATGGTCCCGCCCCTCCCCGCGCCTAAGTCCCTCTCTCAGGCTCCGCCCCGCTTTCTGCCGGTCCCGCTCGCCTCAGCACAGGTGCCGAATAGGATGCCGAATGCGGGGTACAGGGTTCAGGGTGCAAGGTACGGGGGTCCAGCACAGATCCCTGCCTGACAAACCCCTATTCCGTTTGGATCACGCGCCCTTCCAAAGTAAGCCCCGCCCCACTCGCTCAAGTCCTGCCCAGAGATTTAGCCACATCTTCTTTAGGCCCCACGGCCCTGCCCATTCGTTCAAGGCCACGCCTCCCCTCCCTCTCAAGACCTCCCACTTCCCTTGCTCCTTTCCCGGTGCAGTAGCTACTCATAGGAGCTCTCATCCTCCGTAAGGCCTGGGCTTCCTCCTTCCCCAAACCCCCAGCATCCCATTGAGAGACTTAAGGCTTGTGGTTGTGGGTGTTTTAATGCACTGAGCTCCAGTACAATTCTCCCACCAGGGCCCCCTCAGACGACAAATTCAACCAAGGTCAAGGCCAGAGTGAGGTCCAGCGTCTGTCCGAGGTGCATTATCAGCCTTGGCTTTTAGAGTCCTCGACCCTCCCTCAAGCGGTGAAGAAGGGGAGGTCCTCTCAGTTATCCAGGCTCATGAGTAGAGCAGTGCCCCTCTTGATCCAATGATCAGATGTCATGGTCCCAGAGCGGAGGTCGATGCCAATGACAAAGGATGCGCGGTCTGAGCTGCCTGCCCGGTTGGGATAGTAATAGCAGGGACAGGAGTACATGCCTTCGGGGAAGGAGAGGAGAAAGAGTCAGACCCTGAAGCCTCTGGCAGAGCAGGGCAGGAGCAAGTGTGGGGGAGGGGTGGAGCAGAGACTGGGTTAGGATCCAAACTAGGGATGGAGCAGGCAAGCTTGAGGGAACTGTCCCACCCTTGGCACTCTTCTTGCGGCTCTCTGTAGGCCGGAAGTGGATGGTGGGCATGAGGCAGACAAGCTGCATGGGCTCTGCCTCCACCAAGCAGGAGTTCTTCCGGTCCCAGCCAGCACCCTCCAGGTATAGGCCCCGAACCCAGACACCATCCTGGGGAGACATGGGGGCAGGTTGGGGGGAAATCTAGACCCTCAGTTGCCAGCACCCCTGTCCTGCCACCTCTCCTCCCCTCTCAACCAATTGTTTCCCACCTTTGCTCCCAGCACCCTCCTCCTCCACCAGAACCCCCTCTGCTCGGAACCCCGAGCACATCTGGCTCCCACCTTGGGTGGATACACTAGGTTGCTGTCGTCCACAGTGGAAACAATAAACTCCCAAGAGAGGCTGTCCACTGAAATCTGGGGATTGAAGGTGAGAATAAGGGAGGACCCCCAAAGAGGAGAGCAGATACATATCCTCAGCAACCGTCCCCATCACACTTTCCACATTGCTCACATTGTTTTGGCGAGCTGAAGACTGCAGGACAGCAGTGAGGAAGCCAGTGGGAAAGGCGAAGCCAGACAGCCAGAAGATCACAGGAGGCCGTGCGCGGCTGGCCCACAGCTCAAACTGTTCCACCCGCATGGCCAAGTCCCGGGTCCATGAAGCCAATGGCTTTTGTGAGGGATATGCCTGGAGGAGGAGAAGGCAGTGTGTGTTTATTCATTCACTTATTCATGCATTCAAATCCTTGTTTCAACACTTGGAGCAGCTATAAGAAGAATATATGCTGTCAGTCCCTGTTCCCCAATCATAGTTCGGCACAGCTCTCCAAAAGCCAACTCCCAGGAAAGAAGCATAAAATGACAACTATTAACGATAGCACCAGTAATATTAACCAGTTACCATTAATGAAGCACCTTCTAGCATTGTGCACAGTACTGGGAGTCCTTGAAACATCCTTGGAGAGGCTAGGAACTTACCCTGAGTAAGCTTCTAACTAAATAACTTTTCAAAGTCAGTCAGTAAAGGGCAGAGTCAGATTTCAACCTTGAACTTGTCTGGCCCCAAAGCCCAGGCTCACTGCTTTTTGCTATATGCTTCCATAAAACCAGGAGGTCACCGGCCCAGGAGTGAAAGGAGAGTTCATTGTTGGATTAGGATCAACAGTAATGTAATCTTGCCTTTCCCCAGAGCGGAGGGACATGGGCATCAAAGATGCAATTGAAAATCTCTTCCAGGCTTGTAGACATGACGATGAGGCCCTGGATGCCTTTTTCTAGGTCTGTCAGTGAGAACCTGAACAGGGTAAGGTGGAGGGTTAGGGATGGGATGGGCCTGGGAGAGCCATCACAGGCAGGGAGTGAAGGCCTTTCCTCGTGCTCCCTCACCACGTTCCACAGAACCGCCCTCCATCTTACAGGATGGTCTCCATAAGCTTGTTGTATCTCTGAATCTCCTGAAGAAGCACCACATTGAGTGGGGAGGGGTCCATAGCCAGCAGTTTTCGGGTCCCTTCATAGTCGATCATTTCAGGGATCTTCTGTTTCACATCAGCAGCCAACTCAAGGACCTGCCGAGGCAGGAGCTCTGAGCTCTGAGTGCAGACCCCTCTTCCTCATTGCTTTCCCTCCCCTAGGTGTCTGTCTGTCCTTACCTTCTCTTCCCGGCTCTGGTCTCCGGCTCTGGTGGGTGTAATCTGGGGTTGCAGGGAAAGCAGAGTCTCAAAGAGAGTTCGTGCCTCAGTGATCTGGGAGGCCACATCTGCATTAGGGTGCTGGCCAAAGGTCTCGGGGGGGTCCATGCCGGGCAACATGCTAATGTACTCCTTGTATGAGGCCAGGCTCCCATCCTTGGGGATGAAATAGGTCTCCAATACTGACAACCTGGGGAGCCACCGCATAATTATCCCTGTGTCGTGGGGACTCTGGGGCTCCCATGCCAGGCCAAGACCCCATTCCTCCAACTCCTGGCTCTTGCTCCACCCCCCGCCCCACAGTCCCACAAAGCCTGCCTTCTCCCAATCTCACATTCTCTCCTCACGCACTTCCCCTGCCCCCAGCCCATTCAGCGCCCCCTCACCTGTAGGAGGGGGTTGATAGAGCCTGCTCACAGAAGTAGTCATTGATGTAGGTGGTGAGCAAGCGCCGGTCCCAGTCATCCGTGACGTGTCCGCCATAGTTGACACCAGCGATGAGGTACTTGAGCGCATCCCAGGGCGTCTCCTCATACTCGTCCAGGTAGAGGCTCAGCAAGTTCTCTGACACCTGTGTGCGGTCCCAGCCCGAGCCCCCAGCCCCACGCACAGTTAATGGCAGGAACCCTTCCAGGGTCGCTTTAACACAGGCTTCCTGTCAGTGGCTATTCCTGCAGGGCAGCCATGGGGCAGGAAGTGTAAGGAGACAGTGCTGGGATGAGGGACCCTGGTTAGCACAAACCTCAAAGTCGGAGTCATTGAAGCCACAGATGATGTTCCAGCCGAGTTGCAGGAACTTTCTGCGTTCAAGTAACACAGAGTGGAAGAAGCACAGTGCAAACAGCAGCTTCTTATACTTGGAGGGTTTGGAGCAGCGGGAAAACTGTGGTTCTGTCATCAGTTGGTAAAGACGGGTCATGTTGGCCTTTAGGCCCTGGGGACAATGAAGTACAGAGGTGGGATGACATGCATCTTGCTTGGCCCTGCCACTAGCACCGTCGTGTACAGTTGTGGAGGTTGCCCATTGCACAAGGGCACTGGCTGAAGGGATGAGTGGAGGCTGAAATCCAGCCCTTGAGCTGCATGCCAGGGTGTGCGCTCATTCACGGGGCTGCGTGCCTTTCCCTGATTCACACACGGACACTGGATGGGCTAGTGGCAGCCCTGTCTTCTTGTCTCCGCACCCCCCCCCCGCCTTTTGATCCCCTCAACCACGATGTTCTCAATGGTGGGTAGGCCAACTCAATTTGGGAGTGCCAGAAAATATGCACAGAAACATAAATGTGCACTACTGATGAAGAAAAATGTACACAACTATGGGCAAAGGGTCAGTAGATAGTGTCTCATCAAGGAGGAACGTTCTATGTGATTGGATTTATCTGGCTTCATGAACAGGTTGGGATTTGGCCTAAGTCTTACAAATGGGAAGGATGTGACGAGGCTGAGAGGAGGGCCTTAGTTTCCCAGAGATGGGAAGAACTGAAGAAATAAAGGCACAAAGGGGAGATAAAGTGAGAAGAGAAGTCTAACTGAAATCAAGTGCAAGTGCTCAGGTGGGGAAAGAATGGTCATGAGCAGATGGAGTGCAATAAGAAGGGCAGTTGGAGCCGTTTGGACCTGATTCACCAGGTATCCTGGAGCCATTTCTGTCTTAAGTAGGACAGTGATACGTTGAAAGAGTATTTTAAGAAGACTCATATACGATGGACAGAATGGAGCAGGGAGAAAACAGAAGTAAGAACATTGGATAGACCAATAACAAAAAGAAAATATAATTTTTAAAAATACCATTTATAACATCATCAAATTATGTAAAATACCGTGAAACCACCGAGTCCTAACCACTGGACCACCGGGGAATTCCCTTTACACATCTTTATAGAGAAACTTACAAAACTTTATTGAAATAAAGAACAGGGACTTCCCTGGTGGCGCAGTGGTTTAGAATCCGCCTGCCAACGCAGGGGACACAGGTTCAGTCCCCGGTCCGGGAAGATCCCACATGCTGCGGAGCAACTAAGCCAGCGCGCCACAACTACTGAAGCCCACATGCTGCAACTGCTGAAGCCCGTGCGCGTAGAGCCTGTGCTCCACAACAAGAGAAGCCACTGCAATGAGAAGCCCACGCACCACAAGGAAGAGTAGCCCCCGCTCGCCGCAACTAGAGAAAGCCCGTGCGCAGCAACAAAGACCCGACACAGCCAAAAAAAAAAAAAAAAAAAAAAAAGAATAAATGGAGAGACCTACTATACTCATGGATTGGGAGGCTCAATATCCTAAAGATGATGATTTCCCCCAAATTGATCAATAGAATTTTTCTGGTGAAAACCTGACAAGCTAGTTCCAAAATTTATGTTGGAGAATAAAAGGTCAGGAATAGCCTGGAGAAGGACATTGGTGAGGGGGCCTGCCTTCCCAGCTATCAAGAATTATTATAGGGCTATATAGTAATTAAGACAGTGTACATTGACCCCAGGATAAACAAGTTGACCAGTGAACTGAATAAAGGGCCCAGAAACCCATCTGTATATATATGACATGATTGGGACATTTAACAAAATTGGAGTATATAATACATTTAGATTAAAAGAGTGTATCAATTTATTGAAGTTGGCAACTGTGCTTGCAATTATATAAGAAAACATTCTTATTCTTAGGACTGAGCCCTTTACACTGAAATACACTGAAGTATGTAGCAGTAAAGGGCCAGGATACATGCAATGCACTCTCAAATGTTTCAGAAGAAGTGTGAATGAGAAGAGAGAGAAAAACAGAGAGAGATCAAATGATAAGGCAAGTGGGACAAAATGTTAACAACAGATGAATTTGGGTAACATTCATGTGAGGGTTCTTTGTACTATTATTCTTACAACTTTTCTGTAAGTTTAAAATTATTTCCAAATAAAATATTTTAAAAATATTGGCCTCTTTGTCAGCTTCCAAAAGAAATCTGGTTGCACCAACTACACCCTGAACGTCCTACTTTCTCTGAAGGTTTGGTGGGTCGCAGGAAGGTTCTGCATCACCAGCAAGCAGCATTTCACAGGAGGCTCTCCTGGGCTGAGCTAGAACAGGGCCCTCTCCTCTGGTGACCCAACCACGGCAGAGCCATCCTCTCTGATTCCTCTCTCCTCCTGGGTTTTGCTCCAATTCATCATTGCCTCCACGCTCACTGCTTATCATGCCGACCTAAACAGCACCTACCTCAGGGCCAACACATCTCTACCCATCACAGAGGGTGGGGCTCAGCCAACAGAGGGCCCACGGGCTACCAAGGCACACACCTCTCTTAGAAGGCAATAAGAAAGGCTCTTAAAAAATGAACTAAAAAAAAAAAATTCTGTTTCTTTGGCAACACATTTCTGGACTGTTTTGACATTTTTAAATGGGGGTACAGAATGCTTTTGTTGGCAGAAAAGAATATAAATAAAAATCAACTTTAAACATATATTTTTAAAAATTAGTGGCACCATTAACAAAAATGGGATGAGGAGATAATCTACGCAGAGGATGACTTGTTTTGAGAGCGTGGGATTTATGGTGCTGGTGTGCCAAAAAGAAATGCTTCGTAACCAGATGGAATTCAGACCCGGCACTGAGTTTGATACTGGAGCCAGAGATGGGGATTGGGGTTGAAATCAGGAAGAGGACAATTTCTCCATCAACTTGTGAAAGGAGGAAGTGTAGAATGAGGAAAGGACAGGAGGAGAAAGAAACACAGAAGTAATAAATAATGTGGCAAGAAACAGAGGGGGGGACCAGAAGTGTGTGTCAGGGAAACCAGGGAGAGGGACAGTCAACTGTGCCAGCTGCCTCCAGGTGGTCAAAAAGGATTTAATGATGAAAGACATCCACACACCTGTGCATTCAAACGGTCCTCATTTATTGAGCGCCTACTACATGCGCGTCCCTGTGTTAGTCATAGGATGAGCAAAACGGTGAGGGGAGAAAAAAGACATGGCCTCTGCCCTCTTCTTGGAGCTTACAGTCTAGAGAAGAAGTCAGGCATCAACCAGAATCACACTAATACGTGTAAAATTCCCCACAGCGGGAAGACCAGAGGGAGTGGTGAAGGTTTTAGGAGTGTTACCTAGACATGGAGGTCAGAGTCTTTCTGAGAAAGTGCTGGTGGGGCTGAGACCTGAAGGGGCAAAGGAGGGGACGGGTAGGAAAGCAGGGAGGGCAGCACATGCAAAAGCCCCAAGCAGGAGAATACAGGGTCTATCAAGGAAGAACAATAAAGCAATTTAAAAATCAACAGTGTAGGTAGAGCAAAGAAAGTGAAGGGGAGAGTGGTGACCGACAAAGCTGGGGAGGCGCCCGCTGGGGCACACAGGCCATGTGAATAGGGTTTTGATCTTGATTAAAAGCAATGAAAAGCGACTAAAATAGTTTTAAGTAGGAGGTAAGTGGGTAGGATGCAGCAACATCATCAGATTTTAAATCTGCAATTCACTGATTGCATTCAATGGTGACCTTGTAATATTGGAGATAAAATTTTCAATAGAGTTGGAGGGAAGGAAGGAGAAAGGCCGGGAAGTGACATCTGGGAAAGAATGTAAGGAAATGTCGGGAGGAGGAAGGGTCTGAAGGGTCCAAGCGCTAGTTATACACACTTTCTTTGCCTCCTTTTCCTACCTGTAAAATGGGGGTGATAGTACTTACCTGATAGGTGTGTGTGTGTGTTAAATGGATTAATAAATGTAAAGCATTTAGAACAATGCCTGGCATATAATAACACTCAAGAGATGTTAGCTATTACTATTATGTTCTAAGAGTTTGGCGCACAGAAGAGAGAAAGGAGGTAGAATTTTTTAGAGGACAGTAGAATCAAAAAAAGCCGTGCTGTTGTTAAGGTTAAACCCTCTCTCTCTCTGAGGCCTGGAAGAGGAAAGGTAGGCCAGATGGCACGGTCGCTGCTGGTTGTCAGTTGCCCATACCTTTGGCGGCTCTGTGGTCATCTTGATGCTGGCCTGCAAGATCGAGATAGGGAAGTCTGGGTGGGGGCTGGAGCTGAGCCAGAGGCGGAAGGAAGGGTGGGGATCCTCCACCTGCAGCTGTTCCACCAGTTTGTCCAGGTGAGGCATCCATGACAGCGACAGGTGGCAGTTGGCCAGAAACACCCAATGTCCTGCAAGGAGATGCTGGATGCGGTGGCAACCATTCCCTATGCCCCACCTGTCCCCCCACTTTCCACCTGATTGTGTGTGTGGTGGTTGGGAGAGATGGGGTCCAAATGCTCAGGTGCCACCCTGGGGCCTTCTGGAGAAGTGGGAGCTGCAGTTACAGCAGGGCGAAGGAGGTGGCAGGTGGTGGGCAGTCGGGCCAGGGACACAGATGGGGGCAGAAGAACAGGGCGGACACTGACCCTGAACCACACCCTCTCGGAGAAGCCGAGCCGCGATGGGGGCCTGGCCCTGGCCCAGAGACAGGGCATGGAAGCGCTGGGCCATGCCTGTGTGCTCTGCCAGCTGGAGCAGGGCACTGGTGGGGTCCACGCCGGGGGACAGGATAAATATGAGTGGGGTCCGCGGGGCTGAGTCTTCCATCACCTGCCGGCAGCACAGGGCGTGGGCTCAGGCAGAAGGCTGGGTGAGGCAGTGGGACAGAGACTGAGGAAATGCGGGCGGCCGACTGGGACTGGGAGAGGGAGGCGGGGAGGAAACCAAGCCACTGACCAACTTCATGTTTAGCACAGGCGGCTCAATGAAGCGGGAGCCAAGGTTGGAGACGATGAAGGAGGTTACGCAGAACGCCACGCGGTCCTGGCGCAGGGAGCGAACGATCAGCATCCGCTGCATTTCATTGCAGGCGTTCTCCCACTCACCTGGGGGTGAGGTGAGTAATCGCAGGGAGAGTGAGTCGGGAAGAGCAGGGGATGTAAACAAAGGGGCACCTGCAGGAACGCTGGGTCAGGAGGCAGGTGCGCTGAGGAAACTTGGGAGAGAGAGGGGAGGAATCAGAGAGGGAAGAGCGGGCACGCGGCTGAACGAGGGCGGGAGAGAGGCAGGAGAGGGAGGCCTGGCGCCCAGGCACCTGGCAACATAGCCTTCTCCGGGGTGGCATTGGTGTACCACAGGTGCCAGTCACGAGGATACTGTTCAAAGGAGTTCATGAGCCCGTGGAAGTTGGTCAGTTTGTCCAACTCTGTGATGTTATCCCAGTAGGCGTCTGCGAGCCAGCTGGTACAGGGGTTATCCATTTGGCCCTCGCGATCCAGGACCTGGGGGGGGAGGGTGGCGAGGAGAAAACGATTGACCGGGAACACCCCAAAGGAATTATCTCTCTTTTCAAGGTGGAAAAGCCATGATGAGTATTTCATGAAACAAAATGAAGAAATAAATACAGGAATCTGAGGTGAATCGGAATTCACCTTTATTGGGGAAATAAGTGGGGTGGCGGGGGCGGTGGGGGGGCTAGGTCTCTTGAGACGCTGTGCGGAGATGGCACAGTTCGAAGTTAGGAAGAGGGCGCCCTCTGGTGGTTGCCTGGCAATAATGCCTCCTACCCGAATGATTTCAATTGCAGCCTCACCCTTCACAGAAGCACAAACTAACTGTTCACTCACTCATTTACCCTTTTTAACAAATATTTGTTGTTCACCAACTATGTGTTTTAAGCACCTGGGACACACCACTGAACAAAACAGACAAACACCTCTGCCCTTGAGGAGATTATTTTCCAACATGAGACAGCGGATACTGAACCAAAAACATAACAAGTAAATTATCTAGTACAATAAAGGTGGCAGTGCCACGGAAAAAGAGAATAGGTTGAGGAGGATAAGGCAGATTGGAAGTGCTGGGGGTAGTCTGAAATACTAAATAAGAGAGTCAAGGAAATCTCAGTGAGGTGAGATTTAAATCAAGACTTGAAGGAGGGGAGGGGGAACAATTTTCTGGCAGAAGGAACAGCCAGTGCAAAGGCCCTGGGGTGGGATATGTCTGCGACGGGAGGAGGCCCGTGCAGCTGGAGTGGACGGAGTGTGGAGCTGGGCAGCAGGGGATGACATCAGTGATGGGGCATCCATTTTCAAAGAATCTCTCTGGTCGCTGTGTTGAGAGACTAGGGATGGCAGAGGCTCTTGCTAAAATCCAGATGAGAGGTGAAGTGAAGGTGGCAAAAGGAACGAAACTGTTGTCCAAGGAGGGTGTGCTGACGGATCAGGGAACCGTGGTATGGTTGGCAGCTTTAAGGGCCCACCTGAGGTGTACGGTCATGGATTTAAAGTGAGTCCAGTTGGTGTGGGCATGTTTTTCTCCAGCCAAGCTCAGCTGCATGGGCCACACTGGGACAGAGGGGAAGGAGAGCTGGATCTTACCAGAGCGGTAGCTTCAGCGAGCAAATGCCACACCGTGCTGGGGGTGAGGGGGGTGGTGTGCAAAGGGGCTGAGGCTGTTTACAAGGGAGAAAGTGTAATGGTGGCCACGAAATTAGGCTGGGGAAGGAGTGGCCTGAGAAGCAGTGAAAGAGTGGCCAGCTCATACCAATCAGCTGGTCGCAGGTAAGGGGCCCAAAGCCCCGCCTGTAACTCGGGCAAGGAGGCACAAGGCAAGTCACCCCCCGCGGCCCCCCCAGGAGTTTGTGAGGCGCCTGCTCCTGCCAGCGTTCCTCCGCGCACGCGCACTCGCTGGAGCTTCGGGCCTTACCCTCTGGGTCTGGAGTCCATCCCCAGCCTCGTCCGCCCCACCCTCCGATGTGCCCTCTGCTCCACTCACCACGCCCCCGCGCAGAAAGAAGTTGTATTCATCCATGTTGAGTTTGCCGGAAGTCTCCAGGATCTTGGCACACATCTGAAAGCTGAACAGCAGCTTGTGGCGCTCGAAAAGGGTGCGGCAGGTGTACCTGGGAGGGGACAGGGGATGGGGGTGCGGGAGGCAGGGTACTCAGCATGAATGCCTCCTGAGAGAAGAGCAGACCATCACAGAGCCCTACACAGAAGGAGGGTCTTACTCAGCTTCGAATCCAAACCTCCTGTAAACAGCCAAGCATTCGGGGCACTAGAGAGAGGACGTGGTTTCCCCAGAGTTTCCTCAGCAACGACTGGACCCCTGCTACGTGCCAGGTACTCTGCCAGGTCCTGAAGACACAAAGATGAACAAGCGCAGTCTCTGTGCTGGAGGAAGTCAGGTAGAGTGGGGAGGACAGGCGAGAGGCCATCGGCTACCATAGGACGTGATGAGTCCTATACAAGGGTGGCAGCCCCCGCCCTGCCTGGAGCAGAGCTGCCGGAGGTACAGCCGAGTTACCGAGTGATGCGGCAGAGCGGAGAGGGGAGGACGCCAGGGAGAGCTCAGAGCACAAGCAAAGCAGGCAGTGGGGGCGGGAAAACCATGGCGTGCAGGGCGGTCAGCGGTGCTCAGGCATCCAGCGTAAGGAGGGGAAAGGTGAGGCTGGGAGGCAGGTGGTGGCCAAGGCACGGAGGACTTTGTGGCCACTGGACACGAAACAACCACCAAAGAGTGTAAGCCGGGAGTGGCATGGCCAGATTTCTGTGTTTGAAAGGCTCACGCTGGCGCCTGCAGGAGGACAGATTAGAGAGGGACAGACTCGGAGGCAGAAGGACCTGTTGGGAGCCCGTTGGGGAATTCAGAAAGATCACGGCGGCCTCCACTGAAGTGCAGTCATGGCACTGGGGAGACCCGGGTGGGGTGGGGGAACAGTTTGCAGAAAGAATCATGAGCAAAACCTGGTGACGGATCTGAGGGGTGAGGGACAGCGAAGAGTCAGGAACACCTCCTGGCTTCTGGCTTGGGTGCCTGGGAGGTGGGTGTTGGTGCCACTCAGGGGTGTGGCCCCGAAGAAAGAGGGAAGATAACGAGTTTGATGTGAAACAAGCTGAACTTGAAGGGTCTGTGGGACGTCCAGGCAGAGGGGTCAGGAACCTCGCTACTCGAAGTGCGAGCCACAGACCAAGGGCAGCAGCTTCACCTGGCGCTCGTTAGAGATGCAGGCTCCCAGGCCCCAGCCCAGACCTACTGAATCTGAGTCTGCATTCTAACACGATTCCCAGTGCGTCGTGGGCACGTGAACCGTTTGAGAAGCGCTGGTATAGGAGACGGTCCTACACACAAGGCTAATGCTCAAGGGAGACCTGAAGAGAAGATACACTGAAACAGGGACTAGTCAGCCCGTGGATGATGGTTAGACCCCGACCGTGGACGCCACCCAGGGTAAGTGTATGGAGAGAGGAGCAGGGGGACAGGAGCGGTGGCATGGGGCAGCACGAAGGCACAAGTAGCAAGAGGGGTCGGCGGAGAGCCACCGGGCCTCCCGCCGAGCTCGCGCGGCGCGCGGGGAGGCGCGCAGACCTGTAGACGGCGTAGGTGTGGTACTCGTTCAGGTAGTCGATGCGGTCCTCCAGCTTGTTGCTGCGATGGCTCTTGTCGATGCTGAGGATAAAGAGGCTGATGTAGGCGTCCAGCGAGAACTGGTACATGGGGTCGATGCGGCCCATGTCGTTGAGCACGAAGAACAGCACCGAGGCCCGCTGGGCGCACGGGCGGTAAGCCTGCGGAGGGGGCGGAGTCAGGGCCGGAGGGGCCGGGGCTCGGGCAAGGAGGGGGCCGGGCCGGAGGGCGCAGGGGCTCACCTCTCGGGCCAGGTCGATGTTGATCTCCGTGGTTTCGCTGGTCTCCAGCTGCTCTGTCACCTCCGTGGCGGTTATCTTGGAGGTCTGCAGGGTGTTCACCAGCTGCACGTCGTCTAGCAGGGAGCCTGTGGCCTCGTTCAGCAGCCTGGAGGGAAGCCAAGAGGCACGTGGATGGAGAGGCTTTAGGGGTACTGGGCTGGGGTGGGGGGGGGTGGGGAGGCCCCCCCATCAGCCCCCCGGGGCTGTAGTCAGGCCTGCGAGACCGGCGGGCTGGGGGTCGGGGGAGGCAAGGTCTCACCGAAGGATCTCGTCCTCCAGCTCCTTGAGCTTCCTCTTGCCAGCGGCGATATTGATGACCAGCGAGTCCTTCTGCTCCTCCAGCTCCGGCCGCTCCTTCCGGACCACGATGCCCAGCAGTTGGGCCTCCAGGCCCTGGGATCGCCAGGACTCGTGGTGAGAATCCCACTGCGGTGACCTTTACCCGTTTCATCCCTTTACCCCTCTCAAGCCCCGCATCCGCAGCTGCCCGACACAATCTTAGCCTTTTCTCAGTCCTGCCGGACTCTACAGCCCTTCTGGGTGCACCCTAGTTCAGTCTAGGCATCAGCTCCCACCCACCTGTTCTTTGACCGCAAAGTTGACAATGGTGGTCTTGGCTGAGGTCTCTGGGCTGTAGTGGGGGTTGGAGAGCTTGGTGGTGATGTAGAATCGGAAACTGGTATTGTATTCCACCTCCTTATCGCCGATGCGCATCAGCAGCTGACCACCTGCACCCGCAGGAGGGTCAAAGGCAAGGACCCCACGTGACCAGGTGTGGGCTGACCCATTGTTCCCCAACTGGAATCCAGTAGCAGTGACTCAGCCTGCCCTAATGGCCCCAGCCCAGGGCTGTCTGAACACAAGGACAGGTAAGTAGAGGACAGAGCCAAAGACCCAGCCCTTTCTGCCCCTGTGTCTGACTTGGCTGGGCTCTAGGATTTGTCCTCCAGCCCAATCCCACAATAAGCCTGGGCCCTCACCAGTTCGAGCTACAGATTTGTTGAGCACAGGGTTGAGTGTGGGGTCCAGATACTCCTGCACGTTCTGGAGCAGTACTGGGTGTCCAAACTGGATGGCCTTTTCTAGGACTCGAAGGTAATCGCTCATCTGCAGATCGATGATCTGTAGGCCCTAGAGAGCAAGGGAAAAGATGCAAGAAATGCTGCAGGATACAAGGGGGGTAATGGCCTAAGGGAAGGACCTCAGGAAGAGTTAGGCTTGGGAAGAGAATCTAAGGGGACAAGTCAGTCCCCCAGCCTTATACCTGACTTCCTTCCATGTTCTTGATCCATTTCAGGGCCTGGGCCTGAGGATCAATCATCAGTGCCCACCTGAAGGAGGAAGCGTGAGTCAGAAGACAGGCTCTGCCCTTACTCGGCCTCGTGCTCCCAGCAGCATCCTTACCTGTTGCCACGAGTGACGATGATGCCATTCTCAGTGGAGAAGGCATCCGAGGGCAACCCTTGGATGTTCCAGTCCCGAACTTTGGTAGGATTGGACAGGAATTTATCAAAGGTGAAGTGGGGTGAGCAAGGAACTTGCAGCTCCGAGATCTGGGTGAGAAGAGCCCCAGGCTTCAGCCTGGAGATCTGAGCCCAGCACCCCTGCCCCTTCCCGACATCTCTGTTACTCCCAAAGGCCACAATCTCAGAGCCCATGAGCTCACTCGTCACGCCTAAGCCCTGCCTCACCTTCCTTATCCAGATTTGGTTGACGATCTCATCCCGGTAGTTGGTCAGGAAGGGTCCCATGTAGGACAGGAAGGCAGCTGCCAGGAGACAGTCTCCCACCAGGTAGCCCAGATCCCCCTCCAGGCCCTGGAGGACAGCAGGGGAGGTGTAAGGCTGCCTGGGCCCCCAGCCTGGAGACACCTGGACTGCTGTGAAGGCACTCTCCTCTGGACACTATCCAGATCAGAGAGAGTCTTTGCCTCTCCTAGACCTTGCACGCTGAGAACTCTAACCTACTCTCACAACTTTTGAGTTCCCCGTCCTTTTTCCCCTTTTCTTCATATTTGGGCCATGCCGTGCGGCTTACAGGAATCTCAGTTCCCCAACCAGGGATCGAAGCCGGGCCATGGCAGTGATAGTGCCGAATCCTAACCACTAGGCCACCAGGGAACTCCCTTGAGTTCCCCATCTTTAACAGCAATGTTTATTTCTTATGATAAGGCCTAACCCTCTTGTGAAGCCAGGAGCTCACCGAGGGTAGAGACGACATGCCCCAGGTCGGCTTCAATCAGGCCAGTGGGCTATGTCAAGGGTCCTCGTGTGTGCTTTCCAGCCCTACCTAAACCCAGAAGCAGATCCCCCACGGTACAAAAAGTCTCTGCTTCTACTATTCTCACCAAATGTGAGGAGGTGGAGGGGAAGAACTCCCATGCCCCATTCTTGGATGTCCCTACACCCAAGTATCCCCATTCCCCCCGCCTGTCCCTCAACCTAAACGGGACGGGAGCTCTTGGCACTGGTGGGCAGGGAAGAAGGACAGCCAGGTGGTGCAATGATCTCACCTTCACCGTCTCCTCCCATCGGGCCTTCTCGCCAGCCAACCCAGACACCAGCATCCCGGCTCGTTCCAGCTTCACCTCCATCTCCTCGGACTTCTTGCGAAGCTCCTCCTTCTGTGCCAGCTTCTCATCGTACTGTTTCTTCAGCATCTCCAGTTTCTCAGCCACCTGGGAGGGACCAGAGTACAGGGATCAAACACGGGGCTTGAGGCCAGATTTTTCTGGCTTCAGATCACCAGTCTGCCGGGTTGTGGGAAAATGAACCTCGGGGAAAATGATCTCTTTGAGCCTGTTTCCTCACGTGCAAAGTAAGAACAATCAACACCTGCCCTACAGGGTTGTTGTGAGGAGAAAAACAAGATCAAATATTTGTGATAAGTTGCGTTTTCTTTCCCATCCCTCCACCACCCTTTCCTTGAGCCTGGAAACTACTTGGTAACGGACTCAAGGCCGAGTAGGAGACAGACCTCTCGTAGCATAGTGATAAAGCACACAGGATGTGTTGGCAAGAGAGGACCAGATAGCACAGAAATAACCGCCACTCCGTGCCAGAGGCCACACCTAAGGTGAGACCTTGAGAGAGGAAGAAGGAGTTAGAATGAAGCCAGGAGCTGCTGGAGGGAGGAAGAGGGAGTCCATTCAGGAAAAAGGCCCAGGTCCGAGGTCCCACCGAAGATGGGACCTGGGAAGAGCCTTACCTCTTAGAGAAGCCTCCCTCACCTCGACTCATTGGAGGTTGGAATATACCACTCAAATCATTTTTTTTTCTTCTTGGCCGTGCCGTGCAGCTTGTGGTATCTTAGTTCCCGGACCAGGGATTGAACCCGTGCCCTCGGCAGTGAAAACACAGAGTCCTAACCACTGGACTGCCAGGGAACTCGTTATCACTCAAATCTGAAGTCAAGAACTGACTGTGTGGTGATTGTTTTGTAATGTTTAGAAATATCGAATCGCCATGCTGTGCACCTGCAACTAACATAGTGTTGTAGGTCAATTATACTTCAAACAAACAAACTTATAAAAAAGAAATCAGATTTGTGATTACCAAAGGCAAAGATAGGGGGTGGGGGAGGGGAATTGGATGAAGGCAGTCAAAAGGTACACACTTCCCGTTATAAACTAAATAAGTATTAGGGATGTAATGAACATGATTAATATAATTACACTACTGTATGTTGTATATGAAAGTTGTTAAGAAAGCAAATCCTGAGTTCTCATCACAAGGAAAAAGTTTTTCTTCTTTTTCTTTTCTTTTGTCTCTCTATGAAATGATAGATGTTCACTAAACTTATTGTGATCATCATTTCATGATGTATGTAAGTTAAATCAATGTGCTGTACACCTTAAACTTATACAGTGCTGTATGTCAATTATATCTCAATAAAACTGAAAGGGAAAAAAAAAGAACTGAGTCTTTTCCAGGACCCGGTATGTGTGCCTGACTGGCGAACAGTAATTGTGTCTGTGAACACACCGTGTCACCTGTTCTCTTCATGAAGAGGAACGGGGAGCTGGCCTTACACCAAGTGCCTGCCACACAGTGTGCACACGATAAACATTAGTTCTCTTTCCTGCTGCATCCCCACTGGGAGAGGCAGTCTGCAGCAGTGCAAAGAGTGCTCAGATCCTTGCCCCACTTTACTGAGTGATGGCTGTAAGGATAAATGTGGGTTGTAGCACAACGCCTACTGTGTAGTAAGCAGGCAGGACCTGGGCTCAGCTATTGAGGTGGACCTCCGAGAACTTGGGAATGGGAAAGGTAGCTCTCCAAGGAATATTTTTTAAGGCAAAGTGGAGATTCAAAATGTCACCCTTGAGTGACAGGACGGCTTATAGGTCAAGCCTTGGTAGGAATCTGTTGGAAGGCATTAGCATCTAAAGAAAGGTGTCACTCAGTGATCAGCTGGGCCACTTGGAGGCTGGGGACCTACAGGGAAATGTAGGTCCCCTTGCACACGCGTGTTGGGTTATCTGGCAGGCTCTACCGCGTGACCCCTGTCATCAGGTTCACGCGACCCCCTCCATGCGCTGAGGCCACGCTCATCAGCAACACTCTGATTATAATTCGGCTTCCCATGGAGACTGGTCTCTGGGGGGGCAGCCGGCCCACATGACGGATCTATATTTCATTATTTATTTTGTGTGTGGTGTTGTCTTCACTGTTTTTATTTTTCATGCAAGAAATATATGCACAAGGTTAAAAACCTAAATAATATAATAAAAGGGGTTATAATGAAAAGCAACAGTCCTCTAGCCCACTTTTCCTACCCAGTCCCATCCTTCAGTAGCAAATTATTTTTTAACCATTCCTCTTTTTATTTCTTCTGGTAATTACTTCCATATCTCTGACTATTACGCTTATGCCACTACTATACACATATATATACATACACACAGTTTTTAAATTTTTGCAGTTTTAATCTTTTTTTTAATTAAAAATTATTATGAAACATTTCAAACCTAGAAAAAAGACTAATATAAGCAATACCTATATACCCATCACCTAGATTTAACAGTTGTTAACATTTTGCTATATTTATTCCATCAACTTGTTTTTTGCCAAAGTATCTTAAAGTAAATTGCAAACTCATGACATTTCAACCTTAAATACCTCATAAGGCATCTCTTTTTTTAAAAAGGACATAATCATAACATCATTATCACACCTAACATCATCTTTATCTTTTTTGAAAATAACTTTTCCCATTTATGTCTTTTTTTTTATACTATTGAAATTTTATTTATTTTTTTTCAAGAAACAGGATTTTATAATAATTTCTTTTGCTGTGTAATACAGTTTTTATATTGTATGATGTTTTCTTCTTTTTTTTAAACATCTTTATTGAGGTATAATTTTGAATAGTGAATAAGTTTCACATGAATCAACATTCTGAAGCAACGAAAACGTATACAGTGAAGGGTCCATCTTCCTCCTACTCCTGACCCCAGCCCCCAGCCCCCAGCCCCCAGCCCCCAGCCCCAGCCTGAGAGAGAACCACTATCGCCAGTTTCTTTTCTTTTTCTTTTTTTAATTTATTTTTGGCTGCTCTGGGTCTTCGTTGCTGCATGGGAGCTTTCTCTAGTTGCGGCGAGTGGGGGCTACTCTTCTTTGCGGTGCGTGGGCTTCTCATTGCAGTGGCTTCTCTTGTTGCAGAGCATGGGCTCTAGGCGTGCGGGTTTAGCACGCGGCATGTGGGATATTCCCGGACCAGGGATCGAACCTGTGTCCCCTGCGTTGGCAGGCGGATTCTTAACCACTGCGCCACCATGGAAGCCCTATCACCAGTTTCTAGCGTAGGTTTCCAGACAGAGTCCATCAATAGTAAAGAAAATGTAAGCACTGTGAGGGCAGCAGCATGTTCACCACTGACTCCTTAGACCTAGGGTAGTGCCCAGCACTCAATAAATATTTCTTGAATGGATGATTTTTTTTCAAAAAGATAAACGGTAACATTCAATAGCACTGTTCTGTACTTTACTGTTTTTTCTATATAAATTTATTTATTTGTTTATTTTTGGCTGCGTTGGGTCTTCGTTGCGGTGTGCGGGCTTCTCATTGAGGTGGCTTCTCTTATTGCGGAGCACAGGCTCTAGGCGCGTGGGCTTTGGTAGTTGTGGCTCGCGGGTTCAGTAGTTATGGCTCGCGGGCCTAGTTGCTCTGCGGCATGGGGGGGTCTTCCCAGACCAGGGCTCAAACCCGTGTTTCCTGCATTGGCAGGCAGATACTTAACCACTGTGCCACCAGGGAAGTCCCTGTACTTTACTATTTTTTACTTGTCTCCAAATCAGTTCTTGTCAAGCTGCCTCATTCTTTTTAACAGCTGCAAATAATTTTGTGTATGGTGGAACCATAATTTATAGAACAAGTCTCCTGCTGATGGACGTTTGCGTCTTCCCAACATTTTCTATTATAATGATGCTGTAATGAATCTCCTCCGTGTACTTGCATAAGCACATCTTGACGCTGCTATTTCTTTTCTATTTTAATTGTTTACTTTGTGAATAAGTAACTTAAAAATTCAAGAGGCATAAATAAGAGCATGAAAAATCTTCCTCCCAGCCCTGTTCTCTATCTACCCAGCTTCCTTCTCGAGGTAGCCAATGTGACCTGTTTCTTGAATATTCTTCCAGTGCATCCTCTACGGATACTACAAGTATATTCTATACAGCTGTTTCCTGGTTTATCAACGTTAGACTATTTCTATGGACTCTATGCTGTGATAGATGAAGATCTGATTCCCTTATACCTCCATACCACCAACCCTTTCTCTCTACTCCTAATAGTTTTCTCTCTCCTACTGGCTACCTTTATAAAGTTAAATAACACGGTTTTTGTTTCTTTGTTTTCTACAGCTCCTCCAAGCACGTGGACTCTTAATTCCCCGACCAGGGATCTAACCTGTGCCCCCTGCAGTGGAAGCACAGGGTCCTAACCACTGGACCTCCAGGGAAGTCCAAACATGTTAAAACTGAGTTCTATGTTATCTACTGCAAAAGCATTGCCCTGTCTTTCCCTCAGCCCCCAGTGGACCTGTGTCCACTTCCCAACTTTTTAGGCTGTATGTCCTATTTTTATATCGTCGAGGTTGACAACATTCCCATTCAGAGGCCACCCTCGGTCTCCTGTGCTCTGTCTCTAGATTGATTATAAAGGTCAAATGCCAGTAAACAGTGTCGATGTCATTGTGACCCGGGTTGGTGCCCAGTGTGAACCAGGTGGCTGGCTGTGAGCTCGCGGCTGAGACACATTCTGACAGGTCACTGTGTGCCGAGCTGGTTGTTAAATACTTCTTGTATTATCCCTGATTATGTGTGTTCTCTTTCAGAAATTCTTATGGGTTGGATCGTGTCTCTTATCTCTCTCTCACGTTGTCTGTTTCTGGTTTGAGGTTTTATATTATAGTCCATGACGCTGTCCTCCTACCCTTCCACCCAATGTCATACTTTGATCATTTAAAAATTTCCCAGAATTCTTTCTTTTTCTCTGTTTGGACTTTCATCATCCTATTTTTGTTCTGTGGATGTCATTTCTTCCTTAATCACTCTGTCTGATGATACCAATTAGACTAGGTCTGCTTTTCCAAGTTTTCTCTGTAACCTGAATTTTCTCTGGGTTTATTTTTTCCTCTGGGATCGTGTCTTATTACGGTTTTTTGTTTTAGTCATTCCCTTGTGCGTTGGAAGACCTCCTCCAGGATTTTTTCTCACCCCTTCTCCAGGGGAGGTGGTGACTGATCTGACTGGTAAAATTGGGAAGAATAAACTGGGACTGCTCGACTGAGCTCAGGCCCTTTCCTTTTAGGGGTGAGCACAAGTCCCACTCTGGCCCCCCAGAAATGCCCAAGACCAGGTAACTCTGTCTGAAGATGGGGTCCCTACTAGGGGGGCCGCTTGTTCACAGACGTCAGCCACATCCTCCAACTTAGCCTTTAAAGGTGATATTTTGGCCAAATGCCTTTTGTATTATTTCTCAATTTGCTTAGAACTTGGGTATAGAAGAAGGCTGCTAGTTCTCAGATCCGTTCAAGAGTATACGTATTTGCAGACCAGAAAACACACCACAAAGTTTTTGGCGGGGCTGGGGGTTTCCTGTGCAGACAGCAGGGTGTGGACAGGTGTTTCGACCTAGGTGACCTGCAGAGGCTGGTATTAAGCCCAGTGGGTTTCTACACTTGTGTGGTTGGCTTTTAACCTCTATGGCCTGAGTGAAAGTCTTTTTTTTTAAAATTTATTTTTATTTATTTATTATTTTTGGCTGCGTTGGGTCTTCGTTGCTGCACACGGGCTTTCTCTAGTTGCGGCGAGCGGGGCTACTCTTTGTTGTGGTGCGTGGGCTTCTCATTGCGGTGGCTTCTCTTGCTGCGGAGCACGGGCTCTAGGGCATGCGGGCTTCAGTAGTTGCGGCATGTGGGCTCAGCAGTTGTGGCTCACGGGCTGTAGAGCACAGGCTCAGTAGTTGTGGCGCACGGGCTTAGTTGCTCCGCGGCACGTGGGATCTTCCCGGACCAGGGCTCGAACCCATTTCCCCTGCATTGGCAGGCGGATTCTTAACCACTGCGCCACCAGGGAAGCCTCTGAGTGGAAGTCTTTAAGCCAACCCTGTGATATTCTGACCTTGGCAGGTGGCTGCAGCTTTATCCATGGGTGAGTGGCTATTTCTATAGAAGCAGGATGTTTGAAGGAGGGCAACTTCTAGGAAACTGGACTTGGGCAGAGGAAAGATGTAGTCTGCAAGGGTGGCCTTAATTAAGAGTATTGCAGTGGGCTTCCCTGGTGGCGCAGTGGTTAAGAATCTGCCTGTCAATGCAGGGGACACGGGTTTGAGCCCTGGTCCGGGAAGATCCCACGTGCCGTGGAGCAACTAAGCCCATGTGCCACAACTACTGAGCCTGCGCTCTAGAGCCCATGAGCCACAACTACTGAAGCCCGTGCGCCTAGAGCCTGTGCTCCACAACAAGAGAAGCCACCTCAGTGAGAAGCCCGCGCACCACAGTGAAGAGCAGCCCCCGCTCTCCGCAACTAGAGAAAGCCCATGCACAGCAACGAAGACCCAATGCAACCAAAAATAAATAAATAAATTTATTAAAAAAAAAAAAAGATAGCGTCAACCAAGTTAGAGGGCAAGTGAAGATGAAAAACTTGGAAGCAATGAATCTGTCTTTCCAAAAGGGAAATGGTTAAATAAATGATGGTCTACACACACACACACACACACACACACAAAAAGACTTCCTTGGTGGTCCAGTGGTTAAGACTCCTCACTTCCACTGCAGGGGGCACAGGTTCAAACCCAGGTCAGGGAACTAAGATCCTGCAAGCTGCGTGGCACGGCCATTTAAAAAAAGAAAAATGATGGTCTAGCTATCTACTGGCATAACGTGCAGCGGTAAAAAGAAAGCAGAAACTCTTTATATACTGATATAGAACAATCTTCGATATATAAGTCAGTAATATAGGAAGGTGCAGAACAGTGTGTGTAAGTAATATAAAAAAAAAAAAGAAAAGAAATTTTGCCGATACAAGCACAGAACATCCCTGGATGGAGAAACAATAATTTGTAATATGGGTTGCTTTCAAGGGAGCAGAGCTGGTGGCTAGAGAGTAGAAGGTGGGAGACAGAATTCTTACTGGATATGCTTTTGTACTTTTTAAATTTCAAACCATGTGGATGTATTTATATTACCTATCAAATCAATGATAGAAAATTAAATGATAGACTGGAAGAATTTTGAACTCTTGATAATAACTTATATGCTGCCTGGTTAGGGAGTTACTTGTGCATATATCTTGTAGGAAATCACCTTCTGGATTGTCTAGCCCGCTCACAGGAAATACACCTCTCTACCTCCAGACAACCCCGTCCCCTCCCCAGGCTCCAAAGCCCTCACATTCCTCCAGGTCCAAGCAGCAGTGTGACACCTTTGTCCCATCCCCCTGGCAAAAACACGTTTGCCGCACAGATTTCATCGGCTACTGTCTCAGGGTCCCTCTCCAAAGGGCCCCCAACGAAGGATAGCAGACATTGCCGGCTCCCCGGTCAGTCTTGGGAAGGGCTCCTTGGGGACAGTGCCCCTGTGCCTTTGTAACCCTCTCAGTCAGCTTAGCTTTCTGAGCCAGAGGCAGCCTGTCTAAACAAGGCACAGACGGGGAGGCAGACAGGACTGTAAGGGAGAGGGGAGTAGAATTTGACAGGGAAAAATAAACAGTCAGGAAGCATCCCTCGGAAATCTGGGAGAGGGACCACCTCGGAAAATGGAAAACGCGGGTGTGAGGCTCACCTCACGCAGCTTCTCCTGGGCCTCGGCCAGGGCTGCTTGCTTCTCCTGAAGCTGGGCCAACGCAGTGTTCATGCGGATCCGCTTGGGCTCCACCACCCGGTACAGCCGCCCGTACAGCTGCGGGGAGACAGCAGGCACCCTCTTACCCGCCACCCACTCACCTGCCCGTGATCCTTCCTTCCCACTTGGGTCTTCCATCCCTCCTCCTCCTGGGCTGGCCTCACTGCTCCCCACCGCACTGGCCACCGCTTACCTCCATGGCGCGAACCCACATGCAGAGGGACTTGGCAGCCAGTGACACGCGGCCGATGATGTCAGGCTGGAAGTCCGGCTGGGCGCAGTAGGCCCCGATCTTCTTCAGGACCTTATCTGAGATATTGTCCTTATCAAAGTGGATCAGTGACTTGATGAAGTTCTGTTCCCCTGTGGGATGAAGGTAGGGGGCCTCAGCCAGAGGGCCCAACCCCCCTCCTCATCCAGGCCACATGCTTCCTGGGCTCAGTTCCCAAGGCCAGCATATCTGCCCTCATCCCGAGCTCCTTCCGCTGACCTTGCTCCCTTCTCTAGACCCTCGAAGCTCCCAGGGCCTCCAAGACCTCCGCAGCCTCATCTCCCATCACTTACCTTCAACATTCTCAGCCCGACTGCCCCACACACCACTCTTTCTATATACTCTGCACCTTCTTCTAGGGCAGGGGCCACCAAACCACAGCTTACAGGCTACATTCTACCACCAGAACTCAGAGCAGGAAAACTATCACAAGAATAAAACAGAAAGACTCTTGTTTTCCCTTTTCTGATTCTTGTGTTTTTGGAGGATGGGCGAGCGAAGACATTCCTGTCCTTGGATTCTGTGATATATTCCTATAATTCTTATAGCTTTATGAAAATTTTTTTTTTTTTTTTTTTTTGCTTAAATTAAGATGAGTCGTTTTCTGTTACTTACAACCAAAGAAACTTGACTGACATTTATGCCTTCTCTTCCTTACTAGGCTCTGTGCTTTGAGGGTTGGTACAATGCATCCTTCATCTCTGTCTCTCCGAGTGCCTGACACCCAGCAGATGATTAGGGAACGCTGGGTGGACTCACGTTAATTACCTTCCGGATCCCTGGCTTACCTAGCTGCCTCTTGGCCTCTGCCCAGGTGGGCTCGCTGCCTCGGAGAATCATGACTGCCTGCAACACCATCTCCACTTGGGCAGGGGGCCGTCCGTAAGACTTGATCTCTCCTATATCCTTCTTGTTCAGAGACTCCAGGGCCTGGGAAAAGGGATTAACTTGGGGACGAGAGTCGACTCAGGTGGCAAGACAGGTTCCTTTATGGAGATAGGACCCAGCTGAAGTTCCCCTCTTCTTTCCTACTTCCCCAGGGACTTTGAGAACAAAGAAGGCCGGCCCCACCCCCTTCCTGAGCCCTCCCGCCCCGATACCCGCATGGCCTCTTCCAGGGCTGGCAATGCCTCTTCTAGATCCTTCTGGGCATTGTCAGCTAGTGCCTGGCACTTGACTTCCTCAATCGCAATCTTCTCACTATTGGCTGTGACAGCCTACGGATGAAAAGAAAACGAGGGTTTTGACTTCACCTTGAGCAAAAGTGGCGGTGACGGTGTTGGTGGTAAGAGAAAGAGAAAGCTAAAGAAAACATGAGGAGTGGAACTCCCATTCCCTGCCCTGTAACCAGTGGAGACTGGGGAACCCCTGCCCGGCGGGCGCGGGGAGCAGGGGGCACGCGGGGCGGGAGCAGTGCAGGGGAAGGGGGCGGGGCCACCTTCTGCTGCTCATCCGCTTCCCGCTTCTGCTGCACGATGATGACCAGGTACTCCTCGCACTGCTTCTGGAACTCAGCCACCTTTTTCTTGGCATCCTCCAGCTCCAAAGACATCACTTCCACCTTTTCCCTAGTTTCATCGATCTTAAACAACCCCGTCCGCAGCTTATTGGCTTGGTCCAGCAGCTCCTGCCGCTTCTCTGCCAGCAAGCTAGGGGACAGAGTAGGATCGGGGCCTCAGGAGCCGGGGCGCCCAGAAAGGAGAGGTTCGTTTAGTCTCTTCCTTCCCAGAGCGGCTCTGGTCCCTGTCTTCCTGCCCGTTGCCACCGACACCATCCTAGTCAGATTTTTATCATTTCCTGCCTGGATCATTGCCAACAGCCTCCCAACCGGTCTTTCTGCTTCCAGACTCTCGTGCCTCTGATTTACTCTACACACCGCTGTCAGAATCAGCTTGCTTGCTACTGTTTTCATCACACCACTTCCCTACTTGAGACTCTTCCCCGCTGTGCAGCAGACAGGGGGGCTGCAGTGAACCAGAAAACACAAACTTCTCTCAAGGGGGTGGCCATCCCTGGGCTCCAACCTGTTTTTTTCCATTTGAGAATGAATATGGGCTCAGTATCGCCACAATTTCTGATGCTTCAAGACAGACTGGAAATCTGGAGTTTTCTAAGGCTCCCCAAGTTTTAAATGTTGGCAACTCGTTCAAAAATGAGTTTTAACATTGTACAGCCAAAGAAAAATGTCTATGCAAGATTGTTTTCTGGATTAAGTAATAATATGCATGTAAAGAACTCAACGCAGTGACTGGGAAATCCTAAACAGGGTGTTAGCCTATGTACCCAGGGAAGGCAAGGACTTCATTTTGTTAACTGGCATATATATTACAAGCATCTAAAATAGTGCCTGGCACAGAGTAGGTGCTCAAAAATATATTTTAAATGAATGAATTAATGTTGGCTATCATTATTATTACAAATGGCTTTTTCTTCACCTTTGAAATACTAAATCCAATAAGTGAGGTTTTTTTTTTTTTACCTTACTCTTATATCCTTCAAAGCAAATTATTGTGTTGTGCACATAAAAACTCAGTCAGTACAACTTAATGAATGAATATACAATTCTTGGGAATGGTGGAAAGTCTAGAAGATGTTAAAGGCAGACAGAAGAGGACCTACATTGTCATATATACCCAAAATATAATGTCACAGTTGTATTGTGATTGGGAAGAGAGACATCATTCTAGAAGATAAGGACAGAGAGGTGTATAAAGTGGTCACAGCCAGAGGGCCCCTGAGGTGGCCACGTCCCCTGGAAACCCCATCTCTCTGTTTAACTTCCTGGACAGAATCAAGGTCTCTGGCATCTCTGCCCTTCCACATCAACATCCCAGTTCTCGAGCGGGCCCCCTTGGCCAGCTCCTGGATATTTTCCATGACTTCATTTCACCAAGCACCCTCGAAAGACACCAAACTCCCTGGCCCTCTGTGCCCCGTACTCTTCATCATACTTTTTATATCCAGATACAAGTTCCAGGTAGTTGGTGGGTGTGACGTAGTTGTGTCTTCGAAGTTCCAGCAGCATCTTCTGGGAATACTGAGCCACTGACCAGTGCATGGTGACGAAGATCTGGGCCACCTTCCTGTGGATCTGAGGCCAATTCGTAGAGGATGTGAGACAGAGCAAGAGTAAAGGCAGACAGAGAACAGAAATGGGCGGGAGGTGCAGGGGGGTGAGGAAAGGTGGGGAGGAGGGCCTCACGTTCTCCTGGGTCCCCAGGTCTGCTCCCACCAGATACTTCTCAGCCACCTCCAGCAGGGCCTCGCGGGGCCACTCTGAGAACCAGTTGATGGTTGTGCAGTTCACCAAGGCTGGGTACTGGCGGATCCAGTTCCTGGCGTGGGTTTCGAGAGGCAGTTAAGCCCAATCGCAGACTCAGCCTCCAGCGACGGGCTTCGTCACAGCTCCACCCACTCCCCAGGAACCTAAAAGCCCCGCCCTCGTGCCCCTGTATCTCCTTGTCCAGGTTTTGCTCCCCTCAGAGCTGATTCAGTGCAGAATTTAGAAACAGGTTCTGCGGTCAGAAAGACCCGATTCCACACCAACTAGGTGTGGATCTTGGGGCAAGTGATGTAATCTTTTGAACGTCATTTCCCTTAGCTCTAAAATGGGAATAACAAAACATACTAACTAGAGCTGTTAGGGGATTCAATGGGGTGACACATGTAAAATGCTTAGCACAGAGCCTGGTACATACGCCATAAACCAAAAATATTAAAAGATAAACAAAATGGTAACCCAAACTGCCTCTCTGCACAAGTTCTCTGTCCTCCTATTTTCCGATGCCCTTGAAAATCTAGTCATACCAAGAATGGATCAAATGTGGTGTATACACACGATGGAATATTATTCAGCCTTAAAGAGGAAGGAGATTCTGGCACCTGCTACAACATGGATGAACCTTGAGGACATTATGCTAAGTGAGATAAGCCAGTCACAAAAAGACAAATACTGTATGATTCCACCTCTACGTGGTATCTAGAGTGGTCACTCACAGAAACAGAAAGTAGAAGGGTGGCTGCCAGGGCCTGGGGGTGGTGGGGGAAATGGGCAGTTGTCCAGTGGGTATAGAGTTACAGTTTTGCACAATGAGAATGTTCCAGAAATCTGTTGCACAACAGTGTGAATATACTTAACACTGCTGAGCTGTATACTTAAAAACGGTTAGAGACTTCCCTGGTGGTGCAGTGGTTAAGACTCTGTGCTCCCAATGCAGGGGGCCCAGGTTCAATCCCTGGTCAGGGAACTAGATCCTGCATGCATGCCGCAACTAAGAAGGCTGCATGCCGCAACTAAAGATCCCGTGTGCCACAGCTAAGACCTGGCAGCCAAGATAAATAAATAAACATTCTTTTTTAATTTAAGAACTTCTCTTTAGTAAAAAAAAAAAACAACAAAAAACTTAAAGAAAGTGAAGAGACAAGCTACAAACCTGAAAAAAAAATGGCTAAAATGATTAAATTTTATGTGTTTTTAACCACAATTAAAAATTTAAAAACAAAACAAAAAAACCACCTCCATCTTCTGGAAAAATAAAGAAATCTGATACACCAAAAGGCTCCCATGTAAGCAGCAGGAACTTGCTGAAAGAAACACAGGCTACGGCCAGGAGACGGGGTGTACAGGGCTGGAGAGGCCAGCGCTATTCCTGAGTCTCGCTGGCAGAAGGCACAGAGGCCAGAGCCGGGGAGGAGGACCCCGCGACGAGTGGGGGCCTCGAGGGAGAAGAAGGCTGTAACAAGAGTCACCTGAAGGGGTCGCCCACGGGGCTGAGGCAGAGGACGATGTGCAGGTTGTTCCGCACGCGCTCGGTGAGGTAGGTGAAGAGGCTGTCCGAGGACTCGGGCACCTGCTCCGCGCGGGCCTGCTCTATGATGAGCGTCTGGATCTGCGCGGAGGCCCCAGTCAGAGGGCTGAGGTTTCAAGGGCAGAACCCAGGGCGGGAGGGAGGAGGGAGCAGCCGGTGGGGCTGGGCTGACAGGGTGTGGGTTTTAAAGCAGCTCGGCCCACTAGCGTCCCGCGAGGGAAGATGGCAGAAGAGGAAGCACCACCTAACGGGGGGCTGGGGGGAGGGGGTGCCACAGCAGCATCCTCTGGGATTAGGTGAGAAGGGCTTAGTTAGGAAGGCCAAAGAACCAACTGGTAGAGGGTGTGGAAGGATCGCACCTCTTCAAACTCATCCACCTTATAGAGATTGGGGACCTCGCCTGAGCTGAGGATGTTGTTAATGTCCTCTAGGAATGATTCGTCAGCAACCTGGGTGTCCACAAAAAGGAAGGACGTGGCCTTGAGCTCTACCCCAGCCTGGCGATACAGACGCTTGATATCTGGGCCAGAGGAGACGGAAAGACTCTTCAGATTCACCATCACGTCCCTCCGTCCCCTTCTGAGATTCAGGAGCCCTCCCCCAGCTGGCAACACATACAGGACACCGTCCTGTACCCCACCCGGGCCTGGCGCGGCTCCCTACCCGGCTTCCATCCCTCCTCTCACTTGTCATCACAGGAAGTTCAGGCATCTGATCTTTCACTCCCAGCCCCAAACCCTCTTCCACCTCAGAAACCCAGCGTTACCGTCTCGGAATTCCTGCTTTCGATAATGTTTGGTGACCTCAATCTGGAAGGTGATGTACTCGCAGATGGATGAGGCCAAGCGGGCCAGACTCTGGCGTCCGCTGCCCCCAATGCCCACCAAGAGCATGTTGCCCCGAGGCTGTCCAATGACCCGCACAATCCGTGTGACTGGAGGGTAGGGGGTGAGGGTAATGAGTTGGTTGAACAACCTCAGGGGACCTCCAGGCCCTAGGCTGGGGACTGGGACGACTAAAACTACAGCAGAGGAACCAGGCAGCGTGGGAAGAGGTTGGTGCCTGAAGCACTGGTAGCAATTCAACTCTCAACCTCCACCGCCTCTGTTAAACACCATCATCAAGGAAAACCCCACCCATGGCCACAAGCACATCTGGGGTTAGGGAGGAAGGCAACTTCTGAGACTTGATTTGGGAGCAACCTGGGAAGAGATTCCCATTTCCTTGGAATATCCCATAACCAGGACGCTGGAGAAGGGACGGGAGCAGGAGGTGCTCACCGTGCTCAATGGCCTCTCGGAAGAGCACCAGCCGCATTGGCACGACGGTGGGTGACAGGTTGTACTCATTTAGCGCCGTCTCCATGGCTGTCCTCAGGACCGTCAGATCCGTCAGGTCTTCATACACCTTGGGCTCCCGCAGGAAGTCCCCTGGGTCATGGGAAGAGGGGGGCAGATCTCAAATGCCTGGTCCTCCCCAGGCTTCCCCAAAGGGCCCTACGCATCCATGGGACTTGGTGCCCCGCCTCCCCTTCTAACCCATCTCCTAAGAGTCTCCAGCCTAGAGGGGCCACAGCTCCCAGCTCACCAAAGATGGGAGAACGTTTGTTGGGACAAAGGTTATGAAATGTGAGGTCAAAGAAGGAGCCGAGTTTGTCACTTATGATGCCCACGAAGGCTTCCATGTCTGCCGTGTCAACTAGTCGGTCAGAGAAGACTCTGTTGGGAGGGAGCTGGGGTGAGGTCTGGGAATGAAGAGGAGCGTGGTCTTGGGGAGGCGACAGGCGGGTGGGGGGTGGGGGCTTGGGCTTGGGAAGGCCTGGGTCTGGCAGGCACAGCTACCTCACCTGAAACATTCATGGATCCAGAGTCGTGTGATGCTGGACTTGGTATCGTGGAAGTCCCTGCTGGCTCTCAGCATGCCCTGGAACACCTAGGGAAGGGGCGTGGCTAGTGGGATGGAGGGAGGGAAGAGAGTCCCTCCAGAAGTTTTAGAGAAGGCAGCATTCCCGGATGGGGGTGGTTTGGGGTGTGTGGGATGCTGCTGAGCTCCAAGGCTTACTTGGAGGAGAGGAGAATGCCTCCAAGGAGGCTGTGCTGGGCCAAAGGGGCAAAAGGTCAGACAGAGTTTCACCTTGGAGATGTCTCGAAGGTTGAAGAGGTAGTGGATCTTGGCAGGCGTGGGCAGGAAGCGCTGTACCACGGTGTTGTACACATCCAAGGTGGCCTTGGTCACCACATTCCCAATGGGCTTCACCTCTTCCTCAAAGTCCTGGAGCTTCTGATTGATCATGGTGCCGAATATCCGGATGATCTGGGACTCCTAGAAACAGGCTCTCAGACTCAACGTTGCGGGCTCATGACCTTTCAGCCAAAGCGGGGGACTAGGGTCAGGGGAGAAAAGCACTTGTCTTGGGGGCAGAATTTAAGGGGGGCACAAAAAACCCTCAGAAATCAAGGGGATAATGCTTTAGTGTAATATTTAAAAATCAAGATTAATGCAAACTGTCCACAATGAACAAATACGAACATTTTAAATAAAGATGGGATCCGTATTGCTGGTTTTTCCTTTTGCCTCAGGCTCTCATGCGGCTCAGCACGGTACTATACTGATCTTGTACTTATTTAAAATTTTGGTGTCTTGTTCATCGTGAATTTTTGGCATTAACTTTTTTTAATGTTGCATGAAAATATTATTTATCTTGATTTCCGAGGGTTTTGGGTGCCCCTGAGTGGCTCCCTCGCCTCACCCTAGCCCTGGGCCGCTCCCAGCTCTCTGCTTTGAGGATCTACCTTCCTGGTCCATTTGGCCCCCACTCTCTGCCCACTGGGAATGTTAGGCTTCACATGCCAGAGCCAGGCTGCACTGTCACCCTGCAGCCCTCCTAGCTCAGCAGAAGCAAGGCTCCTGCGGACAGCAGTCTCCCCTCTGTGTATCATAGCTCCCTGAATGCAAGTCAGCCCTGGGGGTCCTTGGGCCCCTCAGTGATCTGCCCCGTCGCTCTCTGAGCCACAGATGGCTTTGCCTTCTACAGTCTCCTCCCCCAGCCCTCAGGATGCCCTCACCGTAGGGAAGGTCATGTTGATGATGTTGAAGCGACTCTGCAGCCTTGGGGAGATGACGGTCCGTCCACCCCCGGGAGGGCCCATGGCAGCCATCAAGAACATGTCCTAGAGAGCAAAGACCAGATGGGGCAGGTGGGGGGTGGTGGTGGTGGAGACAGGTGAGAGGACAGGAAGAGAAGGAGCATGGAAATAGGGAGGATGTGAGAGGAGCCAGGAGGAAGAGAGGAGAAGGAGGGACAAACGGGAAGAGGGAAGACAGGGACAGAAAGAGCAGGAAGAAACACGGAACAGTAGGGGCAGGGAAAGGTGAGGGGAAGGAAGGGATTTGGGACATTTTTACAGAATTACTAAAGTAATGTATTTGTTCTTATTTCATCATTATAATCCATGTTCCCAAACTGGAAAATAGAGGTAAGTTAAAAAAACAACATTTGATTACGTCTTCTAGACTTTCTCTTCTTTTCTATTTTAAATATATATATATATATATATATACATACACACACACGTATCTGTGTATGTATGTGCGTGTTTTTTCTCAGAAACATATGAATATATTATTAGGTGAGTTTTGGACCCCGAGGGCCAGATAGATGAGTGCCCCAGGTATCAGGCTGGAATGGCTGCCTATTGATTCAGGAAAAAGAAACAAGACGCTCAGAATCCCACGGGAGAAAAGTCAGGACTGAAGGGAGACGCCTGGACTCTGGGTGGGGAGTGGAGGTGGTTACTGAAACAGTGGGAGGTGGAGAGGCCTGGAGAGGGGTTATGGGCAGCTCTGGTTGGCATCAGCGTTGCCATGGGAGCGAGGTGTAAGAGGCCTGGGAAAGGAGTGGAAGTTGGAGGACAGGCTCCCTTGGTCACGAAGCACAGGACAGTCAGTGAGGAGAGTTACTAACAGGAATTGATAACCTAGGAGCCAGATGTCTGGGTCCTGAGAAAGGCAGGACGCTCCTGTGTGGGGAGGAACATAGGCTTACAGGATTCTATCCTGGGGTCCCAGAGGAGCGGAGACTGAACCCATCATGGGCAGGAACGGAGGCCTGAAGAACAAATTCTCGGGATGCTTACTCGAATGTACTTGATGGTCTGCTTCGTTCGATCATACCAGAAGCCATAGTCAATCCAGAGGCGAATCAGCTCCAGGGGGGGCTGGGACCCAAACGTGTCCTTAGCTGGCATATTTAGGTCATCCATGAAGGTGATCATGCTTTTGCCTCCAAATGGCACATAGACACCCTTGGTTCGCTTCTCCACCCTGCTCTCAATGATGCTCTGCACGTTATTGGATGTGGTCTGGTGAAAAAGGCACAGAATGAATGCTTGGGTCCCCCAGGAGAAATACGGGGTTAGAGAGGAGCGTCGACCAGGCACTTGGATCCCAAGGGGGAGCAGAGGCAGGGAAAGAGCAGGGAGCTGGCGGCCTGGCCCTGGGTCCTGCCACACACCTGCGCAGACATGTTGACAGTGAGCACTGACCACTGGCTGGAGGGCAAGGACTGCAGGACACTCTGAGCGATGGACGTCTTTCCAGTCCCCACGGGACCCACCAGCAGGACGGGGTTCTGGTTGGCCACCAAGGTGCTCACCAGGTAGTTGTAGCGGACAGTGTCAACGGTGGGCACCATGATCTTGTAGAAGGGGAAGCTGGTGGGGAAAGGGACTGTGTCTCAAGATCGTGGCCCACTGCTTTCTAACTCCCGCTTCCTTCTGCCCCCCAGTGTTTATCTTCCTCCGGCATCACCACTCTCTAATCACCAAGCCTGCCTCATGCGGGGCCTGGGGGTCAGGCATTCTCCTGAAGGACCCTGTCCCATTTCCTCTAGATCCCGCTTCCTGCACTGGAAAGTCACCTCTGCCTTGGGATCCACCCTCTCTTCCCATAGCTCCCTTTTGCACCCCTCTTTTGCTCTCTCACCACATCTCCCACCCACCGCAGCCCCAAGCCTGACCCACCCCCCAGGCCTGGCTCTCACTTTGGAGGGTAGCGCCAACTCTTAGGGAGCTTCTCCTCAAATGATGTCCAACTCCGCATCTTGGGGTCCACAAAGTACTCGTACACTGTGTCCTGAGGAGGGAACGTGTGGCGGGTTACCAAAGCCTTCCTTTAGCTTTTCCCTGCCCAGAAAAAGTGCTCACAGACCACTGGGCAGAAGAAAGAGAGCTGGGTGGCAGGCTGAAGCTCAAGAAGAGTCTAAGGATCAGGGATGCAGAAAAATAGGGCAGCTGGGTTTGAGGGCCCTGACCTTGTTGGGGAAAGTGCCCTCAATCTCTCGGAGGTAACTGTCGATCTTCTTGCGGCCCTCCTCATCCACGGAGGCACACACAGACCAGATCATGCTGAACACAAATGTCAGCTCTACCATGGAGACAAAGTTCTCACCATCAGCTGGGTTCACCTGGGTGGAAAAGGAGAAGCGGAAATACCGTAAATCTATAAGAGATGGAGGCGTCTAATTGTGGTAGCTCATCACAAAGGCTTAGAGTTTCCCTCCCTTCCTGGTTCTGTTTGGAAAACCATATGGCTGTAGATAAAGCTAAATCAAAACATTTAAATAAACCTACTAAGTTACAGAGACACGGTGGGAAATTGTGTTGAGGCTCCACTGTCTACCATATTGAATCCAGAGTCCTTAGTCTGTCCTTCCAGCACACACACATCTCACCATCCTCTTCTCGGGGTCTCTGCTGCAGCGAAGAGGGGTTGTAACGCCGCCAACACCATCCACCCATCACCCACCCTGCCCAGTGGGGACTGACTCGTGTGTCTCTGTGTTTTTGCAAAAGCCATTCCCTTTACCTAGACTGCCCTCCTCTCTTTGTTTTGTTTATCAGCGTTCTTCCCCCTACCCAGGCCTCCTCAGCAGCTGGGTGCCACTGACACTATATTACTGGCCTTTTCCCCTATGTCATTTTGCAACTTCACCTACATAGTTTTAATTTATATTAACCGTACCAGGAATGACACATACTGTTATAGATCTTAATTGTTATATAACTTTATATTAATAGTTGAGTGATCTGGCAATGTCCTTAAAAACAATATGAACCATTTCTAGGCAGTGATTTAATCTCAACAGAAAAATACCCAATTTTGGTCCTTACTCCATAATTCTAAACCAAACAAAATTTTTCTTAAATATCAGTTAATCTGAAAATTTCTAAAACCCCTCATCAGATTAGATGGGGAGCTCCTCCCAGCAGAAACAGTATCCCAGGGTCTTCCCTGGCAGTCCAGTGGTTAAGACTTCACCTTACAATGCAGGGGGTGTGGGTCCGATACCTGGTCAGGGAGCTAAGATCCCACATGCCTTGCAGCCAAAAAAACAAAACATAAAACAGAAGCAATATTGTAACAAATTCAGTAAAGACTGTAAAAATGGTCCATATCCAAAAAAAAAAAAAATCTTAAAAACAAACAAAAAAGAAACAGTATCCCAAGGCCTCACAGATTCCAAGACTTAATATTTAATTTTTGAAAGGATGGAGAAATGAGGAACCAAATAAACTATCCTCAGCTCCCAAATATGGGTAGGAAATTACAGTGAGACCCACTGTGTACTATATCTGATTTAGAGTCCTTAGTTTGGCCTCCCAGTGTGCATGCACACGCGTGCGTGTGAGCACACACGTGCACATGCACACGCACACACGCGTGAGCACACGCATGCACACACGCACACAGGCACGCACACACACACCGCTCGCTGCCTCCACGGTTGGTGAGGGCTCCCCTTGGAGTCTCTGCTCCACTCAAGCCTCATGTTCCAATTGTGTCTCAGACACACCGTTTCCCTGAAGTTGTCCCGGGAGGTCGAGAGCCCTTCCTGCCCTGGTCCCCCCTCACCCCGTTCTCCGGTGTGGCCAGGGCTGAGTACAGCTTGCAGAGGGAGATGATGCCGCTGTATTCCGGGAGGGGCACCAGCTCGTTGCAGTTGTTCTTCTTAAAGGTCAGCATCTTGTTGATGAACTTTTCGAACATGCGCTGAAGAGGCTCTGCCTCTACCTGGAGTTGAATAAGCAGGGGCTCTGAATTATTCCTGTGTCCCCCCCAGGCCCCGCCGGTTCCTCTCCTCTCCTCCATTCCCTTCATACCTTTGGCCTCTTCTCCAGCCATGACTGAACATAGGGCTTCCAGCCCAGGTCAGCGTAGTCAGTGTACACCATCCCGCAGCGAGACACGGTGGCTGGGGAGGCCACTGCCAAGTTTTCCACTTCGAACAGGAGAGACACCTATGGATATACTTGGTCAGAACCTTGTCTTTCCCTCAGTAATAAAAACACCCAGAATTCTGATGCCCCAAGGTGTCTCTACTGAGTACCACGTGTGGCAGGATGAATAAAGACCTAAGCTTTACAAATGATTTGTTCGTTAAAAGAAATCAGGGTTTATTCAAGGTCATCCTTATGAAAAATCACTCCCTCGCTCACATTGCTTGAGCGGGTGGGAAAGGGTGGGCTTTACAAAAGCCCACGAATTGTAACTCTGGGTGCACAACGGAAGGTCATCCCTCATATGTCAGTGGCAATGAGGCTGCCTCAGTCCACACGGTGCGCCCTAGTACACAGTTTTTTCTATACAGCTGTCCTCAGCGCCTGTGGTAAGATGGGCATTTCTTCTTCAGTCACAGGTTGCCCTGAATCCAGGCATCCTCCTCCTGGGCGTCCCTATAGAACCTCCTCTTCTTGTTGGACGCCCCTGCTCTTCCCCTCAGCCCTGCCCCGGGCCCTCCAGTTTCCACTCCCTAACCTGCTCAGGCATCGCGATGCGCTCTCCATTGATAAGGGTCAGCACTTTGTTATCGTCCATGACAGAGTTCATGCTCTCAATCCACAGTGTGTCCACAGGGCCATCGAAAAGGATCCACTTCTCATCCGGCTTCTCGTCTTGGTCGGAGGTGGATGATAAGGAAACCAGAGCTTCGTTACCCAGCCCTCCCTCCACACTCATCTCCCTGGAGACGCAAGCAGTTGCTTCCTGGTGATCTCCACATTCCCCAAGCACTTTTTCCCCCAAAATGAGCTTTCTATCCCCAGACTGCCCACCCCCGCAGGAGATTTAGGCATCTGCTCTCCCTGCCCCAAGATCCTTTGGGTACCTGCACAAGCCGTCCGCATGACACTGGACAGGACGCCGTCTGTCCATTCATTAGTGTTGAGGTCATATTCCCCATACAGCTCCCCTAGGGACAGTGCCTTAGGGTTCAAAGGGAACTCCTAAAAATGACACAGGAAGGGGGCTTTGAGCTGCCGGCTGACACAAATCCCAAGATGTCCCTTTATTTCCAGCCTCCCTTTATTTCCAGGTATTTGTATTTGGCCCCTGTCTCTCTCATCCTTCCCAGGCCGCCCTCCTGGTCTGCACCGCCCTCCCAGACACCTACGCATCCCTGCCCCCAGCCTCACTGTCTTCCTGCTACTCAGGTCTCCTCCAGTGGCCCCACTGTCCCAGGTCCGTACTCTGACAATGTTGAAGTTGGGCTCTCCGGCGCGGCACAGGGAGGACAAGGAGGACTGAAGAATTCTCCACGAGGCAGTCTTGCCGCTGCCTGTGCAGCCCACGATCATGGTGGAGTGGCGGGAGTTCTTGGTTTCATACAGCTGGATAACCTTGGTGAGGGTGAACGGGGTGGTCTGCAGGCCCATATCCCGAATCTCCTGCTCAATGGTCTCCCGCAGCTGAGAGAAGGGAAAATACAGGAAGCAGAAGAAAAAGGGTGCTGCTTGTAAAGGACTTTCAAAAGCTCCCCGATACCCAGAAGGATAATGTGCAAACCATTAAAAATCGCACCAGGGGGCTTCCCTGGTGGCACAGTGGTTGAGAGTCTGCCTGCCAATGCAGGGGACACGGGTTCGAGCCCTGGTCTGGGAGGATCCCACATGCCGCGGAGCGACTGGGCCCGTGAGCCACAATTACTGAGCCTGCGCGTCTGGAGCCTGTGCTCCGCAACGAGAGGGGCCGCGATGGTGAGAGGCCCGCGCACCGCGATGAGGAGTGGCCCCCGCTTGCCGCAACTGGAGAAAGCCCTCGCGCAGAAACGAAGACCCAACACAGCCAAAAATAAATAAATAAATAAATAAAATATTAAAAAAAAAAAAAAAATCGCACCAGGGCCCTTTGCACCCTGGCAGTTGTTTGTTCCTTGGGAGGCTGGCCAAGTGCAGAGTTAAGAGATTGGGCTCTGGAGTCAGCCAGCCTGGGTCCCCAGCTTTCAGCTATGTGAACGTGAGCAAGTTAACTTCTTTGAGCCTCAGTTTCCTAATCTGTTAAATGGGAGTAATGATGGTACTTCCCACTTAGGGCTGTTGTATTAGATAAGATAGTCAATGTAAAACACAATGTCTGACACGCAGCTCTACACGTCTTTTCTAATATCATTCAACAAATATTTATTCAGCCTCTAAAGTATGTGCCAAGCAGTGTGCTGGGTGCTGAGAACAAATTAGTGTTCATCCTATCGCAGAGCCCACAGTCTGGTGGGGGAGCCAGACATTAAACAAATCATCACCTAAGTTAAAAAGACGAAAACTCAAATTCAAAAAGATACATGCATCCCAATGTTCATAGCAGCACTATTTACAATAGCCAAGACATGGAAGCAACCTAAATGCTCATCAACAGATGAATGGATAAAGAAGATGTGGTATATTTATACAATGAAATATTACTCAGCCACAAAAAAGAATGAAATAATGCCATTTGCAGCAACATGGATGAATCTAGAGATTATCATCTTAAGTAAGTCAGACAGAGAAAGACAAATATCACATGATATTACTTACATGTGGAATCTAAAAAAAATGATACAAATGAACTAATTTACAAAACAGAAATAGACTCATAGACATTGAAAACAAACTCATGGTTACCAAAGGGGGAAAGGTGTGGATAAATTAGGAGTTTGAGATTAACAGATACAAACTACTATATATAAAATAAACAAGGACCTACTATATAGCACAGGGAACTACATACAATATCTTATAATAACCTATAATGGAAAAGAATGTGAAAAAAAATATATATATATAAAACTAAGTCACTTTGCTGTACACCTGAAACTAACACAACATTGTAAATCAACTATACTCCATTAAAAATTTTTAAAATAAAAATGAAAAATAAAGAAATGCTTATAGAACCATGACCCATGTGGGTCCCAGAAGAGTGTGACATTTTTAAATACACAGCCAATGCAACCAAATAAGTTCAAACAAATGCAAGAGTTTACTTGTATCTCTCAAACACCACTAAGAGGCCTCACCCCTACTACTTCCCTCCACTGTCTGAGAATTAGTTGTATTAGCATGTTTGGGTGTATTTGTGTGTATGTGCGTGTTTAGCATCATGCCAAAAGTTTAAAATGTCACATTTTCTATTTACTCAGTTTAAAATATCCTGTAATTTCTTCTTTGACCCATGAGTTATTTAGAATTGTATTGCCTAATTTCCAAACATTTGGAATAATCATATTTTGTTACCAATTTCTAGTTTAATTCTATTGTGGTCAGAGATCATCCTCTGTATAATTTTCAATCATTTGAAGTTTATGAGACCGCTACTTAATAATCCAGCACACAGTCAATTTTGGTAAACGCTCCATGCATACTTGAGAAGAATATGTATCTGCAATTATATGCATATAATGTTCTATGTGTGTCAGGTCAAATCTGTTAAAAGCATTCAAATCCGTATCTTTTAAAAAAATATTTATTTACTTATTCATTTTATTTTTGGCCGTGTCGGGTCTTAGTTGTGGCATGCGGGAACTTTCCCTGCGGGGCACAGGCTCTTTGTTGCAGGGCTCGGGCTTCTCTCTAGTTGTGGCGCGCGGGCTCAGTAGTTGTGGCTCGCGGGCTTAGTTGCCCCGTGGCATGTGGGATCTTAGTTCCCTGACCAGGGATCAAACCCATGTCCCCTGCATTGGAAGGCAGATTCTTAACCACTGGACCACCAGGGAAGTCCCTCAAATCCGTATCTTTATGGATTGTTTTTTCTTTTTTTTGGCCACACCACACAACTTGTGGGATCTTAGTTCCAGGATTAGACCAGGATTGAACCTGGGCCACGGCAGTGAAAGCGCTGAGTCCTAACCACTGGACTGCCAGGGAACTCCCTTTATGGATTTTTTTATCCACTTATTTTGTCAATTTCTGAGAGAAGTATGTCAAGATTTCCCCCTAGGGTTGTGGATTAATCTGTTTCTACTTTTAGTTCTGTCGATTTTGTTTTATGCGTTTTCTAGCTCTATTATTAAGTGCATACAAATTTAGAAAGCCGTATCTTTCTGGGCATTGGCCCTTTTATCATTATGAAATGTCCCCCTTTATCTTTAATATTCTTCTTGCCATAAAGTCTACTTTGCCTGATATCAGTAGAGTTAACATTGTGATCAGAAAATGTGTTCTGAATAAATTCCTTTGAAATTTTGGAGGCAGATTTATGACCTTTACATGGTCAAGTAACCTAAATATTCTATGTATGCTTGAAAAAAATGGTTATTCTTCAGTTATTGAGTGCAATTGCTGTCGATGTCTTGATTAACTCAAGATTGATTGTGTTGTTCAAATCTTCTTTAACAAAACTGATTTTTAGTCTGCTTGGCCTATCAGTTACTGAGAGATGTGAAGAGCACCACTACGACTGTAGATTTGTCTATTTCTCTTTGAAATTCTGAAAAATTTTGTTCTATTTATTTTGAGGCCATATTATTAGACGCATGCAAATTTAGAATTGTATCTTCCTGGTGAATTGAACTTTTTATTATTATGAAGCGACTCCATTTCTGGTAATTCATTTTGCCTTAAGATCTATGTTGTCTGATATTGCTACCCCAGCTTCCTTTTGATTAGTGTCTACCTGATGTATTTTTCTAGTCTTTGACTCTCCACCCTTTGTCTTTACGTTTTACGTGTGTCTCTTGTAAACAGTATTAAATATTAGTATAACAATGTATACTATTCAATACATGATTATTTTTCCTTTCCTGCACAACTTTTTGGTTTTCCCTAGGGGCTAATAGTTGCTCTGGTTTTTTGTTTGCTTAGTTTTTAATATACTGATCTTTAACTCAACTCCAAACTCTGCCAGTTGACTAAATCTCTCAAAACTTTTATTCTCATCAGGTATCGATTTCCTCTTCTTAAAGAAGTCTAGGGACTTCCCTGGTGGTCCAGTGGTGCCGAGTCCACCTTACAATGCAGGGGACGTGGGTTTGATCTCTGGTCAGGGAACTAAGATCCCACATGCCACGGGGCAACTAAGCCCACACGCCAGAACTACTGAGCTCGCATGCCTCAACTAGAGAGCCTGCGTGCCGCAAACTACAGAGCCCACGCGCTCTGGAGCCCTGGAGCCCACGCGCCACAGCTAGAAAAGAGAAAGGCCCGTGCGCCACAATGAAAGATCCCGCACGCTTCAACAAAGATCCCACGTGCTGCAACTAAGACCCAATGCAGCCAAAAATAAATTAAATAAATAATAATTTTTTAAAAATCTTAAAAAAAAAAAAAAAAGAAGTCTGCCTGAACCTTCAGATTTGCTTCAGTTTGGATTGGCTTCTCTCTTTGTCTGGTGCACAACTGTCATCCCTTGTCCTCTATCTTCCTCTTTCTTGGACTGCTCCTGCATTGTGGTAGAGCACATCCTCTGGTAGCTTTCTGAGGAAAGGATGCAGTGGAGGTAATTTTTTTTTTTTTTTGAGAGTCTGCTTGTCTGAAACATCTCTGATCTAGCTTCCTATGTGACAGGTTGTCTGGGTATAGCATTTGAGGTTGGAAATAATTTTCCTTCAGAATGTTGAAGGCTGCTTCATTGTTTAAAGAGCCAATATTGCTATTGAGAAGTCCAACATTCTAATTCTTGATCTTTTGCATGTCATCTCTTTTTTTTCTCCCTTTTTGGAAGTTCGTTAAATCTTCTCCTTTTCCTAGTGTTTTAAAATTTCACAATGCTGGGCCTTGGTAAGGATTTGTTTTATCTATTATGTCATGCATTTATAGATCCTTTAATTATGGAAACTTAGATGCTACAGTTCTGGGGATTCTTCGTGAATTGTTTCATTACTGATCCTGGCCTCCTCCATTTTCTCTGTTCCTACTTTTTGGAACTGCTGGTATTTCAGTGTTGTCTTTCCTAGACTGGCACGTGAATCTTAATCTCTTTCCCGCTTTGTCTGCTCTGCTCTATTCTCCGGAATATTCCTTTTCCAATAGCATTTCATCAGTATTTCATGGATACAATACCTTAATCTTCTCTCTGAGTATACTAATGATAGATTTTTTAAAAAAACTTTTCTTCTCTCGGCATTATCTATTTTCTCCAATTTGCTTTTTCCTATTTGTTTTGGCTGCTTTTATGTTAGAGGTCTTCCTCAGATGTGTGGTGAGCCTTGGTTTTCGGCTCATATATAAGGGTGGAGGACTAAAGAGATGAATGGAAGCTCTGAGTGTGTGAGTGGGGCCTGTAGACTGTGAGTGTCACTGTAGATGATTTATCTGGGACTTTCGTTGGGAAATTTCCATTGTCGATGTCTTGTTCATTCCTCTTGGGACAGAGAGATTCCCCAGAGAGAACTCTTCCAATTTCCTGTCTGGCTGCCGGCATTCTGGGGGCTTCAGAGAAGGCTAAGGGTCTCAGCATTCAATGTGTAAACATTCACTTAATCCCCATTTTTAATAGAGTTTTCTCCCACCCTCAACTATACCATGTGTCCCCCAGACCAGAGACCTACTATTGTTACCCTCTAGTCTTCCACCAAAGTGAGAGAGGCACGGCCAACCAGGGTCGCAGAGAAGGGGAGACCTGCTCCCAAGACTGTTTGCCTCCAATCCTTCTCATTTCAGATACACCTCCTTTACTCACTCCCTCCACCTACTCCCAACTCACAATTCTCCCCACTTCCAGCCTCTTAGGTTTGCTGAGTAAGTCACAGCTTGATTCATTTATTTCCCATGTCACAATTTTGCTGTCATTGCCTCTCCCATTCTCCCCATCCTTTCAGGTATAGATGCCTTATTTATTTGTAAAAATCTCTTTCGAGTAGTTGTAGCGGGTTTTCAAAAGGAAACAAAATTGTTTTTAATCCACCTTTTTACCTGGAAGTCCTCTCTGTGAGTTGCTGGATTTTTAAAATTTCAATTATAATATTTTTTCATTTGTAGGAATGCTGTTGGTTCTTTTCAATCCTACTTTGTTTAGAAGTCTCTTGTTCCTGGATCACAGTTTCAAGCTTCTCTCTTGTTTCTTTATTTTTATTTATTTATTTATTTATTTTGCTGTGCTGTGTGTGGCTTGTGCTTGTGGGATCTTAGTTCCCCGACCAGGGATCAAACCCTCGCCCTTGGCAGTGAAACAGCAGAGTCCTAACCATTGGACCACCAGGGAATTCCCCTCTCTTATTTCTTTAAACATATTAAATTTAGTTATTTCTAGAATTCTGTGCTGATTATTTTCCATGTTTGAAGTCTTTGTGGATCTGATTCTGCTGTTCTGTTGTCCTTTGGCATCCCATTCACAGTGTCTTGTTTCCTTGTGTGTTTTGTGATTTTTGACCAGAAGCTGCTCATTTTCTTGGATTTTTATGAGAATTCTTTGAGGCTTAAGTTGAAGCTTCATTATTCTAGAAATAATTTGCATTTGCTTCTGCCAGTCACTTGGGGGAGACACTAACAACCTGGAAATACTTAAAATTAAGTTCTAAATTTGAGATGTGGGGCATTACACAGTAAAATTAATTATGACCAGAAACCATGTGAGGGCTGACTTGTGGTTAGGAAATCTCAAAGGAGATTTTGCCCCTTCCTCTCATCATCAAAGGTCACGACAAGCATGTTCCTTTACTGCATGGACCCTCCTCAGTGGTGGGTTTCTCATTTTCCCACTTACTGAAGGTGTTTTCCTTTGTGGACGGAAGTTTATGCATGACTGGGTTTTCTGTTATACCTCAAAATGTGGGCTGCTTTATCTCCTACCCCCAGTGCCTTAAGTTCAACAAAAAACTTTCGGGGAGAGAGCCAGCTTTCTCATTCACTTGCCTCCCTGCTTTTACTCCCCCTCCTCATCCCAGAATTCTTTCTTTCTTGCCAGTTTAGCAATACATTTTAAAAGATGTATTTTTATATTTTTATCCAGCATTTTAGTGGTTTCAACTGAAAGAATCATTCAGGGTATCTAAACTACCATACTGCCAGAGAAGAAAATTCCTACACTTTCTAAAATTCTCCTTCCCTGGCCTCTTCCATCCCACTCCTCTCATATACCAAAGAGCTCCTAGCAGTCTCTCCTCAAAACTCCCTGAATGAGGAGAGAAGTAGAGACAGGAGAGGGCTACCAGGTAGAAAGTAGAAAGGCCAGGGGATCAGCGGTCTCAGTGAAGTCAAGGAACTGATGAGTAGAAGTACTTGAGCTGGTGAGTCAGGGAGTAGGGAGTTGAGGTGAGAAAGTAGAATGTTTGAATAGGCCTGTATGGCTTTATAGATAAGGAAGCCCAAAGAGAGGCCAACTGTGTTGCTCAAAGTCACAGCCAGTGAATGGACAGCTAGTGAAGGGCAGAACAAGGCCTGGAGGCCAGGTGTCCTGCTTCCAGACCCACATTCACACGTGAGGTCAGGGAGAGTCTTGAGGAACAAATACCTTGCCGTAGTCAATGACCGGCAGCTCGATGCTGGGGAATAGATCTTGCACGATGGCATTGAAGAGTGGCACGTCCACTGAAGTTAGCTTGGCGATGTTCATGTCTCTCATCGAGAGCAGCAGAACCTGAATGGGAAAAGACAGAGACTCAGGCTCGCGGAGCCAGGGCCGAGGTACTCATTAGGCCCTTCGTCTCCAACTGGGTGAGAGGCAGGAGCTAAGAACAATGGATACATCTGAGCTAGTCTTTAGTGACAGGACAGGTGGAATTCAGGCAACACCTGAGGGGAGGGGCAGGAGGGTGGGAAACCTAATCTAGCGAAAAGTAAGAATCTCAAAAACTTCAGTGAAAGGCGCATAGGACCAGTGACAATGGAGGTTAAGGTCCAACGGTCGTGTCCTCAATCTACCTCTTCATCAGACAGATCCGGCTGCAGGCGGCGCTTCTTGCCAGCGCAGTGCAGGAGGGAGGTGAGGGCACGTAGGCCAAAGTCATAATGGTCCTGTCTGGAGAGCTGCTGCACGGCCAGCGAGTAAAGTGTGTACACCTTCTTGGCCAGAATCTGGAGAACAAAATAGAGGAGGAAACAATCCATCTCCCCACCAATCCCTCTGCTTCATCTAGGGACAGTTACAGATCCAAGAAGCTAGGTCCCAGGACTTGGAGCAGCTGGGAAGTGCTCTACGGACAATCCTAATGAGAATATCCTGTGAATCGTGCCATCAAGGACTAGTGACACCGTAGAGGGGAGACCTCCCTCCATATCCTACTGACAGCCATGTAAGTTCCTTGTAGGATAAACTGATTATGAGGCCTCCAGGGGGCTCTTCGGTCCAGAGAATAATCACGGAAGGGAAATAAAGTATTGGAGACAAGAGATTATCAGAATACCTTGCAGTTGCCAAATCCTTCCCCAAAGAGAATGATTTCTGCAATGAGGGTAGAATCGGGCACCACCATGGCAACTGGACGGAACATGGATTTAAGATTATCAGGAAGCTCTGTGCGACCAGCATAGCCTGGAAAACAGTGCCATTTATTCAGAATCCATACTGCTTCCCAAAGACCTACTTCCTAATCAGTCCCATTTTCCCCATCCCCAGCTCCATCCCTAACTCTCTCCCCAGCTCCAACTCTGAGACCTCTTCCTTTCTCATCTCAGCCCTGGCTCTTCCCACACCACTTTGCTCTTCTTTCCTACCCCTGGTCCTTTCCTTAACCTTCTGCATGGCCCTGATTCAAACTCAAATCACAGAGCTGTCAAGTTCCCATCTCTCCAAGTTCCATGTATAACTCACGTTAGTGCTAATGGAAATCGCACCTGTTTATCTGATTCTTTCAGTACCGAAACCCTTTCCTGTTTTCTCCTAGTTCCTTCCCCCAGAGCTGTTCCCAGGCAACAGTAATGAGAGACCCTAGGCCCTGCACTTTGGGGGAGATTCTCCCATTCGGCAAAAGGGATGGCAGACAGACCAGAACTCTGGGAGCTAGTTCAACAAAAGAAGATGGCTAAGCACTTTAAAAGACTAGGGCTACATATATGCACGCAAGCTGTTATTAATCCCTTTAGGGAGAACAGTAAGATTGCCACCACTTCTCCCAGAAATGTGTATGCTTATCCTTCTCTCACACTTTATGGTCTTTAGCCACATTTCACTCGGCTAAAAATACTGGCAGGGGTGGGGGGATGCACAGTTATTTGCCCTGAACACTCAGTTCTCCCCCCAGGAGCCCCATCCACTCCCAGGCCCTTACCAGGGTTCATGGTGATGAAGATCCCACAGGACCACACCAGATTTATTTCAAAGCCCTCAAAATAGAAGCGGGTGAGGCCGGCAGCCAGGGCTGAGAGGATGGACAGGATCTGCTGGGCCACCACGGATAGCACTTCCACGTTGATGCGGTTAAACTCATCAAAGCAGCCCCAGGCGCCCATCTGTGGGTGAGGGGGAGTCGCTGGGAGCAAGAAAAGTACCCCCAGACTGGGAGAAACTAAAAATTGTGACTAACATATTCTCTCTGAAATGTTTGGATAGGAGCAGCAGCCTCTAAAATGAATGTGTGTGTGTGCGCGCACGTGTGTGTGTGTGTGTGTGTGTGTGTGTGTGTGTGGTGGAGGGGGCCCCGTAGCACTGTTGTGGTTTCTGGCCAGAACTTTCCATCAGACAGGAAGGATCTAGGGGAATGCCTGAGAGGTGTGGGTGGGAAAGTGACCAGGGTAGGGAACTTGTGGGTGTTGAGCGCCTCCAGTGTGCATGAGTTATTGAATCCTTACATAATCTTGTGATTTTGCAAATAAGCAAAGTGAAGCTCAGGGAGGCACAGGGACTTCCCCAGTTGTAAGAACTAACTGAGGCGATGCATTGTCGTCAGCTACGAAGCACTGAGCCAGATCTGGGTTTCGGCCGATTTTCTGGAACTAAAAGATACTGAAGGGGCCTCCTGGCCAGGCTGGCAGGACGCTCACCTGGGCCAGGCCTGAGTACATCCGGCCCATGGACTTATAGTCCAGGCCCTCAGAGCAGTTGACCACGATGACATAGATGCCGAGGGCCTTGCCCAGGTCCTTGACGGTCTCGGTCTTCCCTGTGCCTGCGGGACCTTTGGGGGATCCACCTCGATGCAGGTGCAGGGCCGTGGTCAGTGTCGTGTAACACCTGGGGATGGAGGACAGGACTCAAGCCGGACTCCTGGAAGCCTTGGTTCGGCATTCGCTGCCCCTACCCCAAGCCCCTTGTTCGCCTCCCCATGGCCGACCTGTCTGTCAGCGGGGTGATGACAAGCCGGCCAGAGTTACCCAAGTACTCATAACCATACTGGAACTGTGTGTTGGTCTGGCGGATCATACAGTCATCGAGATCCTAGGGAAACAGGGCAGAGTAAGAGAGGGGCGGGCTTGGAGGAAGACACAGAGCTGCAGCGATGGCTGAGAGGAGGGCTGGAAGCGGCAGGGGAGTTGCAGGGAGAAGACTGGGGGCTCCTTTTAGAGTTAGAAGGAGGGACGGGCTTACGACCAAGACGGGAACTGGGGGTCACGCTGCACGTGTCCAGCCCAAACTATTGCAGCAGCTGCTTGGAGTCTTTCTGAGTCCCGATCAAGTGACACCCAGAGTGGGCACTCCCTGGAAAAGTGCCACTTGCCACTCCTTACTTGGCAGATTCAAGAGAGAGTTACGAGCTGGATTAGGGTGCTGTGATAGGACTAAGGGTTGGGTTGGGATATTACTGTATTTAGAGAACATGAATTTAGTTAAAGCATTAGGATCGGGTTTAGGGTACAGGAGTGGGAAGATGGCCCTTCGGCACCTTCTCCCAGTAGAAGCGCAGTTGGCTGAGCCAGTCGAAGGAGCTGACATCCATGAGGCCACTCTTATAAAGCTTCTCCAACACGTCCCGGGCGTGGACTTCTATCGTCACCAGAGCCACAATTTTAAGGCGCATGATCTTGGTCAGGTTCCCCCTGATGGCTTCCGAGTACTTATTCAGTATTGACACCTGTGGAACGAGGTGCCAGAGAAGGTGGTGGCCCGAGCAATGCCACCAAACCCTAATCACGCCTCGTCCCAGCATCATTCCACATCCAACCGCAATGCTGACCCCACCCCCACTGCAGCTCCTGGCCCCCAACATCAGCACAGGGAGACGTACTTCTGACCCACCCAACCTCTTCTTGCTGGACACCTCCCATAATGCACCCTCGTTCGGACCCTTTCCCACCAGCTCATCGCTAATTCTGACCCAATGTATTGCCCTCTCCCTCCAGCTCTAACTCCAGGCCTCTCCTATCCTGGCAGGGCTCCCCACCTGCTTCTTCTTCATGACCTTGAGGATTTTCTTGTCTCCCCGCTCCTTAGCTGTCAGCAGGCACTTGGTGACATCAGCTGTCCACTGGATCTGACTGGCAGTGATCACCACCTGGGGCACGTGTAGAGGCTCTATTCCAAAGCCCTGTCCCTGGCCACACACACAGCCCGGCTCCCAAAACCCAGCTTCTTCTGGGACCAGGTGCTACTCCTCTCACTATGCCTAAACTGCTCTGAAGGATGGGCACGTGCCCAAGTCAGGAGCTAAGGGTCCGCGGTGCAGGCTTCCGGGGCCACAGCCCAGAACAGGGGGCAGGAAACCTGCCTTTTGTGCGACTCAAGATTCTGTCCTTAGGGACTTCCCTGGTGGTCCAGTGGCTAAGACTCCGCGCTCCCAATGCAGGAGGCCTGGGTTCCATTCCTGGTCAGGGAACTAGATCTCACATGCTGCAACTAAAGATCCCACATGCTGCAACTAAAGATCCCGCATGCTGCAACTAAGACCCGATGCAGCCAAATAAATAAATAAATAAATATTTAAAAGGAAGAAAGAAGAAGAAGATCCTGTCTTTACACTGGCTGCTTCCTTTCGGCTCGGCCCTCCTTGTTGCCTCATTTCCACTGACCCCAGCTCACCTGGCCAGCCCACTCCTTCACCCACTTGTCCCTCTTGTTAAGAAACTTCTTGAGGGCCAGGCGGCAGTTCCGGAGAAGGTCCCGGAGGGTCACCCTCATGGTCCGCTCCACATCGCCAAGCCAGGACTGGGGGGAGGTGAGAACAGGATGGCTCGCCCTCAGGGCCAGAGTCAGGAGTCCCCAGAGTGAAGGTGCTTGGGAAACAGGACTCCGGGGCTTTGGGGCCCAAGAGAAGAGCAGGAGCTGGGCAGCGGCCGGCCTGCGTCCCGGAGGGAAATGGAGACTAGGGGGCAGACTGTCCGACTTTCGGGTGCAGGGTAGAGGTTAAGAGTTTTAGGAATGGCAGGCGGGAGGGCAAAAAGTGACTAATATCCCTTCACAGAGATGCCCTCTCCTCACAGAGCCAAGCAAACTTAGAAGAGTCAGCTTGCTTCTTAGGCCCTCGTCGCAGCTCACCTCCACAGGCCCTTCTAGAAGTACCGAGTGGAGGAAATCGACATATTCGCCGTCGCCCGAGAACATTCCCACCGCTTCCCATTTGCTGCTGGGTCCCCCAACCTGCAGAAACAGGAAGCTCTTGAGCCCTTGGAGGGTAATTTCTGCTCCTCCCCCCTCCCCTCTATATTACCAATTCTAGAAAGTTCTGTCCCAGATACCCAGAATCATTATATCCCCCTCCTGCTGGGAGGGCACAGTCCCCTCCGAGGCCTTGAACACCTTGACGTCGCCATCCCTCCCCTGCCCTCCTTCGCATCATGCCCACCTCTACTGACCTTCTGCATTCTCAGCAATTTGATGTTGTCAAAGCATTTTTTGAGGTGTGGCTGCACAGCCTCTGGGTTGCGGGACTGGCCCAGAATCTCCAGGAGGTCATCATTGGACAAGAAGTAGAAGCGGGGGAAAATATGGCGCTTGGTCTCTAAATAAATATCCAGAGACTTCTGGATGTCTTCCAGGATAGTGTTCATTTCTATCAATGTGTCCAGGAGGCCTGGAGAGGAGAACAGTGAATGATATTTGGTGGCCCTTTTACCATTGCCCTGAGTAGATCTGGAGCCTCCAACTATATCCACTTTGCCAGCTCTTGAGTATTGGGGCACAGACTGCCATATGGTTTTTGGAGGCAGATGCAGTGTCCCCAGTCACTCTTTTCCCATCCTCTTCATTAATTCATTATTAAGTATTCATTATACACTATTGTACGCATTATACATTATGTATTAATTATACAATTCCATTAATATAACTACATCTCCCATCAGTCTTTTCCCACCAAAGAAGTGGGGCTCTGCCGATCATCCCAAGAGCTTCTGAAAATTAGAGCTTGTTCTGCACATAAACAGTTCAACAAGTTAAAACATTAGATTTGGGACTTCCCTGGTGGTGCAGTGGTTAGGAACCCGCCTGCCAATGCAGGGCACACGGGTTTGAGCCCTGGTCCGGGAAGATCCCACATGCCGTGGAGCAGCTAAGCCCGTGCGCCACAACTACTGAGCCTGCGCTCTAGAGTCCGTGAGCCACAACTACTGAGCCCACGTGCCACAGCTACTGAAGCCCGCACCCCCTAGAGCCGGTGCTCCACAACAAGAGAAGCCACCGTAATGAGAAGCCCACACACTGCAACAAAGAGTAGCCCCCGTTCACCGCAACTAGAGAAAGCTTGTTTGCAGCAACGAAGACCCAATGCAGCCAAAAATAAATAAATGGAAAAAAAACCATTAGATTTAAATGCATATCACACGCACACAATGAAAGGGGTCTGCAGTCACTGGGGTTGCCAGTGTCCCTCCTGACAGAGCAAGAAGAGCACTAGAGGGAATTCCCTGGCGGTCCAGTGGTTGGAACTATGAGCTCCCACTGCAGGGGGCGTGGTTCCGATCCCTGGTTGGGGAACTAAGATCCCACAAGTTGTGCGGCGTGGCCAAACAAACAAACAAACAAAAAGAGCACTAGATTGGGAGGCAGCCGATGGCCATCCAAACTGCGGCTCTTTCACTTAATTAGCACGTCAGTTAACCTCAGGGAGCTTTTACCTCTTTGTAAAATGGTAATAAGATCCACCTCAAAGAAAAACTCGAGATATAAAATAAAATGTGTTCATATTTGTAGGTTCTTGATAATGTTCGTTTCCTCCCAGCATTAGATTTTGATTAGCTTATCTCCTGGTCTTCCAAGTTTCTAGCTTTCTGAAGAAAGCATGGATGTCATGGAGTCTGAACTCTGAGGTGACCCTCAGACCCTCAAGTAAAAAGCCTACAGGCTGTTAGAACCTTTGAGCGACCACCTGAGTGGCCCCTGGAGACCACAGGGAGACCCGGTAGCAGTGGACAACACAGCTTTGTTCTGTGTGTTCAACGAAGAGATGACTCTGCTTATAAATTGTTCTAAAATGTAATTATGTCAATTATCTCAAATATTATTTCTAAAAAATTCATATTGTCACTCAATTTTGCACGTCCTAATACTTATATTTTACCAGAGTAATTGAATAATAATATTTTTTGATGTGTATACTTAAGGTTCTTGGGAAAATGAAGAATTGTTAGATTGGCCCTTGGCAAAACAAAGAGGTCCTCCGTACCCCATGCCAAAACTCTTCTCAGGACACGCACTGTAGGTACCCATCGCCAAACATGACTCCCTGATTCTTTACCCCAATCGAGCATAATCAACCAGACCTCACTATGTGTACATCTCTCCCCCATCCCCTTACCCAATCCCCATGCCTACCAAAATGTCTGCATTAAAGACTAGCTAATCTGATAAACCAATTAAAGTCAAGGTAATAACAATAGCTCATAGTAACCAAAGATTTTCTCTGTGCCATTTAATGTGACAAGGGCTTTACTTGCATTATCTCATTTACCTGCATCATCTCATCGAATGAACCAGCTAGAGAAGAGTGATTCCTCGATCAGTGTTTCTTGAGGCACAGTACTAATAATTGAGCACTAACTTTATGCCAGACACTGTACTGAGTGCTACATACTCCTCTATTATCCTTACAAAGACCCTGAGAAATAGCTATCATTAACCCCACACACACTACAGGAGAGGAAACTGCAGTACGGAGGAAGCAAGCTGCCCAAGAGCACATAATCGGTAAGGCATGAGTCAGATTTTGAACTCAAGTCTGTCTGATTCCATAGCCCATCCTCTTAACCATTATATTGTACTCTGCTCAAATATGTGTGGAGTTTAATTTACGGAACTACTATTTAATGCTTAGAAGAGGTGGTGGTGATGGTAGGACAGCCAGGTGCAATGGTCAATCTTTCAGTAAATGAAGAATGTGGGGCTTCCCTAGTGGCGCAGTGGTTGAGAGTCTGCCTGCCAATGCAGGGGACATGGGTTCGAGCCCTGGTCTGGGAAGATCCCACATGCTGCACAGCGACTAGGCCCGTGAGCCACAATTACTGAGCCTGCGCGTCTGGAGCCTGTGCCCTGCAACAAGAGAGGCCGCGATAGTGAGAGGCCCGCGCACCGCGATGAAGAGTGGCCCCCACTTGCTGCAACTAGAGAAAGCCCTCGCACAGAAACGAAGACCCAACACAGCCAAAAATAAATAAATAAAATTAAAAAAAAAAAAAGAACGTGGCCATGACTTCACATACATATAGCACCAGCTGAGGTTACGTCAGGGATCAGACCTGGATAGTGGGTGCTCCGGAGAGCATTGGGATCCTCGTTCATCCGGTCCATGATGTCTTTCCAGTTGCCATTGACTTGGTCAAATAAGCCTGATTCATTGGGCAGCTGCTTGCGGATGTCCTCTCCTAGGAAGATATTCTGAAGGGCCAACAACTGGCGTGAGAGGCTGTTTCTCACACACTCTCCACACTCTGCTCCCTGCTCTCAGACCAGGACTGACAGGTGAGGAGACGATAAAGAGCATCAGAACCAAAGGGCAAGATGCTCAAGTTCTAGAAGGAAACTTGGGATTGGGAGGCCAGGTTTGTGGGTCCGAGAAGAATAATGGAAAAAGAACAAAGGCTTTTCAAGGAGGGGGCTGAAGATGAGAGGTAATAACCAAGAGTCAGATGCCTAGGTCCCAGATGAAGAATGGCTTTAGAGGTGGGAAAATGGGGTCGATAACAGGGCAACTATCTAGGCCCTATACAAATAAAGGAGTCAAAACAGCAGGTAGGGAGAGCTCAGGCAGAGAATCCTGACCTCTAGGTACATCCACTGACGCTGCACTGTGAGCACCACCTCAATAACTTCCAAAATGAGGGAGAGGCAGCGTTCCCAGTGGTCTACATCCTTCGCAAAGGCCTTGACGAAACGAGATGCCTTCATGGTAGACAGAGACACCTGGTTATCTTCCAGCGCCTGAAACGCTTCTTCCGTGCCTCTGCGGTGGAAGGTATCAAAATCATAGTCTAGCCCCATCAGCCAAGCCTCGGTCCCCACTCTGCAGCCCAGGTCACACAGCCCTGTCTACCTGAGTCGGTGATGGCCCTTATCCTTGTAGGGGACTATGTCTAGCTGAATCACATCCCAGGTCTTGGCAATGTTTTGTAATGCCTGCGGAAAGAAATTGGGGAACAGATCAATCAGGTATTTAGCCCCCAAGGGTAATAGGAGCTGGGAGGGGCCATCAGATGATGAAAAGCTGGAAGCCTTTGTTCCAGGAAGCTTAGGAAATGAGGGGCCATGGGAAAGGACTCTGTCATACCAACTCTATAGCCAGCTCTCTGGTTGCTGAGGCAGAGATCTCCCCAATTTTCTCCACGTGCTGATCCATCCCAAGCTCCACGATCTGCTCCAAGGTGAAGCGTTCAGATTCCTGATCAAACTCCCGTTGGACCTCGTCCCTGACCTGATCCCAGTGCCTGCAGCCAGGGGCAAAAGGTCAGATCAGGACGCTGGAGCACGAGAGCCTACTGGAAAGTGTCAGCATCGCTCCCCAGTGGCTTTCTCCCACTGGGATATTATGATTCTGTGTATTTATTAATTCACGATTCAACAGATATTTACTAAATAGCCTCTAAAATACAATCTTAGGCACTGTGGGGAATACAGAGATTGAGGTGCTGACTCTCTGGAGAGGGAGTTAGGACGGATGATTGCAGGTTCACTACAGATGATGCACTGGGCCAACTGCTTTACATGTACCATTTCATTTTAAAGCCACTCTATAAATGAGGACCATTCTATACATGTTATTCCACTTACACATGCAGAAACTGAGGTTTAGAGAGGGTAAATAACTTAAGCAAATAAAGCGGTTAGGTGATACTTAATTGCATAATACTTATTAGTGAAGCATCGCCAAAAACATTATGTTGGAGGCAATACCAAAGAAGTAAAATTACTTACTCCTAAATGAATAGATAGATAATTATTAAAACACCATTTATAAAATAGTTTATTCTAGCCTCCATGGTTTCAAAGCCCTCTTCTATCATGTGATAAAGTCCAGATGCACTAAAAGAGGTAAACTTGAAAAGCAAAATTATAAAGTATGAGAAGAAAGTATGGAGAGAGTGTGTTTACAGCTCTGGGGTAGATGGGGTCCTCTTAAACAAGGCACAAAAGCAAAACCCCTAAAGGACAAAAGTTAGGCTTTGGGCTACAACATGCAAGCGTCTGTAGGACAGAAGACGTAAAGCTTAGCTCTGACAGACAACATAAATTGAGGGGAGACGGAAGGGAAAGAGCCAAGAAGGCCGGAGAACCCAGGACAATGTGACAGACAGAGGACGGCGGTGGGCTCTTGGGAAGCCTTCTTCAAGGCGTGTGTTGGTGAACAGAGGGGCAGAGAGAGCTAGGAACGCCATGGAGGGGACAACCGGGAGAAGCAGGTGACGGCCAGGCCAGGGGGCGACCCCCAGGAGCCGAGGGGCAGCCTCACCGCTCTCGAAGGGCGGGGTTTCGCAGGTCCGAGATGAGAGGCATGGTCCTCTTGAACTGCTCTATTTTTGAGCGAGTGGTTTCAATAATCTCCCAGTTTCGGTCCTGAGTAAAAGCGAGAGGCGTCGAAGACCTGACCATCTTTCCCACATGGCCCCTTCCTCAGTCGGCCTGCCTGCGGCCCCCCACCCTCTCCCCACACACCTTGTACTCTTTGGCCAGTCTGGTGAGGCGGCGAAACAGCCCGTGCGCCATGGTCTCCATGGCTTCCGTCTGCAGGGTCAGGAACCGGCCGGTCTTCCACTGGTTCCAGTTTTCCTCCCAGTCTCGGGTGATCTCCCAGACTTGCTGCAGCGCGTCCAGCTCCTTCGTGGCCAAGAGCAGACAGGTGCATTGAGTGATGTGACTCTCGCCCTCCTCCTCCCCGGCAAACACGCAGGGCCTCTCCTCCTCTCATTCTGAGAAGCTCTTCCCTCCTGGCAACATACAGCTGCCTCCTCAGTTCACATTTTTTTCCTCTACTCTCTTGCCTTAAGAGCGCCTCAGGGAACAAGCACATGAAAAGATCCTCAGACTTCCCTGGTGGCACAGTGGTTAGGAATCCACCTGCCAATGCAGGGGACACGGGTTCGAGCCCTGGTCCAGGAAGATTCCACAAGCCGGGGAGCAACTAAGCCCGTGCACCGCAACTACTGAGCCCACGTGCTGCAACTACTGAAGCCCGCGCACCTAGAGCCTGTGCTCCACAACAAGAGAAGCCACCGCAATGAGAAGCCCGCGCACCGCAACGAAGAGTAGCCCCCACCCGCCGCAACTAGAGAAAGCCTGCGTGCAGCAATGAAGACCCAATGCGGCCAAAATAAATAAGTAAATAAATAATATTAAAAAAAAAAGAAAAAGATCCTCAACATCATTAGTCAGTAGAGACATGCAAATCAAAACCACAGTGAGATACTTCACACCCACTAGGATGGCTAGAACCAAAAGTAAAGGGGGGGGCATGCCGGCAAGGATGTGGAGAAGTAGGGACCCTCGTACGCTGCTAGTGGGAGAGTAAAATGCTGCAGCTGCTGTGGAAAACAGCTTGGAGGTTCCTCAAAACGTTAAACATAGAGTTACCATATGATCCAGCAACTCCACTCCTACGTACATACCCACAAGAATTGGGATCGGGAACTCAGACAAATACAAGTACACGCATAGTCACAGCAGCACCACTTACAGTAGCTAAAAAGTGGAAACAATCCAAATGTCTATTGACAGGTTAATGGATAAACAAAATCCATACAATGGAATATTATTCACCCATAGAAAGAAATGAGATACTGACACATGCTACAACATGGATGATCCTTGAAAATACTACACTAAATGAAAGAAGCCAGACACAAAAAGTCACATATTGCATGCTTTCCTTTACCCAGAATGTCCAGAATAGGCAAAACCCATGTTCAGCTGATCATTAAAAACCACAGGAGTTAGGGACACCAACCCTCTATGCAGTCAAGAGAATCTGTGTATAACTTATAGTCTGCCCTCCACATCCGCAGTTCATCCATATCCATGGTTCCCCATCTGTGGATTCAACCACAGATTGTGTAGTATTGTAGTATTTACTATTGAAAAACATCCGTGTATAAGCGGACCTGCTCAATTCAAACCCATTGTTGTTCAAGGGTCAATTGTAAGTAGAAAATAGATTAGTGGTCGACAGAGGCTGGGAGGAGAGGGAATGGGGGGTTACTGCTAATGGGTATAGGGTTTCTCTTGGGGGTAATGAAAATGTTTTAGAATTAGAGGTGATGGTTACACAACATTGTGAATGTACTAAATGCCACTGAACCGTTCACTTTAAAATGGTTCTTTTGTTACCTGAGTTTTCCCCCCATTTTTAAAAAAAGCTCCTCGTGTACCCATCTTCCTGGCCCCGGTTGTTTTCCCAGGCAGGTTGGGACCCACTCTCCTGCCTCCTACCCCCTACCCTTGGTCACCACGAGGGCCTTGCTCAGCACACCACCTTCTCCAAGTTCTGCAGGTCCTTGGAGGCTGGCTGCTCGATCTTGAAGATGCCCAGGTTGGCACGGAGATTGTTTTCTTCCTCCCGCATGGCGTTCAGCATGGCCCGTACGTGGGCTATCTGCTCCAGGGCCGCCTGGTGCCCCACGTTGCTGGTGAAGGGGCCTGTGGGGAGTCCAAGGTGAAGTTCAGATTCCCACTCAAGGCCAAGGTCCCCTGAAAGGCCACTGTGGCTTGCCTTCCTCTCTGTGGGTAAATCTCACTTCTCTCCTCCCACAAGGGAAGGAAAACAAGAGGGAACGCATTGAAAGAATGCATTGAAACTACTACCTGTGGCTCGAGAGTCAGAAAAGGGTAGGGCATGAAAAGTCAGTGCAAGAAAACTGGAGAGGCTATGAGCTGGGCTGCTGCCTTCCAGCCAAGACTCAGCGACAACAGGAGTGTCACCGACAGATGTGCCAGGCTCTTTCCCTGCTCAGCCTTGTCTGCACCCTTCCCGGGACGGGACCTAGGCTTTGAAAGGCTGGGTCAAGACAAAGGGAAAGTCAGGGGAGAGGTTGCGAGACGGGTACCTTTGAATTCAAATTCCTCCAGAAGATTGTGTGCTTTCTTCTTGAAATCGTCAGCTGAGTGAATGAGGCCTGTCTTGAACTTCTCCTTGTGCCTCTTCAGCATTTGTTCACTGTCCAGCACAGCCTGCTGGAAGGCGACCCACTGCCCGCTGAGACTGTCCAGCATCTCCAGCACCTGGGGACATCACAGAGTGGAGGTGACCCACGAGCAGGAGCTCTGCCCATCCCACCAACACTTCGAAGAACTCTTTTCCGATCCTCTGGACCAGCATCTGTGTCCAAGTTCCACATGCAATGAGGCCCAAAGAAATCAAGCAGTTGCTGGGCCTGAAAGAGATCCTCAGGGTGACCCGAAAGATCATTCAAGTTAGCTTTGGCTCTCAGAGGCTTTGGGGCCTTGTGCCTTCTCCCCCGCTCACTTCTCAGCTCTCCCTCCTGACAGCCGAGGGTCTCCGACATGGGGCGTCAGTGTCCCCCGCAACCTGGGGCTGGAATGGGCCGGGCTCGGGTGGGTGGGCCGCGCGTCTTAGGAACTCACGCTGTCCTGAACTGGCACCTCGTACTTCTCGAGGATGGTGAATTGCTCGTGTATGGGAGGGATCTGGGTCTCCAAGTTGGGCATATCGTGCTGCAGGGTCTCCATGAGTTGCAAACTGACCCCCAGTTCCTCCAGCGTCTGGGGAGGGTGGCTGATTCTGCAGCGTGGGCGAAGAGAGTGTGGGCGGGCGGGCGGGAAGGCCGGGCCTACCCTCCCCCCTGCGCAGCCTGAGCCCACGTCCACCAGCCGTACTTCTCCGCGTTCTCCTGCAGGTAGGTGTGCAGCTCCAGGAGGCGCCTGGCCGCCATCTCCTTGAGCAGGGTCGTGAACTTGTTCTGCCACTCATTGCAGTGCTGCACCAGCGAGAACTTGAGGTGCGAGCAGTCCAGCAACACAAACTGGATGTTGAGGACCGTCTCCTCCTTCTGCACGTTATTAGCCACCTCCGTGTAGCTGAAAAGGCCCACATCCCCGCTAGGACGTCTTTTTCTTTGCAGACGTGCCGGATGCCCTGCCTGGGTGATATTTTCCTCCCAGCCAGCAGCGCTAAAGCATTCTTCTGCCCCCGGGTGTCTCCCACTTCAACCCGTCCCCCAGCAGGTGGCTGTGATCATGGCATTTTCCCAACCGCTGCTTTCAGACTCCGCGGTTTGCATTCAAGGCTTTAGAGGCTCAGCGATCCGGGCTGGGTTCACACTGTGCTGCTCACTAGCTCTGTGCCGCCAGGCAGGTTATTTAACGACTCTGAACCTCAGTCTTCTCATCTGCAACCTGGTGACGGTAACAGAACCCACCCTGCGAGGCTGCTGAGAGGATTAAGTTGGCTGCTGTACATCTATCCCTCTGCTGACTTCCTTTCTGGATACTCACTATTTGGTGAACATGCTCACGTGGTCCCATCTTCGTGCTGTTGTCTCTGCCTGGAATGCCCTCCCACTGCCCATCTCTGCCTGCTGATGTCCTACCCATCCTGAAAAGCCCTGCCCCAGAGTCACTCCCTTCATCCACGTCCTCCTGACGCCCCCGGCTGAAAATTCTCTCTCCTTTCATCGAACTGCCCCGCATCTTGCATACCTGACTCACGGCGCTGATTGCATGGAAGCTTGTATAAGAACACTGAGCACATCAGCACATTAGTGCTTCAGAGTTCACACAGAGCTTCCACATATACTTAACAGTCTCACAACCTTATGAGGTCGGTAGTATAACACCTATTTCACAGGGAACTGAGGCCCAGAGAATGTGAATAACCGACCTAAGATGACATGACTAGTAAGTGGTGGAGCTGGAATTTCAACTGTCCTCAAGATGCCACGGCCACTGCTCTTTCAGCAATATTCTTATCTTCCCTACTGCACTAGAGCCCTTGGGAGGAAAAAACTTGTTCATTTCTTTTCTTTTAATTCCTCACAACCCATCATAACAATGGTGTTTTTTGAACAAATGAATGAATGAATGACTAGAGGACAAAGAGATGGGAGTTCATATCAGAATTTAAGAATCTTCTTCCATTTAACTCCCATCTGCGTTCTTAAAATGAAAGTGTTCACGTCTCTCACCTTTCAGATCCCTAGCATCTCTCCTTTCCCAGCAGGACCCTGTGGTACTCCGCACCAAAGCAGCTTTTTCCCTAAATCTTGCCCGGCTCTTATCGGATCGCTATCCCCTTGAGAAACAAAGGCCCAGAGCCCTAGGTCCGGTGCTTGTCCTCTAGTTTTCTGCCCCTCCCCCAGTCTGCAGGTCAGACCTCCCCCTGCAGTGCTCCGCCTCTTCCAGACAGACCCTCACAGCCACCTCTGCTCCTTACCGAGCAATGTCGGCGTCAAAAGAAGAGACCGGCGGGTTGAGGCGCTGGTATCGACGAATGAAAGAGTCCTTGTTGATCTCCCAGATCTCGCGGTACGTGTCCCAGGTCTTGAGGTAGTTCTGCAGCAGGGCTGCGTTGTTGGTCATGCCGCTGCTGATCTGGGCCTGGATCTTCTTGATGTCCTCATCCCGCTCTTCAAGACCCAGCAAAATGCTTCTCACTAACTTCCACCCCAACCCAAGCTGCAGCCCAGCCCCTGGCCACTGCCCTAGAACCCTCCCTCCAACAGCCCCTTCCCAAAGAAATACAGCTCAAACACGAGCATTAGAAAATGAAGGAGGAGGCCGAAAGTAAAAGAATGACTCTACTCTGTAGGATTCAGATGTCTCACCTGTTGGTGTCTAGGGCTCTTATAGCCCAGCCCCAGTCCCAAGCAAGTCCTTCCTGGTCTCCCAACCCCAAACCCCAAACCCCTTGAGCATCAGTCACCCAGTTTTGACCCCCCTCTGTGGCCCTTCTCTCTTCCCCAATCCAGCCCTTTGACCTGGGTTTTCCACCAGTCATGGAGATGACTGGCCCAGTATGTCTGGAAACAGCCCTGGTCTCTCCTCCTAGCTCTGCCAGGTCCTAAGCTTTTGCTACCCCTGCAGCTGGTGCCCTCCCACTGCCCACTCACCCACGATTGTGTAGATGGGCTCACGAAGAAACTTGCACTTGATGAGAATTTCAGGGAGGCGGCAGAAGACAGAGATGGTGGAGAAGAGCTGGTTGCCAATGTCATTGACCACACTTGCCAAGGTCTGCAGAGTGGGTGAGAACTCCACCTGTGGGAGCACAGTGGAGAGGGCTTAGCACAGGCCCGGGAGGACACAAGCTCAGGACTGGGAAGGCTGGACACCGCAGAACCAGGTCTGGAGGCTGTAGGAGAAAGTCAGGGCCTAGAGCCAAGTTTAAGGATTGACGGAAACTGGCAAATAAAGTGTGATGGTTTCGGGGTGTTGGGGGCAAAGTGGTTCCCACCTGTGCCACACCTCCCTGCATGTCATTCTTCAAAATGACAAGGACTTGGAAGAGTGGGTTGGGGGTGGTCTTTCCATCTCCATTGATGGCCTTGGACAGTTCCGACAGCGACCACTTCACATTCAGGCGCAGGGCATCCTCCATCATGCGGTCCAGCCGAATCGTGTACAGCAGCCACTGCTGCTGAATCTGGTGGGAAGAGCAGGGGGAAGAGAACCCCTCAGGGAAGACAAGGCAGGTCCTGGGAAATGAGAACCAGCCAACAGGGAGGGGAACGAGCTGGTTCAATAGAAAGACGGGACGCCGAGTCCTGAAGGAAGGAGGTTTGAAAGGCCGAGGGTTGGGTGAATCCAAGACTAGAGCAGGATGTTTGAGAAGCACGTGGGGGTTGGGGGGAGGGGAAAGACCAAGAGAAGGGTCTGATGGGACTGGGGGAGCTGAGGACCTGCCCACCCACAAAGCCCTGACCACAGGACCCCCTACCTCGGGGCCATCGTTCTTGAAGACTTCATAGGAGTTGGTCATGATGGCCACCACGTCGCGGTGCAGGGTCATCAATTTCTGCTGCACCACTGCCCGATGCTCTCTTTGGTCCTCCTCAAATTCCAGGTCCCTGTACACCCGTTTGCCACTAATGCGTACCAGCAGTGTCTCTGACATCACTTGGGCTCGCCAGCCAATGGTCAGAGTGGACGCCTTGAACTCATTCACAATCGTCTGCACCTGGAGTCAGACCCCAGCCATGGGGGAGTTTCAGCTTGGGAATAGACCCTCTGGGCCTAATTCTATCCTCCCACTGTCCTCTGGCTAGAGTTGCTGACATTAAGAAAAAAAAACTTCCCTAAGCACACTTCATTTCTTTCACACGACTCCCTGGTCTCTCCACCACTACCCATAACTCAGGTATTAATCATCCACACGCCAGCCTTTCAGTCTGCCTTGCAGACCTTTAGGGTCTAATGACCACGGCCCACCTTGCTGGCGTGTACGCGGCACTCTGTGATGAAGATGGCACTGGCCCCCTTCAAGGCCCAGTGCAGTTTCTTGAGCCCAGGGTGGATCTTCTTATCCAGGAACCGGATACGTTCTTTGAACAGGGCCTGCTCATCTGGGGACAGCATGGCAATAATCCTGCGCATAAGAGGAGACCGGTAGCTGGTAGGGAGCTATCAGCTCTGACGACCTCTCCTCCACACCAGGACACTTGGTGGAGAACTCTAGAAGTTCATGACTCTAGGCTAGAGCTTTCCAATAAAACTTTCTGCGATGACAGAAATGGTCTACCATTCGTGCTGCCTGGTACGGTAGCCACAAGCCACGCGTGGCTGTGGGGCCCTTGAAATGTGGCCTGTGCAAATGAGTAACTGAATTTTAAATTTTATTTAATCTCGATTAATTAACTTGAATAGAAATAGCCACATGCACCTAGTGGCTGCCATATTGGACCGTGCAGTTCTAGACACCCAAACAAGACTGACGGTCCCATCCCCTCGGACTTGAACTGGGCTGAGAAAGGTACCCAACCCCGAGCTAAGCCTCACTCCAGAGATGAGTACAAAGGGTGTTAAGAGGAGTGCCAGCATGGCCTTGCTTGGTTCAACGAATCTTATGTTGTTCTGGGCCCATAAACCTAACGCCATCAACTTCCTTCCTAGAGAAGTCACCCAGGCCGACAGTATATATGGTCCAGGTGCCCAGTGGGGTGGGAGGGGACGTGGTGTTTTTGCTCTCTACTCTAAAGCCAGAAGACAACACTGAAAGGGACAGGAATAATCGTAGGGCCGTATGAGAGAGCACGGGAACCTTTTTTTTTTTTTGAGATGGACAAAATGTGAAGGATGCACACTGTAGGAAATGGACAACATTGTGGGGCGGATAAGACAAAGGGGGAGCATGAAGTGGCATTCAGGAGGGCGGCAGCGTGGGCCCCACCTGTTGTAGTCCCGAGCGACGAGCAGCAGGTTTTCTCGAAGAATGCGCAGGTCCTCGGCGCGTTCAGCCACGTTCACCACGTAGTGGGGCGTCTCGAACAGCAGCCGCTCCCAGTAGTCGATCTCCACAAAGAGGATCAACAGGGACCTTGGGGAGGAAGCGAGGCAGAGCAGCTGCGGGGGCCGCCCAAGGGCGTAAACCGGAACCAGCACCCGACCAAGAGGCACGGGGCTGGGGCGCATGGAGACCCTTAAAGGTAAGCAATGAAGCAGAACCTCCGAGTAAAGAAGGCGGACTGGACACGTTAACTTTTGCTCCCCTCCCCAAATAACCAAAATAACAGTAAACAGGGGTTTCGCTTGTCTAAGGCATAAGCCCACAAATACAAGAAGACAACAACCGAAAACATCTGAAAGTGGAAAAGCAGATGGATAAGGAGGAGAAGAGGAGTCCTCAGCTGGCGCTGGAGACAGCTAGGAAGCCTCTCTAGAGGCCTGGGGACGGGTGGCTCCAAGTATCTCAGGAAAGGGGTGAAGGTGGGATTATAACAGGAAGAGCAGTTGACGGTTTAGGAAGCGGCTCTACCCATGTCCCCTCTCCTACTCTACGTAGTTAAGCAAGTTGCCCTCCCTGACCCCAGCCTAAGACTGAAGGCTTCTTGTCTCAGGAGGGAGTGTAGAGACAAACAGAGGGTCTTTGGACTGGGGAACCCCAGGCCCCGTTGAAGGAGAGAGTAATACACTGGGAGCAGGGGTGGTGAGTCACCGTGAACACACTGAATGTTAAGATCCCCGCCTCCCTTTCCTGCCCAGAAACCGGCACTCTGGCAGCTGGACCTACACCCTCCGGAGCAAAGTCTGAAAGATGGTTCTCTGTGACCTCGGACCAGCCTAAATAGAAAAGTCCCACGGATGATGACCTCTGGAGTCGCCGGGAAACAGCGCACCCGGACAAGCCTGCAGTGAGGCTCCCAGTTGAGAAGCCCCCCTTCCTGCTCAGCAGAGCTGCCGGTCAGCTTTCCAGCCCCTGTCCCTTAAATATGGACAGACAACCAAGGGTTACAGAACACTGGTCTCTGTCTTTCCTACCACAAAAGGTGGGAGTCAAAACAAACAGAAAAAAGCAACCAGAAGGGAAGGAGAGGGGACAGAGGTCGTGCAGAAAGAAGACGACCCACCCCCAAAAGAAAAACAAAACCACCTCGAACATCCTCAGAGAGAGATAAGAGACAAAAGAGCATCCATGAAACAGAAACAAGATGCTAGAAAAGGGACACCAAGAGAGCTCTTGGAAGGTAAAAATGAGAGCAGAAAATTCTTAAATCAAAAGAGAGATATAAATTTGACAGAAATCCCTCAGAAAGTAGAGAAAGAGACACAAAGATGGAAGGCAGAGAGGACTTTGCATGAAAAAGAGAATAGAAAACTCCCTGTGAATAATTCTTTATATTGATTATATGCTGGCATGATAATATCTGGGAAATAGTGGGTTGAATATTAAAATTAATTTCACTTGTTTCTTTTTCCTTTATTAAATGCAACACCAGAAATTTTTAAACTGCGTTTGTGGCCCTCGTCCTAAGTGTCCTTTGCCACCTGACACCAAGTGACCTTCCCCTCCTCCCCACTCAGTGGCCACACCCCGGAACTGGTGTTCCGCCACCTCTGATGTAACCAAGCAGACAGCCTCTGCCCTGCTTCCAGCACATGCACTCAAGTCCTCCCAAGTTCCTGTTGTCTGAGCCCATGGGGACGTTCAGGCCGCTGACCCCTGGCCTTTCTTGCTGCCTATTTGTCCCCTTCCGCCTCCACCTCCTCCTCCGCGGACCCCGCCCACTCCCACTGCTCTCTTGCCAATTCTCACTCTTTTGCCTCATTCCTTAGTCTAAGCCACCTGGCCAAACGCCAACCCTGGCTCAATCCACTGTCCTCCCTGCCAGGCCCAGGTGAAGGTGGCCAAGCAAGGCTGGAGAAGATCACATGACCACACAGATTAGCACGCTGCACGTTCAAGGTCTCCGGTCCCAGCTGGCCTCTCCGGGCTGCATCCCTGGGGTTTCCCCAATCTGCTGTCCCTCTTGTTCTCACAGTGACCGTTTGCGAATCCTCTGCTTTCTCAAACCTGGTCTGCCCCTTGCCTCTCTGCAGAAAGCCCCACCTCCTCCATCAGAGAAATACAAAAGCCACCAGTTGAGAACTCTGTGCGCTCCCTGCTATAAAACTTAAAAACGTACCTGACTCCACACCTATGATTTCTCCCATATATAGCAGAAGAGGCTCTCCTCCCACCCAAGGCCAAGCCCTCTTCCTGGGCTCTATGTTCTGATCCGGTTTCCCCCTGCGTTCTCAGATGCCATCTTCTCCAGCTCTCCTACACCCTCAACCTACTTGTTCCTTCCCATCAACATTTAAATAAGCCAGGTTTCTAAAATCTTAAAACAAAAACAAACCCCAGCCTCCCCTCGACCCCATATCCTCCTACAGGCCTGCCCTCTGTAAAGAACACTCTGTGCCCCCTTCACAGCCTGCCTTCTGTAAAGAACCATCCTCCCCTTCCTTTCCTTTCTTCCCATTCCTCAGTCCCCTGAGAGCTGTCTCCCACCTTCCCCTCTAAATCTGCTTTCATCAAGTTCGCCCAGGACTCCTCGTGGGACTTCCTGTAGCTAAACCCTGAGGCCCTCCTCAGCCTTACCCCTCCCTGACCCCTCTGTAGATCTCCACATCCCGTGGACTCCTCTCCACCTTCCTCAGACACCCTCCCTCCCTGGCTTCTGAACTGCCGTCCTCCTCTTGTCAGCTCTGCCCTTCAGTAGAAGCAGGCTTTTCTTTCCTGGGTCCCTTGGAAACCACGTTCAGCTGGCTCTGCAGACTCAGCAAAGCATCTGCTTCCCCTGCAGCTCCCTCACATGCGGGCTCCTCAAGGTTCTGCACATCCAACACGCTGGCCCTGGGTGATCTCATCCACTGCGTGGCTTCAGCTGCTTCTCTAAGCTGAGGACTCCCAGATCTACATGGAAACGGCACCATCCCACTGCCTGAACCAGAACTGCGTGTCCTCCCTCACCCTGACTTTCCAACATCCAACCAACTACCAGCTCCTTCGGTTTTTATCATCAAAAGACAAAGTTCGGGAATTCCAATCTCTCCAAGGCAAGTGTAGCTCAAGTGCAATGGTAAATGGCAACTGAGTTTCGGCCTAAAGTTGAGCAAAAGAGCGAGTGGTCTATCTAAAAGAGCCACTGCTCCAGGGTTCCAGGCGTTTGCTGCCAAATGGGATGTGGGCCCAGTGCGACTGCATTGTCTGATTTTTCAAGAGAGGCCAGAAAGTGGGTTTTTATATAAAATCTCCTGAATTTGAAGTGTTGACAACTAATTCAACTGAAAAATAATTGTAAGTGGGGTTGCTTCTGGACTACTGGCCATGTTCTTTCCTTGACCTGGGTGATAGTGGCAAGGGTGTTTATTTTATACCTAGTTGTTAACTTGAACATGTAAGTTTTAAATAATTCTCTGTGAGTATGATACGTTTCATAATTTGAAAAAAATGTTTTTAAAAGGAAAAAACTATTTTAAACAAAGAGATTAATTGTAAAAGGGACTGGGTACAAAATTAACTTATTAAAATCAAAGTTTTCCAATATAAAAACTATAACCAGTTCAACAATATCATGGAGAAAAAGAGACCCATGATAATTAAAACAACAAAAATAAAATACCCCAAATTAACAGATTATCAAAAGATATTACTATATATTATAACGTTTCTTATTAATTGGTTAATATGTATGGAAAAAATGTCTTATGAACGAAAGAACAAAATTTAAATAAATTGAAAGAAAAAAATGTTATTCTTGAATAGAAAGACTCAGTCTTAAAGATGTTCATTCTTCTTAAGTTAACCTATACATTTAACCCAATCCTTGTTCCCAAAAAAATAGGAACAGTACTATTTTTGGAACTAAACAAAGAGATTCTAACGTTCTTATGAGAAATAGATATTTAAAATATCCAGGAAAACTCTGAAAAGGAGAGTAATGAGGACAATAATAAAAACAATTTGGTCCCTGCACATGAATAAATAAACCTACCTGAACAGAAGAGTGAATCCCAAAATAGACACAGACATACTTGGGAATTTGTTATATTATAAAGATAGCAGTTCAATAAATGAGATTGGGTCAACTGACTAGCCATCTGGGGATAGATTAAAAAAAAAAAAAAACAACTCAAGTTGCATCAGCACTTCTCTCCCTAAATCAAAATAAACTGCGAATGGATCCAAGAACCAAATGTAAAGACTAAAATCACAAAATACCAGAAGAAAATACATAATACTTAAAAATTTTTAAATCTTGAATAAAAGTCATTTGATTTTGTAAATCTATGTGGTTTCTTCTTTTTTTAAAAAAAAATGAAATTGCACTTTTTAAGCACAGAGGATAAAAGGCCCCATAACCTGACGATACTCTGATGAAACTTTACATCCTGAATATTACTGAGATGTTACTTTAAAAGAATATTAAGGTGAAGATTCCAGAATATTTTGTGTCTGTTCTACCAGGCAAGCACTAAATTGACAATATAGGAAATAATATCACATTTCAAGTTTTCCACCTCTATTGGAGAGGAATCTCCCAATGAAGGAAATTATTATCAAGTGCTCATTTGTGATACATGCTTTAAGAGATTGTGGATGAAGAAATGCTGTTTTTTCAAACCTTGAAGATCTCCACTAAAGTACGTGTTATTTTTGAAACTGTCAAAATTCTTCAAAGTGAGTAAGGCTCTCCCAAATAGGAATGAACAGTGGATTATCGGACATTTAAGGAAAGCCTCCAACACAAAAGAGAGCAGCCAAAACAAAGGGAAATTACTTTCAACCTAGAATTCCAAATCCAGCCAAATGACCAACTGGTGTAAAACAGCTGTTGTCAATCATGCAGGAACTCAAAACCGTTACCTCCCACGCACCGTTTCTAGGAAAGCTACTAAAGAATGCACTCCACCAAAAGGAGGACATAAACCAAGAAACAGGAAGACAAAGGAAATAGGCAATCAAACAAGAAAAGAGGCTCACAGAAGTCCCAGGGTGACACCTGGGTAGCAGGCCTCGAAACCAACCAGTCGGACTGAAGCAAGAGGACAGGGAGTTCCAGGAGGGATAGTGCTAAGAAAAACATGAAACCAATAACATGCTTGACAAGTCAGATAGTGAGGGAAAATATTATTCAAAGGGGTTTTATTGGTTGGTCTGGAAGAATTAATGACAGTGAATAGTGTACTTACAAAAATAGTGAGGTAATTGTTAATTGCAAAAAGAGCAAACATCACACAAGCAAGGAAAGAACCAGAACAACAGAAAATTACTTGGCTCAGCAGTAGACAATACTAACAGAGTCATATTAAGAAAAACACTGAATATCAATTTAACCAAAAATTGTGTCATAGCTATACTGGGAGGATGGAGGGGTATAAATATGTATGGGAACATTTCTAGTAGCATAAACATATTCTCGTACATTCTTCAAGCTGAAGGCCTTGAATCTGACTCTGTCAACATCTTGGCAAGCCCACTTGGGTATGTATACTATCCCACAGTGCACAAAAATGTTTCTTCATCTTCTCAACTTGACAAGATTTTTCAAAATAACTTTGAGGCAAATTACCAAATTTTAATTTGTCAGTCAACACGATGAATTTGGAAAATACCTTCCTGATGTTGAGCTGAAAACCGTGTGAGGATCTTTTTTCACAGTGATGTTAAGGCTTAGCCAGAAATTTATCAATAAGTTTCTGGAATGCAAATTTATTTTCTTTATAAATAAAATTTCTTATAAAAAAATCAGCCTGGGGAATAATTTTTGTAAAATATTTTCTGATTTGTCCTCAGACGAGTGGTCAGGCAGTAGAGGCAGGACAGGGAAGCTGGCTGGGTTTGGTGCTGACAATCCAGAATGAACTGACAGGATGGGAAAAGTGCTGTCAGAGCAGGAGAAAAGGAGGAAGAGGAAGTTCCATACGCAAAACATGGACAGACGCCAATGTCCCCTGTCCTGCTCTGGAGAAGTCCCACTACAGGACTTCCCTGGTGGCACAGTGGTTAAGAATCCGCCTGCCAGTGCAGGGGACACGGGTTCGAGCCCTGGTCCGGGAAGATGTCACATGCCGCGGAGCAACTAAGCCCGTGCGCCACAACTACTGAGCCTGCGTTCTAGAGCCCACGAGCCACAACTACTGAGCCCACATGCCACAACTACTGAAGCCTGTGCGCCTAGAGCCCGTGCTCTGCAACAAGAGAAGCCACCGCAATGAGAAGTCCGCTCACCACAACGAAGAGTAGCCCCCGCTCGCCACAACTAGAGAAAGCTTGCGTGCAGCAACGAAAACCCAATGCAGCCAAAAATAAATAAAAAAAAAAAAAAAAAAAAAAAAGAAGTCCCACTACACAGAGGAGTCTGCTACATACACAGCAATAACAGCTCTTTTCAGCCAGGGTTCAGACGACATCTGGAATATGTTTGTGTTAAGTACTCTCTGTAAGGCTGGTCTGGCTGTAAAACGTGGTAAAAGCCAATTTGGACTTCAGAGTTCAAATGTTTGGGATATAAGGTGGGATAACAAAACCCCTTGTGAGATAAAATAGGTGCTATTAGGGACTGGAAGCCTCCCAGAATTAAGGGAGAGTCAGGTAATTCTGAGGACAATCAGGACATTTGAAGAGCATGCTTATTTCAAGATCTTATCTAGACCATGAACACAAAAAAGTAAACCTGATAAAGTTATCTGCCCCTCCTTGGAGTCTTCATACGTTTTGGAAAAGCTGAAACTATCTTGGATGCCTTTACTGGTTTAATGAGCCCAAACTTTTCAAAATCCTTCCCCGTGATCATGGCTTTTTTTTTCCCCCATACATTATTTACTGGATTGAGGTAGTTTTATCATAAAGCCACAAAAATGTAAAGCAGCTTAAAACAGATCTCTCTAGACAACAACTGCCAAAGGATGGGGGTAACTCTTCTCTCTGGAAGAAGTGTTTTAGCCATTATTTGGGTTTTGGCTAAACCCAGGCCATAAATATTTGGCCCAAAGTTGTCTTGTTAAGCTCTACTGTAAAGATTATGCAAATGGTGTTTGAGATAAATATACAATGTGTCCCTCGACAAGAGATGATCACGGCAGACAGAAAAGTTGTCTCCTAAGTTTATCCTTGCTACGTGGGCACAAAGCTCAAACATCAGGTGGACACACCACTGTGGGGGGAAGGGAACAAGATGCAGGAAGCCTAGCTGAAAGCTCCCAGCACAGAATATTCAAGAACCTTATGGAAACAGTACAACTTGTAAGTCCATCAGTAGTGGGCTGATGGATTAAATTACAGTACAGCAAAATCATGGGATGCTATAAGCCATGGAAAATAATTATGTAGTTCTGTACATACAGAATGGAAAATCTCCCACACATATTGTTAACCTTAAAAAAAAAAAGCAAGTTGCAAAAATACTGTTTATAATGGGATCCTGTTTTATGTGTGCAGCGTGTATTTTTGATTACATGGTAATCATGGTTACTTCTACGGAGTGGGGCTGTGTGCTGGATTTTCAGTTTTTCCTTTATATACTTCTACATCAATCTCTTTTTTTTTTCTTTCACAGTGAGCATGCACTACTTTTGTAGTTTAAAATTTTTAATTTAAAAATTAAAAAAGATTTTAAAAATTAAAAAAAAGCAACCATATGAAATGGGCGGGGTGGAGTGATAAAAAATATACCAAATCTTTAACAGTGGTTATCTTTGGGGGAATTTTTTTCTTCCTTCTACTTTTCTGCATTCTGCAAATCTTCTAAAAGGATGAAGAATTTTATAATGGAAAAATTAAATAAATCATTTTGAGAACACTTTGAAAGTATAGAACAGTGAGGACAGTATGCTACTATTCATGTTAAAAAGTACACTTAGATAGACATACACTCTTATCCCTGGGATGTTACACAAGAAACTGGTAACCTTGACTCTTTCTTTTTTTTTTTTAATGTATTTTTAAAAATTTATTTCATTTTTTAAAAAATTTTTGGCTGACTTGGGTATTCGTTGCCGCCCGCGGGCTTTTCTCTAGCTGCGGCGAGCGGGGGTTACTCTTCGTTGTGGTGCACGGGCTTCTCATTGCAGTGGCTTCTCTTGTTGCAGAGCACGGGCTCTAGGTGCGTGGGCTTCAGTAGTTGTGGCGCACGGGCTCAGTAGTTGTGGCTCGCGGGCTCAGTAGTTGTGGCTCACAGGCTTAGTTGCTCCGCGGCATGTGTGATCTTCCTGGACCAGGGCTCGAACCCGTGTCCCCTGCATTGGCAGGTGGATTCTTAACCACTGTGCCACCAGGGAAGCCCCTGACTCTTTCTTTAGAGAGAAACAGAGTCACTGGGGAACAGCAGTGGAGGGAGATTTTTCATTCTCAGCTCTGACTTTTGAATTTTACAACGTGCATTTATTACCCCTTCTAAAAGGTGAAAATGTTTTAAAAATTAAAACTATTATATCACCTTGCAAAATTTGTTTTGAAAATACTGTGTTCACATCAAGTTTTATGAGGCAATTTTTTTGAAGGGAAAACAATGTTTCTTGATTGTTTATTTTTTGCAAGGACTTCTACATGTCATCTCGCCTCATGACCGTATCAGAAAAGGGTTTTTTAAGTAGATAAGGAAACTCAGGCTCAGAGGAATGCAGTGCTTGCCTGAGGTCACACAGCAAAACAGACCTGCTCCAGGCTTCGAACTCTAGTCTGCCTGGCACTGACGCTTATGCTTTATTCACTCTCACAGGCTGGCCCTGAGGATTAGAAAGAAGTAGCCACCAACCAGTGCTGACCTATGGCCCCTCTTTACCTCTCTCTCAACTCTTGTTTTCTTTCATACTTAAAATGTAAATAGCGATCATTGATGTTTAATAAAATTCTGTTATTTGAATACAATCGTTTAATTCATGGGAAAAGGGCAACTGGTGGGCTGTGTGTGCTCATATTCATGTGATTCCAGGCATGTCTGGGTGCCTCTCCAAACTCAGTGCCTTTGGGGGTACCCAGCTTGATGGGACAATGTGTCTTGCAGATTCAACCTCATTATGTGGTTGCAAATGTCACAGCCAGGGTAACCCTGGCCTAGTCTCCCATCTCTTCAAAATCTTATTGTTGATTCATGAGGCCATTTTTTCGGGATCCTGCTTGGCCATACCTCAGAAAACCATGAACCTTATCAAAGCAGATCTCGACAACCCTCCCTGGTCAAAGGCTTATCTTAAACCTCTTACCCTCATCTTCACACTCTGCTTGTCACCTGTTTCCTGATCCGTGTGGCTTCTCACTCCTGCCTTACCCTCATCTCTCTGACCTGACACTCAGCACTGTCTCTCCGTCTCAGTTCTTTTGATTCCTTCCTCAGACCTCATGTGTCATCTCCCCCATGGTTACTCTGCCTTTGGCTCCCAGGACGACACACTCAGGGTCTCTGTCCCAGACTCCATCTCCACGCAGGCCCTCTCTGGCAAAGCCCCTTCTATATACATTTGCCCCAACAGATAAGGACATTCCATGAGTTAAAGCCAAATCTAGTAGCAACAGCCTAGAAGTGCGGGAAGTAACCTTTCTATAGGGCCTCGCTGATGACCAGAGGGAGCCCAAACCAATCAAGGAGAAAGTTATTTCCTTCCAATTAGGAAAATGCTGTCATCAGGTTTGTCATCTCGGGACTTCCCTGGTGGTCCAGTGGTAAAGAATCTGCCTTATAGTGCAGGGGACGTGGATTCGATCCCTGGTCAGGGAACTAAGATCCCACATGTCGCAGGGCAAATAAGCCCATGCACCACAACTACTGAGCTCACGCGCCTCAACTAGAGAGCCTGCGTGCTGCAAACCACAGAGCCCACGCACCCTGGAGCCTGCATGCCACAACTAGAGAAGAGAAAAACCCACACACCACAACTAGAGAGAAGCCCACGCACCGCAACAAAAGATCCTGCATGCCTCAACGAAGATCCCGCGTGCCGCAACTAAGACCCGATGCAGCCAAGAATAAATTAAATAAATAAATAAAAAGAAAGTTTGTCATCTCTGTAGTCAGCTGCCTTACATAGCTCCTTCTTTATTTCTCGCTTCTGCATCTTATATGGGAAGGAGACATGGCTCCAGGGTAGAACTGTTCACTTACAGAGCCACAGAGGGCAGGGACTTCGCCACTGGACACATTCCCTGTGCCCATCTCGGCTCTTAGCATGTGGAAGGCACTCACTATATATTTTTGAATAATTAATAAATGGATTAATCAAATTTAAAACAGTGGTGATATGAAAATGTCATGATTTTAAAGCTGTAGGAGAGGACATGATCTGACAGCCCCTCAGTTCTCAGGAAAGGCCCCTTGGTGGCTCACAGTCTGGAAGGTTTCGCTGAGCCATTGCGGCCACCTAGTGGCAGAGCACCTACATCACTGGCTGAGTAGGTTACTGGGGTTTTTTCTGTTTTTAATCAGTTTTTTTGAAGATAAAATGTGAAATTAAAATTAAAAAGTGGTAGTAAACATATTATGGGATAAGAGAGATTTAGAAGAATGGAGAGAGAAACCAAGAGATAGGAGTTAAACTCTGGGGAGGGCTGGGGAAGGGAAGGGTGCTAAAGACAGGACAAGCAGAGTGGGAAGGAGCCACGGAGGGTGTCGTACTTGTCAAAGTTCACGTCCAGCATGCCCGCCTTCTCCGGGCTGATTCGTAGCAACGGCGTTTCCAGCCGCCGAATGCAGTCCTGGTCCAGCGTTGATGTCCAGTCTTGGAAGGTTTTTCGAACCAGTTCGTCAATGGCCTGAACCATCTGCTGATAGGTGTGTACGCTCTCCTCTCCCGTCCCGATGTGGGGCAGGAAATGAGCATTGGAAAGACACTGCGGGGGAAGAACCAGGGATGGCTGGAGTCACCTGCCACATTCCTCCGTGTCACCATCTCCCTGAGACCCCCATCCCCGCCCCCCCGACACACACACAGACACTCCGACAATATGTGGAAGACTCGGAGGGAAGGTGGAGCCAGAAGGAAAGGTGAGAGGAAGAGGCCACGGCACAACGAGAGAGGGAGTCCAAATGAAGAAAGAGAAGCACAGAGATTCAGCTCGAGGAAAAAAGTTGGGAAAAGAAAGTCCATCACAGGAGGTGAGGGATTTAAGAGGCACAAGGTCAAAAAGTAGCACGAGCCCTTCCTCAGGACAGATCACTACGTCTGCCACCCTCTGGACAGACCCAGTCTCGGTCAGGAAACCTCTCCAGGGACACTCCCTGGAGGCAACCCCCAGCCTTTCCCCCCCACCCCACTCCCGCCCCCGCACTGGGCTCAGCCTGCAAACTCTACCATTGCCGCACTGAGAACAAGTTCTGGAAAAGGCCAGGCTTACGTTCATGACCCTGTCGATGCGACGCCGTAGGATCCGCACCCAGTGCGCCTGCCCTGAATGCTGGGCCATGTAGGGCTCCAGGTACGGCCACTTCTTGCTCAGCTCACGGTTCACGAGGGCCAGTTCGCTATTGAACAGCATGTAGAGATCCACCGCCTTCTTGTCATATGTTCTCTTGATAGTCTGATGAAGAAGAGGAAGTTGACAACACACCCAGGGATGCGGGTTCCCTGCAGCTCCACCCTGGAGGAAAGCTACACCCCTGCCGCGGGAGTCCCGCTCCCAAGGCATCCGGACACTGGGGGGACAGCGGAAGAAAAGAGGCACTGGCCATTTAGGACATGGGAGAGCGTGAACGGAGGTTGGATGGTGTCTGGAAGGAACAGGAGGAACTGAAGGAAGGCATAAGAGAACCGGGGGTGGAGGAAGCAGGCGGGCAGCCGCACCTCTCGGGCTGCAAGCCTGTGGAAGGTGTCCAGCAGTAGCACCCCGTGCTCCACGTCGCGGACTGACTCGAAGGCGGAGGTGATCAAGTTCTGAGTCATCACCTCCAGGTCCTTGACTCCAGCCCGGAACCTGCACCGTTAGAGGCATGCTGAAGGGTGGGTGCCCTCGCCTGCCCCCAAGGACATCCCCTGAGTAAGACTTCTATGCGTTACGTACTGAGGGCTTCCTAGGTGCCAGGCACTGAGTGCTTTACACGCATTAATCCATTTATCGCTCAAAACAGTGCAATGAGGTAGGCTTTATCACTAACTGTATTTTATAGGTGAGGAAACAGAGGCCCCAGGTGGTAGAACAACGTACGTAACTAGTTTGTGGCAGAACCGGGATCCAAGCCCAGAAAGGCTGACTCTGGAACCCTGAGTCTGAGAGGCCACCTCCTTCCTTGCACTTCCCCTGCCCTCCCCATCCCTGACCTGTGGCCTCCACGCTTCCCCAGCACACTCTGCTCTCACCTCCCTGACCTCCCTTCCCTGCTCGACCCCGGAGGCCTGCCTGTGATGCTCTCACCTATTGTAGTCTTCGTGCCAAGAGGTGTTCTTGACGTCCAGGATGCCCCCGCGAACAGCTCGCAGCACGTGCAGGTTTTTGTGGAAGATGTCCTCAATCTCCAGCAAGTTCCGTGTTATCTGGGGCCCCTGGGCGCCAGAGAAGCAGGGGAGGGGACCTTGCTTGCCATCTTCCCAGCGGGCGAAATGGAACTGACAGTCACATACCTGCAAAGGAGTCAGCGTGAGGCTTCCTGCCCTCCTTTCTGAACCTCTCTGTCCTGAGCTCTTTGGTTTAGCTTTAAATGGCTAAAAACTAAGGAGGACCAACCAGATGCAAGGGGCTACCGGGGTGAATTTTAGTTGCAGAATGAAATATGAGATACTAAGGCAGTGGTAACAGGCAAAAGTCTCAAAGCACGGCATGGTGGTCAGGCACACAGTCATGTGAAAAGAACCAAAGCAGCAAGTTCTATGTGTAGCCTCAGCCCCAGCTCCCCCAGCTCCTGGAGCGTCTGCTGTTGGCTTTGAGTCTCCTTCCCTGACAGTCTTCCCACCTCGATAAGGTCCTTGCAGCGTTGCACAAAGGCATCGACCTGGGCAAATATGCTGGTCTGGTCTAGGACCCAGCCCCAGCGGGAGAACCTGTCGGAAGAAAGACTGACCAGTCAGAAGCGGGAACACGAGGCATTAACCAACCTGCCCAGGCCAGGCTAGAAACATGAGTCCTAGTTCAGGGGGAGCCTTAGAAAATGAGACCCCAAGAAACAGTTTTCCTGAACCCCAAGAGAAGAAACTCAAGGTGAGGAGAGCCAGAGAGGAAACAAAACATCTCAGTTCTAAGAGAAGGTTTATACACAATGGAATTTTAGATTTCAGGGCCAAGAAAGGAGGAAAAGACCAGGAGGGATTCCTGGGATCAGGGAGAAGGTTATTAGAGTTAGGAGGACCTATGGCTGGGAGCTAGAATATCCGCATCCACAGAGAAAACTCGGACCCATGTAAAAACTCTAGAAAAATATAATCCATAGGCTTAAAGTGCAAGCAAAAGGACTCAGAATCTGCCCGCTATAGGAACGACAAGGTGGGTAACACACAGGATATTAGGGGAGGCCCGTCGTACTGGGTATGCATCTGCACAGCCTGTAGGTAGTGGTCTCTCCAGGCGTGACAACAGGAGATGCAGCCTTGTAGGTCCTCCTTGCTAGAAATGACGTATCCCTCAAAGATCCGGTCCAGGGAGATGGCATGGCAGCACAGGCGGATGATCTCATTGCTCATCTGCAGATGGGGTCCCAACAGCCTCAGTTCACAGCCTTAGTTGCACCCCACCCTCTCTCGGAGTCCCCAAGACCACGCCTCAGGTCTCAGCCTCCTACTTCTGGATTTGGCTCCCGATACCCCTCTCGCCCCTGGCCCTCCACTGTTGGAGTGGCAGCACCTCTGGGTTCCACCTCCACTGCCTGCCTCAGCCCAGCTCTGCAGCTGCATTTCTAGCCAGCGATCGGCTCAGCGCCCTTCCCCCACTCTTTGGCTCCACTGCCCTCCAGGAAATGTGCCGGCTCCTGCTCCTCAAAAGTCGGTGTTCCTTCCTAAGTCTGCCTCTCGCCCACTGCGAGTTCCATCTTTGGAAACGAGAAAGAGTGGGTCTTCCCCTCCAGTACAACTCAGCCTGGGAGTCTGTCCTTCGTGCCCCCCTCCCTCCCTGCACTCCATCTACGCCTCTTTGCAAAGCCCCTCTTCCCGCCTGGGCTACGTCCGTCTGGAAGCAAAATGTCCAGTCCAGGCCCCAACTCCGAGCATCACTAAAGTTGATGATGCAGGCAAAAGCCTGTGGTCTCCGTCCAACCTGAAGGGCATTCCTCACTACCTTTTCACCGCAGATGTCTGCCGGTGAATTCCGCCTTCTCCAGAAATCTGCGTCCTATTAATACGGCCACCCCCTTATAACCCTCTGGCCCACCCTCTGCAGACACACACCTTCCGGAAGAGGGAGGTCAGTCTCTCCCGAGTGTTGTAGTGGGGAGAGTTGACCCAGATGATGCGGATGAGACTGATCAGCCTTGGGAGTTTACTAGAGATGTCCTTAGGCCTCATGAAAGCCAGCTCCTGGTAGGGTTCCTTCAGGATCGACAAAAAAGTCAGGTTTGACTGTGCTTGACGAGATCCATCCTGGCGGTAAAGAGAAACCAGGAGAAGACTTACCCCCCGGAAAGAACCGGTTCAAAGCGAGCGCTTTTGATCCTCCTCAAACCCCATCCCGACTTGCCTCTCCCGGGAAGTATTCCCAATTAACCCTACCTGGTGCCAATCACCTCAGGTCTCTGCCACCCTTCAGGACCAGAGCTTGTACATACCTGCTTTTATTCACTTACTAGTTTCTACAAAAATATTTTTATGTCTTTTCTCATGTGTGGGTCCCGTCTCTCCCACTAGACTGGGAATTCCCCAAGCTCAGGTTTTGCGTCTATTTCTCTAGTTTTTCCCCTTGAACTCTAACTCTGCACAAAGGAGACACTCAATAGCTGTTGATCAACTGGCTGGATATCACTCTCATTCAGCCCAGTGGTTGTCACCCAGGCCCTTCACTGCCCTGTTCTCAACGAGGGTTTTAGACTTCTCCACCTAACGGTGGCTCAGTTCCCTCAATACCAGCTTCAGATTCCACCTAGGAAGACAGGGCTTCTCTCTCTGTATTCTACAGACCACTCTGATCTCTGTGTGTCCCAATACTAAGATAATCAGCTTGTCATATTACACCAAATTTAGTTTTTTTGAAGTGTTTCTCTTGCAGCTCTCCCGGCTGAACCGCGTGGGTTTGTCTTTGGCCCCAGGCCATCTAGTCATCTCTTTTGTGTAAGTCTTATTTCTCAGCTGGATTGTATGGGTTGGGCTCAGAGAGGGCACTCAATGTAGTACATTTGTTGAGTAACCAGAAGTCTCCCTAACTAAACTATAAGCTCCTTGGGACCTTGTGTTCTACCACTTTTATACTCTCCCACAAGTCCAAGTCCAAGCACTGGGTGCATCTATCTTTGCCTTTGATGACTATGTTGACTCTCTCTTCTTAGCACCTTACACTGTCCCAACCGCTGTCTACTTTCTGGCAAGCCTCCATCCTTCGATCCACCCACAGACCTGGATCTGCTGGGCCAGCTTCATAAAGGGCGCCAGGTAGGATGACTTGGCAAGACGCAGGATGGACTCTATGTGTTTCACTCCCGGCTTCACCAGCTGTTTGCTGATGCCAGACAGGTCCATGCATCGGTTGCGCCAGAACTCAATCTCCTCCAAAGGACCTAAATTTTCTCCTATCTCCACGGTCTCCTGGGCACTGAGCACTTCCTTTATCTGTCGTGTCCAGTGGATCATGGAGGCTGCCGGGGAGAGGACAAAACCTCCTGCATTTCTTTGCAGTACTCCCCAGTTGTGTCCTTCCCTGTTCCCCCTACAGAGCCCTCCTAACCCAACTCCTGTCCCAGCCTCTGGGCTGCCCCCCACCTCTCCCCTAGGAGCCCCGACACATGGGCAGTGCCAGCCACTCACTCTCTAGTCGCTGTACCAGCTCTTTGTCTTTAACCACCGCCTCAGGCTTCATGTTCATGGCCTCTGCAGGGATGTAGAGAACAGTGTGCCCCTCCAGTTTGTACCGAGTATCTAAGGAAAGGAAAGGACCATGAGAGTTCACAGAGGGCGATGGGTGTATGCCACCCCAGTTCCAACCATGGTTGATGATCTGGGGTCCAGGAAGTCTACGCATTTCAGGAGAGCAGGCAGGAGAAACTATGACTCATGCTTTTTTGATATCAAGCGGGAAAATGGCAGAAGGCAGAGATACCTCACTGAGATATAATAAGAGACTGTCACAAAATATGGTCAAAGATCTATACCATGCCCTCAACACTCTCTTCTATGACACATGTACTCCCCCTACTGCCCTCCCCCATCTCCCCTTACCCTACATGTACTCTTGGAAATTTCCAACTCTGAGCAGGTCTGGCCAACTGTTCTACAGCAGGAAATTCTACCTGGATTAGAAGGCAAACTCTGTACCCTGTTCCACTCATTCAACAAACACATTCCAAGCACCTACTCTGTGCCAAGCAACGCGGGTACTCAGGATCAATCTCCCCCCTGCCTCACTCTCTCTACTGTTGGTGGGGACTGGGGAGAAAGCAGGCATTCCAGTCTTTCCACTCACCTGTCAGGCAGGCCAAGAACCTGTGCAGGTGAGAAGCAAAATGATTTCGAATGCTCTCGGGCCAGGTTGTGTTTCTAAAGATCTGAGGGGCAAAGACGCCGTTGAGCAGCCGAAGCAGGGCTGGGATGTAGGAACCCCGCACTGTCCCAAAATGCACAGTCGCCTCAAAGTTCTCTGGAGTGATGGGAACTGGCGCTTGGCGAATGAAGTAGACAATCTGGTTCTGGGTCTGCATGAAAGACAGTAGATCAGGGTTCAGGGTCCAGGCCCAGCCATGATACCCAAGGGAATCTGAGGCTCCAATCATGAAAGCCTGGCTGAGTTCTTCGTCACATTCCCTTAGCGTATCCAATCCTTCTCCAAATATAAGCAACATGAGGTGCTTCCTGTTCTTGTCAGGGACATAACAGAGTCCACATACAGAGATGTGGGGAGGAAATGCAGAGAGCATGCCTTGAGGGTAGGGACTGTGTATTTTGTCCAACTTGGCTCCAGACCTAGCACAGTGACGGGGACATATTAGATGCTCCATAAATGATGGATGGATGGACGGATGGATGGATGGATGGATGGATAAATGGAAGGAAAAGGATACAGGAAAACCAGAAAGGAGAAGGACCAAAAGTAAGAGACAACTGTCTAGGGTTTTCCATTTCACTTGCATATACTTTTCCCCCAATTTTTCACTTATTCTTCAGTTTTGTTTATGCCGAGTTTTTGTTGTTGTTTACATTCAGAAATGTATAACTCTCCTGTTGTTAAAACTTCTTAAAGTTTCTGACTTCTACATGCTTAGAAAAGTCATTTCCACTCTAAGATCAGATTCACCTGTCTTTTTTTCTTTAGTACTTTTGTAGCTACTCTTTATACTTGATTTAACTTTAAAAACTGAAAATAAAATGCAAAGAAGAAATTCATAATCATTCATCTTCCCACTACCCAGAATTAAATTTTGGCATTTTTTTTTGTTTTTGGGTTTTTTTGGCCATGCCATGCGGCATGTGGGATCTTAGTTCCCTGATCAGGGATTGAACCTGCGCCCCCTGCATTGGACGCACGGAGTCTTAACCACTGGACTGCCAGGGAAGTCCTTGTATTTCTTTTTTTTTTAAAAAGCTTAACAATTATTATTTTTGTTAAAATGATATGTTAATTATAAATAACTGAAACAATGCAGAAAAGTACAAAGATAAAAGTTTAAATGTCATCTAAAATTCCACCACCCAGACATTAATTATGATCATTAGAGAAAATACTATTCCAGACATCTCTCTATAGATATATATATATATATATATATAGATATAAATATATATATACAGAAAAATAAATTAAAATAGTTATTTCAAAATAGGATCATGCTATTTTTTTTAAAATATTATTTATTTATTTATTTATTTTTGGCTGCGTTGGATCTTCGTTGCTGCACACGGGCTTTCTCTAGTTGCGGCAAGCGGGGGCTTCTCTTGTTTCAGGGCACAGGCTCTAGGCACGCGGGCTTCAGTAGTTGTAGCACACAGGCTCAGTAGTTGTAGCTTGCAGGCCCTAGAGCGCAGGCTCAGTAGTTGTGAGCACGGGCTTAGTTGCTCCGTGGCATGTGGGATCTTCCTGGACCAGGGCTCGAACACGTGTCCCCTGAATTGGCAGGCGGATTCTTAACCACTACACCACCAGGGAAGCCCCAGGATCATGTTATTTGTAATTAAAGGTATTAAATTTAATTTTACTTGGGTTTAATAGAATAAAAACACATTGATGTGACTATAGTAAATGGTTGAGCTTCAAATAAATGTTTCTTTATCTCTAAGAGAGATTTCTTCCTAAAAGACCCCTTTCTAAGGTTATAAGAAAGCTTATGAAAAATATTAAGAGGTCAGGACTTCCCTGGTGGCGCAGTGGTTAAGAGTCCACCTGTCAATGCAGGGGACACGGGTTCGAGCCCTGGTCCGTGAATATCCCACATGCCGCGGAGCAACTAAGCCCCTGCACCACAACTACTGAGCCTGCGCCCTACAGCCTGGGAGCCACAACTACTGAACCCGTGTGCCACAACTACTGAAGCCCACGTGCCTACAGCCCATGCTCCACAACAAGAGAAGCCACCATGATGAGAAGCCCATGCACCGCAACAAAGAGTAGCCCCCGCTCGTCGCAACTAGAGAAAGCCCACGCACAGCAACAAAGACCCAATGCAGCCAAAAAATAAATAAATAAATGAATAAAAAGAGGTTAGTTTTCTCACTACCTTCCAATTTTAAGTTCAGTTGACTCGCTGCTTTGAATGACAAGAACATTGGCATCCTCTTACTCTCTTGCATTTCTCACCACTTCCCAATTTTTGTTATACTATTATTTTTACATTGTCCAGGTTGATAACATTCACATTCTATAACATAACCATAATTACCATGGTTATTTAGTATTAGTTCTTTATTTAAACGAATTGAATATTCACAGAGTCTCTATTCCTGAGTTTTCTATTTGGTTCATTCCTTTTTTTTTTTTTTTTTGGTTCATTCTTTAATGAACTGGATTTCCATTGATGATGTCATTTTTGCTTTTCAAAGTAGGGTTCTTTCAAGACTAAAAATGACTGCCTGGGCTTCCCTGGTGGTGCAGTGGTTAAGAATCTGCCTGCCAATGCAAGGGACATGGGTTCGAGCCCTGGCCTGGGAAGATCCCACGTGCCGTGGAGCAACTAAGCCCGTGCGCTACAACTACTGAGCCTGAGCTCTACAGCCCACAAGCCACAACTACTGAGCCCACGTGCCACAACTACTGAAGCTTGCGTGCCTAGAGCCCGTGCTCCACAACGAGAAGCCACGACAATGAGAAGCCCGCGCACCGCAACGAAGAGTAGCCCCCACTTACCACAACTAAAGAAAGCTTGTGCACAGCAACGAAGACCCAACACAGCCAAAAATAAATAAATAAATTTATAAAAAATAAAATAAAATGAAAATGACTGCCTATTTGTTGCCTCTATACTTGACCATCTAGGCTGGGAATTATACCCTTGGGTTACACTATGGTTCCTGGAGAACTCGTAGGTGTAACTTCTGGGTGTTCAGAGAAGTCTGAGATCAGCCTAATGGTTCCCCTTGGTAGATAATTTGGGTTTTTGACTAGAGGCCTAAATAATTTTTTCCCAAATTTTTATTTTGAAAAAAATTCCAACCCATAGAAAAGTTGCAAGAAAGGCACAATGAACAATAACATGATCTTCATCTAGATCCACTAATTGTTAACATTTTGCTGTACTTGTGCATGATTGCACTCTCTCTCATTTTCTCTCCCTCTCTCTCTGCTGAGCCATTTCAGAGTTAGCAGCAGACGTTATAAAACTACACCCTTACATACTTCAGCATATGGCTCCTAAAAGGGAGGATATTCTCCAACATTCTCAACACTGTAATTATCACACTCAGAAAATTTAACTTCATTTAATACTTTATATAATACACAGTTTATATTCGATTTTCCACAGTGGTCCAAATAATGTCATTTACAGCTGGTTTCTTCCCATCCAGGATCCAATACAGATCACACATGGTTGTGTCCCCTTTAATTCCACATAGTTTCCCAGTCTTTTTCTTTCTACCATGACAGTGATATTTCTAATAGTCCAGGCCAGTTGTTTTCCAAAATGTCCCTTAATTTTGATTTATTGGATTGTTTCCTCATTATTAGATGCAGGTTAAATATTCTTGGCAGGAATACCACATAGGTGATGTTCCCAAAGAATTAATTTCCCTGAATTTAAGTAACCTAACTAAGACGTGTATTGACATTAAACACTGTGTAACAAATTTTTGTGGAATAAAGTATGTCCTTTCAATTCCCACATTCTGTTCCTTCTGCAGTTCAGGGAAATTCTCTGTATTTTTTTTTTTTTTTTTTGGTTGCACTGGGTCTTAGTTGTGGCAGGCGGGCTCCTTAGATATGGCATGTGAACTCTTAGTTGCAGCATGCATGTGGGATCTAGTTCCCTGACCAGGGAGGGATTGAACCTGGGCCCCCTGCAATGGGAGCTCAGTCTTATCCACTGCATCACCAGGGAAGTCCCTCTGTATTTTATTTTTAAATTTATATTGTTTCATTAGTTGGTACCCTATGTTAGATCACCTGTGTCTGTCTTTCACACCTATTAACTTCTCTCCAATTGTATTGTCATTGGTTTTTTCTTCTGCATACACTGTAATTATCTCAAGCCTCTCTTCTACATCTGTTCCAATTTTCAGTGGTAGCTATTCAGTTCCTTGCTGTTTCTAACCTACTAATTTTAACATGTAAACATGCTGCTTTCTTTATTTCAAAAATCTGCAGTCTCCCTTTTATTTCATTCTCACGTTTTATCATTTCGTCTCTCAGCTTATTAAAAAATTAAACTCGTGTTCTTATTAAGTCGTACTGTAACATGATGCTGTTGTGAGGAATTGCCTTCTGTTCAGTTATGTTTTCCTCTTTTGCATGTTTTGTTCTGTTCTTTTTCTCCCTTGATGCAGTATGCTTGCAGTTGCCATGCAATTTCTTTTCACTTGCCTCATGCTTGCGCAGCTCTCTGAATTCATTCTTTTTGCTTTAAAGTACTGTGGGTGACTTCCTGATGTCCCACTGTGAGAGCCCAGTTTCATTTCCCCCTAGAAGTTAAAGTGAAAGGGTTGGGTATTTTATGTTTCATTCACTTTTCTCTAGCCTAAGATAACTGCATGAGGGGATGGGCAGATGGTTAAGGCTAATTTAAAACAGTGTAAAATCTTTGTTAAAATACATGGGCTCTTTCTTTTCAGATTTTGTAAAAAACCGAGGTTCACTCCATCTCACTAGGGGGCGTCCACCATTCCTGCAGGGAGGACGGTTTCCATAAGTCAGTACATAGACCTTTCATTGGTCCCCACTTTTAAAGTTTATTAGATTAGATTTTGCTTCTTTCCTTGTTTGTTTACTCTTGGGTGTTTGTTGTTGTTTTCTCGTTTTACTTTTTACTATTTATCAAGTATTCAAGAGTAATAATTTCTTAAGGAAGTTTTTCAATTGTCCATCTTGCCCCAGGAGAATACAATTAAATCCGTGATCTATTTAGAATATTTTTTGGCATGCTAAATAGATTTTTTTCAGCTTTGTCGAGGCATAATTGACAAATAAACATTGTATATATTTAAGGTGTACACCCTGCTGTTTTGACATACATATACACTGTGAAATGATCACTGCAATCAAGCTAATTAACATATCCATTATCCCATATGGTTACCATTTTCTTTCTCTTTTTTTTTTTTGTAGTGAGAACACTTAAGAACTACCCTTTAGCAAATTATACATTATAGTATTATTAATCATAGTTACCATGCTGTATATTAGATCTCCAGAGCTCATTAATCTTGCATAACTGAAACTTTGTACAATTTTCCCCCAGTTTTATTGAGATATAATTGACCTATAACATTGTATTGGTTTAAGGTATACAGCGTAATGATTTGATATGTATATTTATTGCAAAATGATTACAATACGTTAACACCTATCACCTTACATAATTACAATTTTTTTTTCTTGTCAGAACTTTTAAGATCTGTTCCCTTAGCAACTTTCAAATATACAATACAGTTTTTTTAACTAGAGTCACCATGCTGTATGTACATTACATCCCCAGAACTTATTTATCTAATAATTGGAATTTTGTACCTTCTGACCAACTTCATCCATTTTCCCTACTCCCCCATCCCCAACTCTGGCAGCCACCAATCTGTCCTCTGTTTCCCTCCATCTGAATCTCTGTTTCTCAATCTGTCCTGTTCTCTGTTTCTATTAGTTTTTTTTTTCTAGATTCCACATATAAGTGAGATCATATAGTAATTGTTTTTCTCCCTCTGACTTATTTCACTTAGCATAATACCCTACAAGGCCACCCATGTTTTTGCAAATGGCAAGTTTTTTTTCTCTCTCATTGCTGAATAATATTCCTCTGTGTGTGTGTGTGTGTGTGTATTCCACATTTTCTTTATCCACTCATCAATGATGGACACTTAGGCTGTTTCCATACCTTGGCTATTATAAATAAACTATAATGAATGTGGGGGTGTGGATATTTCTTCGAGATCGTGCTTTCATTTCCTTTGGATATACACCCAGAAGTGGAATTGCTAGATCATATGGTAGTTCTATTTTTATTTTTTTGAGGAACCTCCATACTGTTTTCCATAGTGACTGCACCAATTTACATTCCCAGTGCACAAGGGTTCCCTTTTCTCCACATCCTCATCAATATTTGTTATCTCTTGTCTTTCTGATGATGGCCATTCTAACAGGTATGAGGTGATACCTCACTGTGGTTTTGATTTGCATTTCTCTGATTAGTGATATTGAGCACCTTTTCACATACCTGCTGGCCATTTGTATGTCTTCGTTGGAAAAATGTCCTTTCGATTCTTCTGCACAGTTTTTAATCACATTGTTTTTTCTTGCTATTAAATTGTATGAGTTCTTTATATATATTTTAGATATGTATTCATCTCTTATCAGGTATATGATTTGCAAATATTTCCTCCCATTCATAGGTTGACTTTTCATTTTGTCGATGATTTCCTTTGCTGTGCAGAAGCTTTTTAGTTAGATGTAGTCCCACTTGTTTATTTTTGCTTTTATTGCCTTTGTTGTAGTGACAGAAAATTTGTACCCTTTGACCAACATTTCCCTATTTCCCCCTTGCCCCACTAGATTTTTTTAATAGAAAACCTTTGTTTTCCACATTTCCCAATTCTATTCATTGAATAATCCATCTTTCCCCACAGATTTTAAATGCAATTTTTGTAGAAAATGCTTACATATATGTTTCTGGACTCTCTCTGTTTCTTTACTGTTGATTATATAATACATATTCGTGCCCCAATCTAACTATTTTAATTACTGTAATTTAATAAAAGATTTTCATATTCACAGGTCTCCTACATTACTTTTCTTCTTCATCTTTTTTTTTTTTTGCTATTTTCATTTCATTTTTCTAGATATACTTTAAATAATCCTTTATACTAGGGATCTAGGGTCTGGGGCACTTTGATTGGAGTTGCATTAAAACAATACTTTTTTTGGATGGAATGATCTTTATAATATCAAGATTCCCACTCAGAAACAGGATAGGGCTCATCATTTATTTAAATCTTCTTTCTTGGCCTGCAACAAAGTTGTTTTCTTTCGTATAAATCCTAAATTTTTTTTTGCAAATTTTTGTTCCTTTTGTGAATGAAATATTTTTTTCATGATGCTTTATAGCCGATTATTGCCAGTACACAGGAAAAAGCCATGGCCTGTTTTGGGCTTTGTTTAATGTGGAAGCTTCACAAATTATGTTGCTGAGCAGGGCCATGCTAATCTTCATTATCATTTCAATTTTTGCATATGCGCTGCCAATAAAAGCAAAGCAATAGCCTTTTTCTTTTCCAAAATTTTATTTCTAAAAATTTCCAACATACAGAAACACTAAAAGAATTTTACAATAATGACCTGTTCACCCACCACCCATATTCTACCACCATTTTACTATACTTCTGTCTTTTAACTGTTTCCCTACCCATGGTTTACCTTTCACTAATGTATCCTCCCCATTGTTGGAATAGTTATCTATCTAACCCATGAAAGCCTTCAATAGTTCCCTCTGGGATAAAGCCAAATTCTTTAGCATAACATACAAGGCCCATCACAAGCTGACCCCAACCCACCTTTCCAGTATCATTTCCCACAACTCCTCTTTCTTTGCACATAAAGTGTTCTTTACCTGGATGAGCATACTCAACCTCGATGAAATCCTACTTACCCTTCATCCCCAACTCAAATATCACCTCCATCACCAAGCCCTGCCGGCATTCCACTGGCTACATTAGTTGCTTCCAAAAAAGCTCTTATAAAGCTTTGCCCAGGCATCATAATATACTGTAAATATTTTTTATATGTCTGTCTTCCCCACTAGACCATGAGATCATCGAAAGCAAAACCTTGCCTCATTCCTCTCTGTACCCTGCTGCCAAGCAGGGTGTCTGACACACTGTGAGGCTCAACAGACCTTGTACACAGGAGATAAGACTCACAGACGACAGAGATCCTCAGAACCCTCAGCCCCCTGGGAGAACACCCTGAGGTCTGGACGGCGGAGTACGTACCTGCACAGGCATCCCCAGACCTAGCTTCAGCCCCAAACAGGGGTCGATGAAGATGGTGAGGATGGGCTCCGAAGGGTCCTGGGCAAAGTGTTCCAGAATGGTATTGTGCTCTTCTGTCCAAGTGGCAGCTGCCAGTCCTGTCAGCACAGCTCGGGACAGGAAAAGGGGCTTCTGCAGAAGGAGAGCAGAGGGCCAGAGCAGGGACAGCTGTTAGGATGGGTCACTTCTCCCATCCACTGTCACGTATGAGGACGTGGGGGATGAGAGAAGTCAGACAGCTTCAGAACGGGGAAGGGAAAGCTGAGAACGGACTGAAAGACAGGTTTCAAGCCTTCGAAGAAACAAGACAATAAGATTCTCTTCCCTCTACCAGTAAAAATAGAATGGATCATGGAGGAAGACTGAGGGATATTATCTTCCCAAGATATTTCATTTATGCCTGTGTTTGTAAAAATGTCTTATCAAGCAACCCTCAACCTCACAGTAAAACTAAATCAAGGGAACATGTAGGATATTAGCCTGAGTCAAACAGTTAGGATTCTGTATGTATGTGTTAGCATACGGTATTTGTTTTTCTCTTTCTGACTTACTTCACTCTGTAAAGACAGACTCTAGGTCCATCCACCTCACTACAAATAACTCAATTTCATTTCTTTTTATGGCTGAGTAATATTCCATTAAAGCTGGGACAAAGTGAGAGAGTGGCATGGACATATATACACTACCAAATGTAAAACCGATAGCTAGTGGGAAGCAGCGGCATAGCACAGGGAGATCAGCTCGGTGCTTTGTGACCACCTAGGGGGGTGGGATAGGGAGGGTGGGAGGGAGGGAGATGCAAGAGGGAAGAGATATGGGGATATACGTATATGTATAGCTGATTCACTTTGTTATAAAGCAGAAACTAACACGCCATTGTAAAGCAATTATACTCCAATAAAGATGTTAAAAACAAAAAACAAACAAACAAAGAAAACAATTAGGAGCAAGGGGATGACAAGCTGAAGAAAGGATAGGGTAAAAGAGCAATTTCTCCATGATGTGGCCTCCACAGGATACTGGAATAAGTATGTGATACTGGGCAAAAGTCAACTGGCATATCAGTGAGGAAAAAAGAAAAAGGGAGGGGAAAAGACAAGACTGGAAAACACCAAAGAACAAATCAATTGGATGGCAAATAAATCATAACTGGTGGCTAGAAAAAAGACAGCATTATTTTGAACACTACTAAACAAATTAAGAAAACTAGGGGGCTTCCCTGGTGGCACAGTGGCTGAGAATCTGCCTGCCAATGCAGGGGACACGGGTTCGAGCCCTGGTCTGGGAAGATCCCACATGCTGCGGAGCAACTAGGCCTGTGAGCCACAACTACTACTGAGCCTGCGCGTCTGGAGCCTGTGCTCCGCAACAAGAGAGGCCGCGATAGTGAGAGGTCCGCGCACCGCGATGAAGAGTGGCCCCCGCTTGCCGCAACTAGAGAAAGCCCTCGCACAGAAACGAAGACCCAACACAGCCAAAAATAAATTAATTTTAAAAAAAATACACACAGATTAAAAAAAAAAAAAAAAAGAAAACTAAAGGATATAAAAATCTAGCTCGGTGAACTTGAGAAGTCACCCCGTCCTTCTCCCAGTACTTCTGGAAGATGAGAAGGAATCCCTTTTACTTAAAGTTTCCAGGTCAAGAAAATTTAGCTAGTAATCTAAAATCTTCCGTATATAAATACATACATGAAGAGCCAACGAGAAAAACACTAAGACCCAGATAAATAAATGGACGAAAGGATATGAACAAACATATCATGTCATAAAAAAAGAGAAAATGAAAATGTGAAATAAATGTTCAATTTCATTTGAAATCAAAGAAATACAAATAAACATAGCAAAGGTATATCATTTATTGCCTATCATTTTTTTTAAAATCCTTGCTAGGGAATTCCCTGGTGGTCCAGTGGTTAGGACTCCACGTTTTCACTGCCGAGGGCGCAGGTTCAATCCCTGCTCAGGGAACTAAGATCCCACAAGCCGCAGGATGCCGCCAGAAAAAAAAAAAAAAAAAAAAAAAACTTTGCTAAACTGCAACACCCAGGCCTGGAAAGGGTTTGTTGCTAGTGCGAGGGCAAAAAAATGCAATTTGTTTGAAAAACAATTTGGCATTATGTATTAGAGGTGTTAGAAATGTTCTTTACTCTTCGATTCAGGAATTCCATAATCAGGAATCTAACTTAAGGAAATATTAAGTATTTCAAAATGTGTTCGTTTTATTTATAATATTCATCACTGTATTATTATGAGAGCAAAAAAATCATAAATGGCAAATGTCCAAGAGTAAAGATTTAACTGTGATACATATATCTTATGGAGCACCATATGAACATTAAAAATGGTGCTTACAGGGACCTCCCTGGTGGTCCAGTGGTTAACACTCCACGCTTCCATTGCAGGGGGCACGGATTCAATCCCTGGTCAGGGAACTAAGATCCCGCACGCTGCACGGCGGCAAAAAAAAAAAAAAAAAAATGGCGCTTACAGAGAATTCCCTGGCGGTCCAGTGGTTAGGATTTGGTGCTTTTCACTGCCGGGGCCCAGGTTCAATCCCTGGTCAGGAACTAAGATCCCATAAGCTGCGCAACCAAAAAAAAAAAAAAACAAAAGATGCTTACAAAAAGTATGTAATAACAGTAATGAAAATACTACATACTAAAAAAAAAGAGGTATCTTGTGATTTACATATTTGTGATTAAAAAAATAAAGGCAGCCTGATGTATTTTTTTAAGTATATAATAACATGAAGAATAAAAAAATGTTTTGTGAGAAAGCCTAATAAAAAATTATAATGTGTGGTACAGTTAGGATTGCTAAAAAACAAAAAAACTTGCAAATCTACACAGAAAGAAAGGACATATACCAAATTAGTAACGTTGGATGTGTTCAGGCAGTAATACTATGACTTTTATTTTCCCTTTCTTTGTTTTACTTTTCTGTCCCTTCCAGTTTTTTTCTTTAATGAGTAGTTGTCACTTTTCTCTCCCTTTTTAAAAAAGTTCAAGGTCACCACTCTATTCTTCTAACCCAGGTAACTGAGGGTGTGCCTAGGCTCTGATGCAGCTTGGAAATAAAGGTATAGAGGTTACTGAGTGTCAAATTCTGAAAGTATTTCAAGTGGTTTCTGTAAACTCTTCAGCCAAAGGAGGGAACTGAAGGACAGGAAGAAAGAGGATGTCTTAGAAATTAGTATCCAATTAGGACAGTGTCTGCCCAGCTTGTTCACCTTGTTCAGATGTTCACCCATTCAACGGATATAGCTTATTGCAATCTGACCCAAGGTGGAGAGATGAGGAAGGGCCTAAGAGCCCTCTTCCTCACTGAAAGCCCTCTTCTTTGGGAGGGGTAGGGGACACGGATAACTTTGTCCTTTACTCGGTGTACTGGATTTGCAGTGAGCAGGCTACCAGTAGAAAGTAAAGAGAAGGTAGTGAGAGATTGAAGAGAATTCCTCGTACACCATTCTGCAACTGATCCTTTGATTCACCAGTTGTTGGGGAGGAATATTTGTCTCAGAGAAAAGCCAGACTTACCACGTCTACCTCACGCTCCTGTAATTCTTCTTTCTGTATTTCAGGTTCCTCCAATATTGGCTCTGGGAAGAATGAAAATTCAAAAATGAAGGCATTCCATTAAAAGTTAAACACAGGGCTTCCCTGGTGGCGCAGTGGTTGAGAATCTGCTTGCCAATGCAAGGGACACGGGTTCGAGCCCTGGTCTGGGAAGATCCCACATGCCGCGGAGCAACTAGGCCCGTGAGCCACAACTACTGAGCCTGCGCGTCTGGAGCCTGTGCTCCGCAACAAGAGAGGCCATGACAGTGAGAGGCCCGCGCACCGCGATGAAGAGTGGCCTCCGCTCGCCGCCAACTAGAGAAAGCCCTCGCACAGAAACGAAGACCCAACACAGCCAAAAATAAATTAATAAATTAATAAATTAATAATAAAAAAAATGTTCTTTAAAAAAAAAAAAAAGTTAAACACAGAGACTTCCCTGGTGGTCCAGTGGTTAAGTCTCTGAGCTTCCACTGCAGGGTGCACGGGTTCGATCCCTGGATGGGGAACTAAGATCCCACATGCCGGCCAGCACAGCCAAAAAACAACAACAAATAAAAGAAGTTAGGACTTCCCTGGTGGCGCAGTGGTTAAGAAGCCACCTGCCAATGCAGGGCACACGGGTTCGAGCCCTGGTCCGGGAAGATCCCCCATGCCGCGGAGCAACTAAGCCCGTGCGCCACAACTACTGAGCCTGCGCTCTAGAGCCCGCGAGCCACAGCTACTGAGCCCGCGTGCCGCACCTACTGAGGCCCGTGTGCCTGGAGCCTGCGCTCCGCAACAAGAGAAGCCACCGAAGTGAGAAGCCCGCGCACCGCAACGAAGAGTAGCCCCCGCTCACCACAGTTAGAGAAAGCCCGTGAGCAGCAACGAAGACCCAATGCAGCCAAAAATAAATAAATTAAATAAATAAATTAAAAAAAAAAAAGAAGTTAAACACGGAGTCACCATATGACCGAGCAATTCCACTTCAAGGTACTTGAAGTACCTTGAGAAATTGGCACCCCATGGCCCCTATATCTTTACTTCTAAGTTGCACCAGAGCCTGGCCTCTTAGCAGGCACTCCCTATTCCCCTTTCCTCCCAGATCCTGGTAACCACTAATCTACTTTCTGAGTCTATGAATTTGCCTATTCTGGACATTTTATATTAGTGGAATCATACAATATGCGGTCTTTTGTGACTGGCTTCCTTCACTTGGCATGTTTTCAAGATTCATCCACGTTGTTGCATCGTAGCAGACCTTCATTCTTTTTTATGGCTGCATAATATTCCACTGCAATTTGTTTATCCATTCATCGTTGATGGACGCTTGGTTGTTTCCACCTTTTGGCTGTTGTGAATAGCACTGCTGTGAACATGGGCATACAAATGTCTGTTCGAGTCCCTGTCTCCAGTTCTCTGCAACTAAACCTGCCACAGTGAAGATCCCACATGCCACAACTAAGACCCAGTGCAGCCAAATATAAATAAATATATATATATTTTTTAAATTTTCTTTTAAAAAGCTGATTGGGGCTGGAGGGGGCACAGAAGGAGGCAGGGGAATGAAGGTGGTCAGTATTAAGGTCATTCTAGGCATTCAGATTCTGGCCTGCCATTCTTCCCCCCATCCTCTTCCCACATGGAGAAGTTGGGGCCCACAGAAATCAGCCCCTCTCCAAGCAAACCACCATCCCCACTCTGGACTCCATAAAACCCAAGGGGGTGTCCCTCTCCTTCCTGATCTGTTGCTCACACAGGAGACTGGGGTAAAACTGGTGGGCCTCCCATCTCCCGTGGGCTGAAAGGAAGAAGGAACAAATGAGATGCAACCAAAAGACCTTGGGGAACAGGACACTCCAACTTCCAGAAAGAAAACCTAAGAGGGGAGTGAGGCACACAGGCCGAGGAAGGAAATCATGAGAAAGATGGAACAGCTGATTCTAGGAGCTCAGTGGTGAGTGGGATGGGTAACCAAGAAACCCAACGCCCTTCGAGAAAGCCAAGGGCATCCAAGGTTTCAGACAGGAACAAGGCAGAGGAGGGAGACTGAGACAATCTCAAGAGTAAACTGGTTTTGTCCTCTATTGTAATACAATTTATATAAAGTCTAAACCATGCAATACGATACTAGTATGTGATGGTCATGGATACACGCAGTAAAAGTTTAGGAAACAGGCTTGAGAATGACAAACACCAACTCAGAATAGCGGTGACCTCTGGAGAAGGAGAGAAGGGCTTGTCGGGGGTGGGGGTAGCAGGGGGACAAAGGGATTCACTTGTTGCCATCATGATTTATTCTCACATTGGGTGACGGGTACATGGGTGTTCATTATCTCATTCTCTGTATTTTTTCTGATTTGCCTGAAATATAGGTCTACAATCCCTTATCCAAAACCCCTGGGATCAAGTATATCTCAGAATGTAGACTTGTAATACCGTATGGTATATGAGACCCCCCCACCACATCTTGGGGCCTCTAGAACAGCACTCCACAAACTTTTAGTGTCAGTATTTCTGCAGTAAAACATATGAAAATTTATACTAAGTGGTTTAAATAGACTATAAATACCTTCATGTCAGTTTAGGTTATGTCTCACCACCAAATAAGTTTGGATGCCAAATTTTGGGGGAAAAAACTTTCAGTTCTTAGGGCTTTTTAAAATTACAGATATGGGATTATGAACCTGTACTTCTTTTCTTAGTGGGAACGGAGGAGCACTTAAGGAAGCAAAGGATATCAATAAAGACCTCAAAAGGGTGTTTGCCCTTTAACCCACCATCCTTCACCAAGAAGTGTTTTAGGCCTGGTCTTAGCCCATTTGGACTACTCTAACACAACACCATCGACTGGGTGGCTTCTAAACACACACATTTATTCCTCGCAGTTCTGGCGGCTGGAAGTCCTAGATCAGGGTGCCAGCAGGGTTGGGTGAGGGCCCTCTTCTGGAGTGCAGACCTCTCTTTATGTCCGGCGGAAGGGGGCAAGGAATCTCTCTGGAGTTGCTCCTTATAAGGCACTAATCCCACTCATGACAGTTCCACCCTCATGATTTAAGCAACCTCCCAAAGGCCCCTCCTACTAACACCATCATATCGGGCATGAGAATTTCAACATATGAATTTGGGGGGGACACAAACATTCAGACCATAGTAGGCCCCCTCTGTCTCCTGTGGGACAGGCCTCAATCCCTCCCCAACTCCAAAGAGTACAGGGATTTTTTTTTTTTTTAATATTTACTTATTTATTTGGCTGTGCAGGATCTTTCGTTGCGGCACACGGGATCTTTAGTTGCAGCACGCGAACTCTTAGTTGCGGCATGCATGTGGGATCTAGTTCCCTGACCAGGGATGGAACCCAGGCCCCCTGCATTAGGAGCACGGAGTCTTAGCCGCTGGACCGCCAGGGAAGTCCTGAGTACAGGGATTAAGGCTCATTTCAGGGCTGCCTTGGAGGCCCAAGTCTTCTCTGAACCTCTATCAAGTGTCAGCTAGAAAGCTCCACATCAAACAATAAAAAGGCTTAGAGCTAAAAGGACGCAGAGATCCTTGGTGTTTGGGGGTCAGTGCTTTCATTTAGAAGTTACTTTTTTTAATAATTTTTATTGGAGTATAGTTGATTCACAATGTTGTGTCAGCTTCAGGTGCACAGCAAAGTGAATCACCCATATATATATACACATCCACTCTTTTCTCGATTCTTTTCCCATATAGGCCACCACAGAGTATTGAATAGAGTTCCCTGTGCTGTACAATAGGTCCTTATTACTTATCCACTTTACATATAGTAGTGTGCATATGTCAATCACAATCTTCCAATTTATCCCTCCCCCGCTTACCCCCTGGCAACCACAAGTCTGCCCTCTACGTCTGTAACTCTATTTCTGCTCTGCAGATGAGTTCATCTGTACCCTTTTTTTAGATTCCACATATAAGCAACATCACATGACACCCTGACATTCCCTTCCCACCCCGGAGGAGTCTCCAAGTTGAACTTCACTGCCTTCCCTCCTCCCTCCCCCTGCTCCTGGTACCCAGCTTCTAGGAGCCAGTCCCACTTTAAACTGCTCTTAAGAGAACTCAGAAGAAAAAATTTGCATGGTTCCAATGTCTAGATCTCAGGGCAAGGCCCTGTGTACCCTGGCCCTTTCTCCCATGCCCACGCTTAATCTCTCAACTTTTAATATTAAAAGGGGATTCTATTTCTCTCCATCTTGACAGGCTGCTAGCAGTGTAAAGAAGCCCCAGGTAAAAGGGGAGGCCTATCCTTAGCTCACAGTCATAGCTACACTGGCCAGTGCTCTAAGGGACAGCCTAGTGACAGCAACAGCTACCAAAAACCTTCCAACCCTATTGGCCCCAGCTCACCCAACAGGAAGGAATCCCTCAGATCAAAGCCACAAGAGGCAGCCTCTTTAAACTCTTTTCTTCCTCAATCTAGACATCAGGCTTCTTTTCCTGTGGCCCTGAACCTGAACCTCCTTAGTCTACCAAGGCCCTGACGAAATGAGGGCGGAGATACAAGAGCCTTAAACAGATGGGAGAAAGATTCAGTCAGGCTTAGGATTCAAAGGATGGCAAAGCAGGCTGAGTCTCCATGGTGATGGGCTTAATGGGAGGAAAACATTATTTGTTTTGCCACCCAGGGAGAAAATGGGAAAAAGGAAGAGATCAAACCCTCTTCACTGGGGTAGGAGCAACCAGGAACACTTGAAATAAGGAAGAAGAGGCTAGCATAGAGGATTGGCTGGTGAGCTCTTGGTGCACTGGGGGGAAATTTTAAGACAGAAAGAACAAGTATAAGGCTGGCCAGGAGGAAAACACGAAACAAGGGACCTAGTAGCAGGCCTGAGATTCCACTGAACCCCTTGCTTCTTACCCAGAAGCAACAGAACCTGCTCCCCGGCCCTAAGACCCTCCTTCAATACAAACATTCTGCCTCCAAGCCTCTCCCCAGCAGGTACCCACCAGGCTCCTCCTTGAGAGACTCGGGCTCTGCCTGGGACTCACTGCTGGCCGGCAGGGTGGCCTCCGCAGCCTGTGCGGCCAGAGCAGACTGAGCGGCTCGCCAGCGGGCGCTTCCCCGGCTACTCACTTTCTGCTTCTTGTCAGCTTTGCTGGACATTGTGTTGGCAAAACCTGCAGACACACGGAAGCTGGGGGTCCACCACCAGATCCACCCCCAACCCTCAGTCCTTTCCCTGGGATATCCCACTTTCTTCAGGGCACTGGGTTAAAAATCAAAATCAGTCCCTCAAGGCATTAGGAATAAATGGAAGCTAAACATGAGGGCACAGGGCATTCGCTGGCAGCCCAGTGGTTAGGACTCCGCGCTTCCACAGCAGGGGGCATATGAGTTCCATTCCTGGTTGGGGAACTAAGATCCCACAAGCCCCAAGGCGCGGCCAGGGGGGGAAAAAAAAAAGATGAGGGCACAGCAGACACCCACTAATGAGGATTTAGGAACCCCTATCTCTGCCCAGAGGGATGAGAACATAAGATAATCAGGGAAAGATCTACCACGCCTGAGGTGTGGCTGCACACACCCTCAAGCACTCTAGCTCTCAGGGCCATGGGTGAGTGAGAAGGGCCCAGGGAAGGGAAGACTGTCCCCAGGTTCCACACTCTCTGTCACTGTGTCAAGTCACTGAGCAACCAAGATGATTTTCCTATGTACCTCCTTTTCTCCCAAGTCACCCCCTGGAAGAGGGGGAGAAAGAAAAATGCCCCTCCCACCCACACTAAAATCTGTGACCTCCTTAAACAAGGAAGAAACAGTATTTGCAACCTGCCTCTTCAGCTTTTCACTCCTGAGGGGCAGAAGCCCTGTTCTGCGTGTACTGAAAAGGTGTCTTCGCACAGTTGGCTGAGTGAGTCTGCGCTAACCGATTAATGAAGACCTAGAGCATTCGATTCCAGATGTCCTGAGAACAGACTGGAAGAGGAAGGACAAAAGTCATCCAACAATGAACTTGGAATTGTGTCTGGGGGAGGGAGAAATGGGGCGATGAGGAAGGCCCAGTAGCGTCTCTCTCAGAAAAGCAGGAGGGCGGGAAGCGGGGCATCTCTGGCGGGCGCCCGGGGCAATGTCTGATTCGCTGGGCAGTCCCTCTTCACTCAGCTCTAGCCTGACAACCACCTGTGGCTTTTCTTCCTCATCCCCACAGGCTGCCACAGGCATTGATCATACGCTATGAGTTTCACACTTGAAGGATTTGTACTTTGCTCCAAGGAACACCGTTCTATTAGGCCAACACATCAATAAAGCCAGGTACCACAGCGCGGCGTCTGCCATCGGTCTCCAGAGAAGCGTCAGGCTGTGCTTCCCTGCCTCCGGCTGCAGCCTCAGGAACATTCCGGTGGCAAGGCTGGGAGCCACCTCCCCATGGGGTTCGCCCCATGGTCCCACACCGAGGCCCCAGGAGGAGCCTTCTACTAGCCTGGGACTCATTCTATTTCTCAGGAAATAGCGTAGGGGGCCGGCCCTCTCCTCCAACCACCAGTGGCTTCCAGTGGGCAAATTTCCCCTCACGGGAGCTTCCTCACACAACTGTCACAACCGTCGCCGCTCCTTCCTCTCAGCTGCCCCTTCCTCTGCCCTCCCCCGCAACGGCCCCTTCTTCCCTCGCCCCCGCAACTCTCCCTCGTACCCCTCACCACTGCCCCTTCTCCCCGTAGCTTCCCACTCTCCCCGGCATTCCTCCCCCGCTCCCTGGTGCCCTCCGCCGCCAACACACACCTCACGACGCCGACCCTCTCCTCACGACGCCGACCGACCGGCCACTCCAGCTGAGAAGTTGCCCCGCGTGGCCCTCTCGGGCCGGCGCCTGCACGCGTCGCCTTGGCAACCCCGGGCAGCGCGGGTGGTGGGGGGCGGGCGGGCGAGTGGCGGGGGCCCGAGCGCGCCGAGCCAGCGTCCTCGGCGCAGACGCAGAGACGCCCTGATCAGCCGCTCCCGGCTTGGCTGCGCTCGCGTCACCCCGGCGGGGACCCGGGGCAAGAGGGCTGGGGGGCAAGGGGAAGCCGCTAAACCTGGCGGGCTGGAGGGGGGCTGGAGGGGGACGGGAGGCCTGGTCTGAGGACGGGCGGGAAGGACTGGGGCTGGAAACAATGAGTGGCCTCCCGCAGGACACTGAAAAGGCTGGGGGAACCCAAGCGCCCGACCCCGCGCGCGGGTCTGTGAGCTCCATCCCGGGCGAGTCCAGCAGATGGCGCCCGAGGTCCCGCCTGCGAGGCTCACGCGCGCTCTAGAAGGCGCTCCAGGATTTCGAGGCAGCCGTGGCTGCAGCTGAGTCCGGGGAAAAAACCGGGGCTGGAGCACCCCAGCCCTCCCGCTCGTTCCCCCTTCTTAATTCGGACTGGGGTCTGGGATCGCCCTGCAGCGCGGGGTGGGGGAAGGAGGGAAGAACGGAACTGGAATTTTTGGAATCTGAGGATTGGCTTTGGAAAGCGTCGCTTGTTTTGGGGGGGGGGGGACAGGAGGCGGGGACTCTCTGGGGAAGGTGACCGGGCCGGGGAGGGGCTCGGCTCTCCATAAGAACAAAGACTGAGTCGTGGGGAAGCGACAGGAGAGGGGTGTGAGAGGAGGGGCAGACCGCAGCCGGTGCTAGGGGGCGCTGCGGGCCGGGGTGCCAGAAGAGGCGCCTGGAAGACTGAGCCGTACCTGGGGCTGGTGGAAGCTTTAGGGAGGCCTGGGAGATGCAGGGAGGAAGCGAGTCAGGGGGATGGGAAGGCACCCTCCCTGCTTCCATCAATAGTGCCTAATTAAGACAAAGCCCGCAGCGAGCCCACTGATTACATTTCCATGAGGAGCTAAATTGATGACATTTTATTTGCTGGAGGAGAGAAGCTGGCACCTCAGTTCCCCCTTTTCCTGGTTGATGTTCACACCTGACGGGTCTCATTATGCCAGTCTGGCAGGGCGAGGACTGGCAGTCCCTGGCACTCCTGAAGGGCCTGTGGATTAATCCACACCTGAGCCCAGCTCTGACCTCACCATCCTACCTACCCCATTTTTATTTCCAGAATTGACAACCCCTGCCCTTGGCACCCCCCCCCCATTTTCCTTAAAGGGGGTTTCTGGGCTCCTGTCCAGCCCACATTCCTGTTGCTGAGGGCAAGGATTGAAGGAGAGAGGGGTCCTACCACACCCCAAAATCAGCTGCACAGCAAGCAGGGCTAAGTGGGTGATCCTCTAACCAGTTAGGCAGTGGGTGGCAGAGAGGTGACATGATTGGTCAGATCCCCCAGGGAGAAGTCCCAGAGGAGTGAAGATTTGAGGGGAGGCATAGGATGGGGAGACTTATAGGCGGGGCTCATGGCTCCCTCAGGGAAAGGAATGTTGTGTAGAGCCCATTTCTTTTCTGAACCACTGCCCCCCCCCGCCGGCCTTGGCTGTGCCTAGGGATCCCAACCCCCTACATTATGCTAAATAGGTAATCAAACATCTCGCTTTGCTAATTACTGCTCAATCCGATTAAACGCCACTGAAGCTCATCAACAGAGGTGGAGGTAGGGAGAAGGGATGAAAGGGGGGGCAACCACAGCTGTGACAGGGGTCTTGTCCCCAGCGGCTCTAGGGGACAGCTGAGAAACAGCCGGGGTAGCAAGACTCAGTACCTCGCAAAGGAAATGGGCAGAAGAGTTGTACGACAGAACCCTTCATCTCACTGCATCCTCCCAGCCTCAGGCACTCCCTCCTCCCAGGACCTTCATTACTCTCAGAACCCAGGCATCCGGCCATTCCCACAGCGCCCCACACACACCCCTGTCCCAGCTTTAATAAGTTCTGTTCTCTCACTGTCAATATTTGATTTCTCAGAGCCATCTCCACGGAGAGAGGGAGCTCTTCCCTTGCTTCCCCCCTACCTTGGCCCTTTTTTGCCCACCCCAGTCTCTTTGTGCCCCCAACCTTCTCTGAACTAGCTGACTTAATGAAATGATATTAAAGTCTTAAGCAACTCCAAAAGAATGGTTGTTATGGTGAAGGGAGTGGGCAGGACGCCTGGGTCCCTGAGGGGAGCAAGGGCTGAGGAGGGGGGAGAGTGAGCCAGAGGCTAAGGTCTGGAGGCCCCAGTCCCCAAGGGGGAGCAGCAAATTTAGGGTGAGCTGGGGGCTGGCCCTCTGGATCGTGGTGGGAAGTGGGGAATTAGGGCTAGGGGCTAGGAAAAGGTGAGAAGAGGGAGGACATTTCTGTGGTCCAGGTCTCAACCTGCTGTCCAGAGCATCCGTCAGGGATGGAGAGGCCAGCCGGGGGCGCAGAGCCCCTGTGCCAGCAGCCTCCCTGCTGACTGTGCCCGGGCCGGTCCCGTGAGAACCAGAGTAGATTCCTCTTCAGCCCTGACTCATCCCTCTTCCCCCCTGCAACCCCTCCCCACCAGCAGACCCCCACAGGTGATTTGTAGCTGATGCCCTCACGATGGTAGCACCAGGAGGGAGTCCGTTCCATGACACGAACAGAGAGCTTCCAGGAGAGGAGAGAACAGAGGCCAAGAGATGGGGAGCCAAGCACCAACCCCCCTCCCCCCACCCATCCCATCTCACTCCCCTGGGGACCCTGGCCCAGCCCCAGTCCCCTTGGGGTGGTGGGAATGCAAGGACATTTGGCTGGGCTGATTGATGAGGGAGGAAGCAGCCACTGGGCACTGAGGCTGCTGTTTGCTGAGCACACAGATTCCTCCCCACTCACCAGCTGCCGACCCCCGAGGCTGCTCAATCTCCCCACCACCACCACTAGCCACTTGGATTGGAGGGAGCTGATGCCTGAGTTTCTGATGGCAACTGAGGGAAGTGGGAGAGCCAGGCCGTAGAATGCTTCGATTCCTTCTGGGAATCAGGGGACCCTAGGACCTGGTCCCCTCAGAACTCCCTACAGGACTCCACCGTCACTGCTGCCTTTCAGACATCTCTCCGGTGCTGAGTTTTCACTCCCATTTATTCTGTATCCTTTTCCCTACCCCCACCCAACTCTCTGAGCCCATCCCAGCTAGCCCGCTGCCTCTAAACCAGCCTGCCACATTTCTCCCAGCCTGCCTACAGATCTTGAAACTCTCTCTAGGGAAGGGGATGCCCCATGTTTGTGATTCCACTTAGGAAGCTCTGTTTTTCATTCTAACTACATTTCCAGTTGTGATGTCAACCATTCCCCATCAGAAATTCCCACTGCAACCCTTTGCTCTGTTCTCCTTTTCTTAAAACCCTCAACATAGACCACAGACACAAACATACATACCTCAACCTAATTTACATCCTGCTTCTGTTTGGAAGGATGGAAAAGTGTGAGCTTCTGTCTGCAGCACAGCCCCCAGGACAGCCTCCATCCTATGCTTGGTGGGGGCTTTACGATCCGTGGTCCCCAGCTCTCTCAGATCCTTTACTCCCACTCTGCTCTAGACTCTGTACCAGCAGCTGTACCACAGCCCCCAAATCTCAGAGCATTATCCCTGCCCTCCCAGAGCATAAAATTTAGTTGAGGAAAACTCACATCCACACAAGAAACAGCTCACATCCACACAAGAAACAAAGGGGACCCCCTCCCGCCCCAGACCTTAAAGTAAATGTTTATATCTTTTTCTACAAAACTGTTGTGTTTGTTTGTCTGAAAATGTATTTTGTGTGCTGATTTCTTTGTATTGATTATAATGAAGTAAAAAAGCATGTTTTTAGGTCAAAAAAAAAAAAAAAAGAAAGAAACAAAGGGGAAAAAATGGAAGACGGAGTTAGATCAACTTCCTAAATGTGGATTCTTCCTTGGTCACTTGCTACCCTACACGCTGAGGCTGGGGAAAGACAGGACACAGCTAGAACATGTGTGTGGTTGTGATGTCTTTCTCACTGTTCCCAAGCCTGTCGAGATTTCACCTCTATGCTTTGCACTTGCTGTTCCCTCTTTCTTTTTTTTTAAAATAAATTTATTTATTTATTTATTTATTTTTGGGTGTGTTGGATCTTCGTTTCTGTGCGAGGGCTTTCTCTAGTTGTGGCAATCGGGGGCCACTCTTCATCGCGGTGCGCGGGCCTCGCACTGTCGCGGCCTCTCTTGTTGCGGCCTCTCTTGTTGCGGAGCACAGGCTACAGACGCGCAGGCTCAGTAGTTGTGGCTCACTGGGCCCAGTTGCTCCGCGGCATGTGGGATCTTCCCAGACCAGGGCTCGAACCCGCGTCCCCTGCATTGGCAAGCAGATTCTCAACCACTGCACCACCAGGGAAGCCCTGTTCCCTCTTTCTGCTATGCCCTTCCCCATAGTGCCTGCCTTCCATACTCCTCATTATTCAAGGTCTTGAACAAATGTCACCTCTTCAGAGGGACCCTCCTGACCTCCTAACTTAAAGCATCTTCCTGATACTCTCCATCCTATTCACCCCTTCACTCTGCTTTTTTATATCACTTATCACTACCAGAAATATTATTATGTTGTTCCCCACCAAAATGTGGACTTCATGAAAGCAGGGGCTTTGCCTTATTCACCTCATACTACCAGTGCCTGAAATAGTACCTGGAACAAAGTAGACATTTAATATGATGCTGAGTGAATGAGTGAATGAATGAATGAATGAATGTCTTCCTGCACCTCTTCTTGCTTTGTTGTACTTGTTACCCTAGGAGTGTTTGTGTGTTTGTACCTAGAAAGCGAATAGGATGGCATGTGTTTTTCTGTATGGAAGTCACCTGAGCTTTCAAATAGCTCAAAAGATCACTACACATGTGGAAGGCTCTAGGTCTTGTGTTGTTAATGTCTGGGGAGAGGAGAGTCTATAGATACCAGTTCTCTGAAGGGGTGTGTCCCAGGGTAATGTGCAGAATGTGCTGTTCCTCTCCCCAGCTGTGCATCTGTCCCCAGGTGTCTTCCTGTCTCTCAGCATGTTATGATGTCTCAGTTGCTTTGGTGAGATGTTTGTCTGTCATGGAGACTATTTATCCCCACTTCTCTTCCCTCTCTTCTCTCCACCTGTGCCTCTGGATATACGAGTAGAGGAGTCTTCCTTGGCTCCCTTGCCCCCTCGCACACACAGCCCTGCCCCAGTTGTGGACCCCTCCCTCTCTCACTGGGCCCTGTTGCTGGGCTCTGGGTTGCCATAGTGACGGTTGCCAAGTCCCTGAGGCTGATAGCCAGCGATGGGGCTGTCGGCTCCATCCACGCGGGAGGCTGAGGGGGGCTTCCCATTGTGTGAAGAAGGGGATGTTGCCATGACAACCAACCCCCACTAAGGGGCAGGAACCAGCCCTTCCACACCCCCTCCAGCCTCCCCACCTCGGGCAGCTCCAGTGTGGGCTTAGAAGGCAGGAGTAAATTCCAGACAGCCCAGCACCTGGCCTCCCAGTTTTCAACTCCCCTCCTACAGTGCCTGCACCTCTCAGGACCCAGGCATCTTGCTCAGACAGGGGAGGGGCAGGGGTCCCACTGGACAGAGGAGGGGCAGGAGGACCCCTTGACCTCCAGGCAGATGGGAGACAGCGGGGACCTAAAGTCAGGGGAGGGGCAGGCAGGTCAGAGGTTGTGACCCCCACCGACTGGCTCCAGCGATGCTCCTCACGGCTGCTTTTGTGGTTGGAGAATGGGGCTGAGTCTAGGGGACTGGGCATCTGGGTTTTGGGGGGAGAAGAGCCGGGGTTAGGGGTACACAGGGAGCCAGGGGATAGGCAGCTTGATGCCTGGGTCCCTGAGTCTTCTGGGCACAGGAGTGCCTTGGGCAGGGGTGGGAGGGAATAGATTAAACACGTGAGCATGTTTTTTCCACTTTGTTTCCGACTGAGACTTGCCTTGAATCTGGTACTTGGTTTAGCAATAGACACTTGGGCTTTCCCCCGTGTGTGAACGTATATTCACAGACAGACCCATTTGGATGTATTGACAACCCACTCCCACCTGGGTTCCTCTCTCCCTCCCCTGGCAGTGGCTGCCTTCCTCATCCTCCTCACCCAGCCCATGACCACACCCCCCTCCACCAGCCATGCACTGTCCACCTCACCCGTCCAACCCAACCCCCTCCCTACCCCTTGGTTTCATGCAATTCAACCCTCAGCTGGAAAGCCGCTCTAATCACCAGTTCTCTGCCCCAATTCACGTCCAGTCATTCTCCAGCCTTCTCATCAACTTTTGAAGTTTTTTATTTTTTTTGGTTTTTGTTGTTCAAATTTCCCTTTTACAGTAAAACTATTGAGGTGACGGCCATACCCCGCCACCTCCCCCATGGCAATATCAACTTCCTGTTCCCTGGAAGGAGCGATTAGAAAAATCAGGAAGGAGCTGGGAACTACAGCACCAGAGAGATAACTTGACCTCTGGTGGACAAAGCAACCATCTTGGCTGGTGATTGAGGTGGCCGACATGGTGCCCAAAGGCAGCTCTGACCTAATGGAAATGAGCTGGGAGGAAACTGAGGCAACACCCAATTGTGCACTAGTGGGCAGGAAGAGGTATCAGCTGGTCACTATGGAAAGAGTGGCTGTTGCTAAGGACCACTGTCAGCTAGACCAGTCAGTAGGCCACCATTCTGGTCACTAAGAAGGGAGCTGTGTTGAGTTTGAAGGGAGTAGGAAATGGAGGATGTGATGAACAAGACAGCCATCCAGGTTACTGGGGACAACACGTGGGTTCTTGGGGTCATCCTGTTGAGTAACAGAGATTATACTGGGATATGGAAAGGGAAGAACAAGACAAATTGAGCCTGCCATGGCAGATGGCAGCCACCTTAGCTGTCCTAAAAGCAGCACAGAGAACAAGGGAAGGGAGATCCTGGCACGTGACACTGAATACTAGGAAGAACCTCAGTCCACCCGATCTTCTTAGAGTAAGTTCCAGCTTCCTCCTGAAATGGGAAGTTCTTCCTGCCCACCCTTCTCCACAGAGTAAGAACCATCCACCTCCCCCCACCCCCCAGACTAAGCCACTTCCGGTTCCAGCCAGACCACTTCCTATTTCAGAAGTGCTACTTCCTGTCCTGGATGAAGGCACTTCCAGTTCCTGCTGCACTGCTTCCACTTCCCAGGCCACTTCTGTCCAGGCCTGGTCACTTCTTATCTGGAGCAAGTCACTTCCTGTCCCAAGTGGCCCATTCAGCATCAGACCAAGTCCACATGTGTCCTGACTGGTTCATAGCTTGCTATTGGCCACTGGACAAAACGGGACACTTCTCAGGGTAGCTGTCATGACTCAACCACCCCAAATGGCTGGAGTAAGTATGTAGAGGCCTGGGGCAGGGCAGAGGAGGAGGCCCTGCTACCCATGCCCTGAGCTGGGGTGGAGTGCCAGAGCCTTCCCCATAAGGCCCCCATTTTTGGCAGACTGAGGGGAGTGGTTGGTAAGAGGAGTCAGAAGAGGGAGCTGAGGGGAGAAATGCTTTGATGCCCCCACCCTGGAGATGGGAGAGGTACAGGATAAGAAGCCAAGCGGGTAAATAAAAGGAGATACAGGGAGGAGGATGCTAGGGAAGAGGAACAGACCTAGAGACAGAAGAGAGAGACAGAAAATAAGAGAGAGAGGAGAAAAGAAGAGAAAAACAGTGAGAGGCAGAAAGAGGTGCCAACCAAAAGACAGACTGTTCCCACTCCTAGCTCTCAGTGGGTGAGGGGGACAAGGATCCCTGGGTCATGGTTACACGAAGAGGCTGAATCTTTGCCCCCTCCCCAGGGGAATACGACCCAGGAACACAGAGACAGAGAGGGGCACACACAGCCAACCAGAGGGCAGGCAGTCGTTGGGTGGATGTCTTAGGGAATCCTAAAAGTGGAGAAGAGGCAAGAGCCAGGAGGAGCAAAGGAGCTGGGGTGGCAAAGGGGGCCAAGGAGATGCTAGAGGTGTCCCTCAAACCGTGAATTAAACTGGAGGAGCACCCCACAAAGGGCTGGATCCAGGAGAGCCAGGTCGGAGGAGCCCTCATACCTTGTAGTAGATGTTTGGAGGGCTCTGGGGGGGCCCATCCTGCACGATGTACACAGGATGCCCATAGTCACCACTCACCTTCTCATAGTGGGGACAGAAGGGGGGGTCTGCAGCCCCACCGCCCCGCAGAGCTATCCCTAGCTCCCCAGGCTCAGCCTCCCTAGGTCCCATCCCGCCTCCACCCCCCAGGGCCAGAGACCCTCCCCTCCCGAAGGAGCCAGGACCAGGGTGGCGACTCTCCGAAGGCTTGGCCCGCCGTCTCCGCCAACACATGGCACCCCCAGCCCCTGCCACGCCCAGCAAGAGCAGCGCCAGCCCCCCTGCTGCCCCGGCCACTGCGGGCATGCTGGGAGGGGGCAGGGGGCCTTCAGCACCCCGGGAGGTTGCATTGCTGGTGGGGTCACCTGGCAGGGAAGGGGTGAAGGAGGAAAGAGGGGGTGGGGCTGAAGGAGCCACCCGGGCATCTGGACACCCATCCTTGCGGGTCCCCATGGGTTTCCCCAGCAGTGCCCAGGCCCTTTGGGGACCCCACTTCCCCTCCCCTCCAAGCCCCACTCGGAATCCAGGTGTGTCCAGCCCTTCAGCTCCATGCCAAGTAGTCCTCCCCCCTTCTCTGACAGCACTGATTGAAGCACTGACTTGGCTAATTAGTTCTAATTGAGTCTTTTCCTCATTTGGCTTCCATTCCCCTCCCACCCTCCCATCCTCTCTTCTCCTCTTTCCTGTATCACTGCCCCCAAAACTGAAGAGGGAGGGAGGGAGAGGGTGAAGCTAGGGCAGCTGGGGTCCGAGAGCAGAGGAGGCTAGGGAAGACAGGAGGCTGGACCCCTGGTTCCTACCTGCTGTGTTCTCCTTCCCAGGCTCCAGGCTGTGGGCCACCCCTCGGTCTTTTTCCATGGGCATTTCAGACACAGGCTTTCGGGGGGCAGCCCCTCCTCGGGGACCTGGAGACGGGGAAGGGCCGAGAGAGGGGTTGAGACAGCAGCCCCCTGACCATGATGGTACTGCCCCAAGCTCCCTCAGCCCCTAGGAGGTGTGCCCCAGCCCCACTCACTTTGTCCCACTCGAAGAAGCACCTTCATGCCTCTAGTGAGGCACACACCTCCCTGCAAGCTCTCCAGGCCTTCCCGGGTTCCATCCGATGTGGCTGGGAGAGAAGAACCAGAGGGAGAAGTTGGCGCTCCAGAGTCTACCCCTATTCTGTCTCCATGCCTGGCCCCAACACCACCCGAGGTGGCTCCAGTGGTCCCCTCCCTCATCTGCCCTCGATCCCAGGAGCACCTCCCCACTCGACCCTGCCCGCTGCCCAGAAGTACCAATTATGTAGTAATCGTGGTGTGAGCGGAACTCGTGGCCCCAGAGGTTAGGGCTATACTCCTGGAACTTGATGGTGAAGCGGAGATCCAGATCTGGCCGGTCACAAGTGAGAAGGAGGTTTGGGGCAGGGGGTGCCTCACAGCGCCGGCCTTGGGCACCCCCTACCAGATACAGCTTGTAGAACTCGTAATTAGGAGAGGAGTGGGGGCCAGGAGGCCGGGCCCGGGGGCAGAGCAGGTCTAGCCGGTCCCCGATCTGAGGGTAGAGCACGTAACCACCCTCTGCCTGGAACCTATGGGGAGGAGGGCAAGGTGGATAAGGACGAGAGGTGTCAGAGGTCTGGTCCCCAGAGCTCTGCCTCCCTCACCCCACATCCCTGCAGGACAGCCTTTGTCTGAGTGGAGAGTCTGTTCTGACAGAGCAGGCACTAAGGTCTCTGGAAGCTCACAGAAGCAGCAGGAAGCCAGGCTCAGAGGTCTCCTGCCCCTTGGTGTGCCCAAATGCACTCTTCAGCCCGCCCTCACCACATGCACACTGCCATCTCTCGCTCCATCACCAGTCCTGTTGCCATGGCAACAGGATGCCAGTTACCAAGGAGCTGGCCTCTCTGGAACCACACAGCCCACCCCTCCCGGGTGATTTCACTATTCCATGGCAGTCAACCATGGGGGCAGAGCCTCCCCTCCCACAGGCCACCACTGAATTTCAGTGATTTCAGGGCAAAGGGGGCAGGGTGGGGGAAGGGGTGTGGAGGGTGATCCAGACCAGTGTCGCAAGTAGCCAGGCAATGTAACAGGACACAAATGCCTGGCCTGGCAATGGCCCTAAATGGGGCTAATCGGAACAGCTGCCCCAGACATGTCCCTGCTCAGTACCCCACTTCCCCCAGGTCCCACACTTCTTAGGGAAAGTGCCCTATTGCTTTGGAATTGAAAGAGTTGACTTTTTGACCCACAGCCGACAAAAGTCCGCATCTCCCTGAGCCCCGGCAGCCACTGGCCCAGCAGAGCCACTACTTGCCAACAACTGCAGACAGGGTCTCAGAACTTGGTCACAGGGGACTGCTGCTTGGTATCTTCCCAGACTCCCAAATAACCCCCTCCCTCCCTGCCCCAACATCCCAAAGAGCTCCCAGAACACCCTAACTCCATTTTCTCAGCTCTATCAGGCTAAGCCTAACTTACATCCTCACACTGCTCCTGATACTCCAACTGCATCTGGGAGTTGGTGGGTAGGAGACTGAGAGGGGAAAAGACATTTGAGATTAGACCCCAAGAGATATGGGAGGGAGGCCAGGACAGGAAATGTGAGGGAAGCTGTGAAGTAAAGCGAGGAAGAATAATTACCCTAGTTCTCCTTTAATGAGCATATAATATGTTCAAATACCTTACCTCTAATCTTCATAAAACCTGTAAGGATTGAGGATACAAACTCAGAAAGGTTAAGTGACTTGCCCAAGGCCACACAGCAGAAAGCAGCAGAGCTAGGATTAAGACCTAGGATTTGATGAGCTCCAAAGCACACCCTCTTTGCATGGCCTCACACAGCCTCCCCAGGGAATTAGGAAGTTTTCAAAAACACAAAACTCTTTTGCTAACGGGGAGTAGGATCTGCATGGAGGCAAGGGACCCAGATGACCTCCCAAGGGTTCTGTCCTACTCTGTGTGGCTTGAAGTTTCATCTGACCCCTGGCCTTTTTTCAGAGCAAAGCAAGCATGCCTCAGAACAGAGGGTCTGATGGAAGAGTTTGCGGCAAAGATGGGGGAGGGGGCAACGGAGTCCTCAGGACTCCAGATGCAAGAGGGAAAGTGGGGGCTTTAGGGGGCTCCAGGCTTCTTCCAGAAAGAAATCTCCAAGCCAGGAAGGCAGGAAAATCTTCTGGTTGGGAAATTGTTCCACCAAGGGCTCACAGACCCTCTGGCTGTGGGCAAGAGTTAGGAGACGGATGTGTGAAGAAGGGTCAAAAAGCCTTGGGGGAGTTGTCCCCAGAGCCCCCAAACTGAGAGCCCTTCCCTCCCATTTCCACCACTGAGTCCCTTCTGTGGAGGGAGGCACCCTGCCCTTCCTCTCAGCGCCTCAGCAGCACCTACTCAGCTGCTCTCCTGAGAGCTGACATTAACCAGGCTCCCTCTCAGCCCAGCCCCCGACACCACACAGGTCTCCCACACACCCAAATAACCACTCCACTGCCCTCCCAGCTACCCATGATCTTTCAAATCCTTGCCCCTTGGGGGTCTTTCAAACTCCTGACACATGGTTGTCACCACCCGCATCCAGCTCGGTGTGCGACCCGCGAGTCTGGCTCCCAAGATCACCTCTGTCTGGTTGCCCATCAGCTCACATCCGATCACCAGCACCCTCCCTCCGGCCTCCTCCCAGCTCCGAGAACCCAGCCCCCAAAGTCCCCAAGGCTTCCAGACTCCCTGCCCACAGGGTGTGGGGTATCCCCACCCCCGGGCCGCTCACCTCTTATTCGCCGAATTCCAGTAGACGGGCTCCAGGCTGAGCCCAGACACCAGCCCCAAAAAACCGAGCAGCAGCAGGGCCCCGACTCGCACGCCCCCCGGCCCAGACTGGGGGGCCCCCATGACCCCGCCAAGGCCTGGGGGGCGGGGCACCAACTCCCCCAAAGTCGCTCACCCCCTGGGGTGACTGCCTTGGCCGCCCGGGCTATTCTGCCCCGGCCACCCGGGTGGCTGATGCCCCCCGCTCCCACGCGGACCCGCTTCCTGCTCCGCCCGCGTCCCCTCTCCGGAGCGCTCAGCCCGCAGAAGCCCTTCCAGGGGCCGTCTGCAGGCACCCTGCGCCCCCAGCCCACGCGCCGGCACCCCGGTATTTATGAGCGGGCCTAAGTGGGGGACTGGGGGAGCCGGGGACCGGGCGGGGGCGGCATGGGGCGCCGGGCGAGGGAGCGGGGAAAGGGGCGCCGAGCCGGAGCCCCAGCCTCGCCGGGATTGAGGGCAGCGGGCTAAGGGAGGAAACCAACCAGTCCTGAGCCCAGGAGGGGGGAGTTAAAGGAGAGGCGGGGAGGGGGAGAGGATGGCGGAGGGAAAAACCGGAGCTGGAGCCCTAGTCGGAGCGGGCGATCATGCAGCCCACGCCCCCCACACCTCCCTCACCTCGCGCACCTCCCAGCCCTCACCCCGCCGCCCCGCCTCACCCCCCCGCGCGGTCTCTCACGCCCCCTTTGTCTCTGCAACTCTCCGGCTCTGGCTTAGTTTCTGCCCACCTCCCCTCCTGCCCTCGGATCGCCCGAGCGGTTGGAATCTTCCGCTCCCTCAAATCCAGAAAGGCTCTCGCCCTCTCCACCCCGAGGAACCCAGTCCCTTTCGCTCCCGCAGCCCCCTCCTTCCCCATCCCAAAACAACACCGCTGCTCCGGGGAGGTCTGGAGAGAATAATAATAACCTTGAAGGCTCCGCACTTTACAAAGTGAGCTGAGTTGACCGTCTTGACTACCTGTGTGAAGTGGGAGGGGCAGAGCTTAAGGATCCCCGTTGCAGTGATGAAGAAACTGAGGCTCAGAGAGGCCCCGTGACTTGCCCAAGGTCACACGAGGAATCTGGGATAAAGCCGAAACCAGACCCAGGCTGCCGAGCTCCCACTCCTGGGGTCTCTTTCGTCACAGCCTCCTAGACCGTCTACTGCTATCTGGAGGTTGACAAAAGGCAAGAGATCTGGGAGTAAACTTGGGCCCTTCTTAGATGGTTGTGGGGAGAAATGGGGCCGGGAGATAGGGAGAACCTACAACCCAAAACCCGCATGCAGCCGGAAGGGCTGTTTCCAATTATCCTGGGGGAAGGGAGGAGGATTTGCCTTTTTGGGTGTAAGAACCCTGGCTTTCAGCACCTCTGGGCAGAGGTGACATTCCTCTCCCCTCTCTAGTCGTCACAGGCCTCCAGTCCCTTCCCTTAGGTTGTGAGGTCCAGAATCAAATCCTCTGCTGACAGTATCTCTTCAGAGACCCCCTTCTCAGTGTGTGGCAAGGTGGGGGGAGGGGGGGAGCCACTGCTTGAAATAACATACCCCCCAAAAAGACAGAGCAGATAAATGAAGAAACCAGACCAGCGACAGCTACTGAATGACTCTCGCCCTTGTCCTGCAGCTAACGGGAATACAGAATGTGACATCTGTGTTTCTCGGCACCTTTACTCCTTCATGTGTGCCCTTGACTCTGGCTACTCAGTCACCTGCCTCCTGGGGGAGTCCAGGGGAGGGGAGGCAGCCCTCCTGCTCCCCTTCCCCCAGAGCTGACTAATGGTCCCTCTGCTGCTGGATGATGGTAAATAGTGTTGAGCAGGAGTGAGCGGGTGTCTTGTCTGTCACCATCTGCACAGTCTCACACAGTCACACCCAACAGTCTGACACACAGCTCCTGCCACTCCTGCTCCGCCACACTCACCCTGACCCCTGCTGCCCCCACCTTGGGAGTGAGATTTCAAACAGGTTCCCTCCTTCAGTTTACCAAGTTGCCTAGCAACCAGCCAGTCAATGGCATGAAGCCCCACCCCCCACTTACTTGACTTCACACCAAGCTCAGCGGCCCCATTGGTTCCCGCCTAGTCCCACCTCTCAACCCTGGTTTCAGGAACAATATGCCAGTCCCCACTGCTGCTGGACCAGGGAGCCCAGTGGTACCCCTTCCGGCCCCATCTCCTGTCATCTGCCTCCCCAAACAGACACAAAGACTCTAATATCATATAAAACCTTTTTATATAAACTCACGCCCACCTCCCTCTGTCCCTCCCTGTCCCTTCTCGTCCTGGTGAGCATCAGGGACACTGGTATCCGGGCCGCCCCCACACCACCAGAGCTGAAGCTGACATTCAAGGTGGACGTGGCGCATGGAGAGCAGGGGAAGGTCCACCTCCTCCTCCCCCTCGTCCCCACTCTCCGTGGGCTCCGGAAACACACGCTGACCGGAGCCAGTGGCCAGCAGAGGCAGACTAGGGTGCAGGCTGTAGGGAGAGATGGGCGGCGCCAGTCAGCACCATGAGCCAGGATGCTTGCTCCCTCAGAGATTTACCTTTCTCCCCAACCCAAGCCCCAAAATCTGTAGAATTAACTTATGACCTCACTCCATTGGTGCAGTCCTTCTGGGGCAGGAAACTCAGCACTGGCTCCGGCTTCCCCTCATGCCCAGCCCCGCCGGTGTCCCACACAGAGACAGCCCCACTAGTGCTGCCGCTCACTAGGAACTGCCCGCTCCTGGGGAAGAGAGGAGAGGCTTGCTGGCATGCAGTCATCACCTGGGGCAGCAACCCTTCACGGTCAGGGGCTGGGACCCTACAGGTGGGCTCTGGCATCCCTGGGGGCATCGAGGCCCTGGGCAGGAAGGACCCACAGTCACTCACGGGTCCAGATCAAAGTAGATGCGCTGATTGGTGGTCACTTCACGACTCAGGGACCACAGTGGACGCCCAGGCTGCCGGAGATCCCAGCACAGAAGCTCGGCATCCTAAGGACAAAGAACAGGAGCCTAGAATCGTTTCCACCCTCCACTCCCCCACTCCCAACACATGCCTGCTTCCCTCCAGTTTTATAAGCACTCCTTTAGCTGGGTTGATTTTTTTCTCCCATGCCCATCTCCCAACACAGCACAGACTACACCCCCACTCCTGCCTTTTACCCCCCTGCTTTGGGATCTCAGAACATGATCCCTACCTTACGGGCTCCTGAAAAGAAGCGATTCCCATCGGGGTGGAAACAGAGGTGGGTGATTCCCCCTTGGTGCCCTCCCAGCAAGGCAAGAGGGGAGCCATCATCCCAGGTGTACAGACCCAGGGAGCGCCCGTAGGAGCCACAGGCATAGAGGGGCTGGGTTGGACTGAAGGCTATGCAGGAGATGATGCCGCTCTGGCCCTGCTTTTTTGCTAGAAATGGAAGGAACAAAGTCGGGGAGAGGGCAAGAGCACCTGGCATTAACCACGCTAATCAGAGGTGCACCTCTGTCTCCCGTCCCAGAGCCCATGTGCTGGACTCAGTGCCTCCCCCACCCCATTCGTTTTAAGCAGGATGAAGACCTCTGATGCTCCCTAGATCCTTCCATCCCCTGCAAAGGACCTAAAGGCCCAAGCCCCACTTCTTCCCTCTCAAACCTGTTTTTCCTTGAAGGGCTGGAAAGCTGAAGGCTTATAGGAAAACGGAATCAGCTTCACCTCCAGTTTCCTGGAGATACCAAGATCTTGGAGACCAAAAGGTACAGGGCAGGGGGCTCAGGAGTGAATCAGCTCTTTACCCAGAGGTAAAGTTTCGTCCCCTCCCTGAGTCTGTTTTCTTCCCTGCCCACTGGGCCCAACCTGCCCCACAGGGCTGTACTGAGGATGATGTGACCCCCGCCTCCCCCCCCCCGCACGTGAACCCCTGGCTCACACAAGGCCCCCCTGCACGTGGCTGGGCCCTTTTCTCTCCTCCTCCCTCGGAGGCACAGACTGCTTACCAAACGTGGCTCGGACCTCACAGTCGCGGCCGGGCCGGGACGTGGAGAAGATACGCACGGTCCGGTTGAAGCCACAGAAGAGCTGGGAGCCATCCGGGGAGAAGCAGAGCGAGTGGGCTGCCGTCAGCTCGTCCTGGGGGCGGGAAAGGGCTGGAAATAGGCCTAGCAAAGAGCCTCAGCCATTCTCAAGGAAGGAGAGCTGGGCCAGGACGAGCCCTGGGGCTGGGCAGGGAGGTCCCTACCAGGTGGTTGTAGGAGCGAAAGGAAGCCCGGAGCTCTCCAGTGAAGGCATCCCAGATGTGAATCGGGTTCTCCCGGCTGCTGCTGGCCACGCTGAGAGAGACACGGACACTGAGGCCCCAGTGCTGTCAAAGGAAGGGGAGGAAGCCAACTGACCGGCCCTCTCAGCTCACATCTGAAGGGCACAGCAAGCTTTCCTCCTCCCGAGACCCCTGGCAGCCCCTGACTCTCTCAGTGGAGGGTCTCCTTGAAATGGGAGGGCCAGGAGGGGAGGCGAAAGACATCACTTACTAGGAGGTGTCTGGTTGGGCTGAAGACATCAGAGAATACCAGCAGTAATCATAGATGGTGTCGCCTTCCACCATTCGAAGGACGGGGGCCTGGACAGAGATGCGGGGATGCCTGGGTCACTGGCGGGAAAAGGAGGCCCACTTGGAAATCTAGCAGTTTTATGGCAGAGGGAGATGCTCTGTGGGCACTTAACCAGGCAGGAGAAGGCAGACAGGGTAAATATGAAGAACAGGATCTTGATCTCAAAGTTCAAGGTTTAGCTCAGACTTTAACATCAGACTTGGACCACCAAAAGCCATGCAGATTTACCCTTTTGCTTTTTCAACACTTAGAGAGGAAGAAACAAGTAATATCCCAACCCAGAAACAAAGAACCAACCAATGATACAAATATCTACCGAGTGCCTACCAGGTGCCATTTGATCCTCTAAAATAAATTATTGAACAGTTCAAACAAGCAAAGAAGTATTAAAACAAAGCCAGACAAACCCTGTGAGTCCTCCACGTAGCTTAAGAAACAAAATATTCTACCAAACAGTTAAAACCTCTTCCCAGTGAAACCCTCCCTCAGAGGTAAACACCATCCTGAATTTATCACTCTTGTGTATTTCTTTAGAAATACATTCAGACAGAGAAAAACACAATATATACCATGGTCTTGCGTGCTGTTAAACTTAACAGGAATGGTAGCAAGCTGCATGCATTCCACCGCGATCGTGAGATTACGGTGACACACTGAGCTCAAATTCATGCATCTTCCCTGCTGTACAGCACTCCACTCACCCATCCCTCTCTACTGACAGTCACTGGTGTTTTCCCAATTTCCGGCTAGTGTGCTGTAACATTCTGGTACCCGTGTGGGAGGGTTTCTCTGCAGTTTCTGCTGAAGAGGGAATCACTGGGCTCTACAGTCTGCGCTCTGCCAGCTCTACTAGATAATGTCACGTTTCTCCCAAAGCGCTCATCCACATTTACTCTCCCCCCAGCAGCGTGTACGAGCGCCTGTTGCTCTGCATCCTCTTGGTGTTGTCAGACTTTCAAATTTTTCTCAATTTAAAGGCTGTGAAATGGTATTTCATTACGATATAAACTGGCGTTTCTCAATGTCTAACCAGTGAAGTTAGACATTTTTGTGTTTAAGGGCACCTTTTCATAGTTTTTGTTCAGTTTTCTCCTAGGTTGCTGTTTTTTTCTTAGTGACTTGAAGGAAATCTTTACATCATTGGATACCAGTCCTTTGGCGGGGTGACGTCACCCCTTTGGCCCTCGGGGTGATGTCACCCAGCCGTGAATGCAGGGTCCACTTCTCCACCCTGAACCCTTGCATCCGACTGCCTGGGGGAAAGCTCCACTGGGGCATCCCACAGGGTCCTCAAACTCAGTTTGCCTGGAACAGACCCAGCCCCTGCCGCCTGTGACCCTGCTGCTCCTCCTGGGCTCCCCACCCAGTTCTCAAGCCTGAAATCTGAGCACCTTGACTACTACTACCCTTCACTCCCTTTCCTCTCCTGGTCCAACCTAAGGCCAGAGCTTGCCAATTGCACCTCCTAGGTTCGCTTGAACCTGTCCCCTTGCCTTCAATCCCACGTGAAGCCACTGCCTTCTTGTTAGCATTTCTACACGTTTCCCCAGCCTCCCTGCACCCCACACTCCAATCTGCTCCTCCATTCTCCACCCTGCAACCACACTGAGGCTCCTGGAATCCTGTACAGCGTCACTCTCCTGCTTAAAACATTACAATGCCTCCCCAAAACCCTCGGTATAAAACCCAATCTCCTATGAAGCCTTCCCTTACCAGGCGTCTACCCCATACCCACCTTTCCAGGCTCATCCCTCATCCCTGTATTCACTCCTGTAATAGCTCCACATCCCATCATCCTGACTCTCAGTTCCTAGAAAGTGCCAACTCCCTACACTCCTGAACTGCACACTTTCATGCACACTAGTCTCCAAGTCTGGAATAGTCTTCCTTCACTTCCTCCAGCGACTCTTCCTGGTTGAATCCTAGTCATCCTTTGGGTCTCTTAGACACTTCCTCCACTGGGAAGCCTCCCCAACCCCTCGAGCTGAGCCAGGTGCCCTGCTCCACGTTCCAAGAGCCCTCTGTGCCCTCCACGCTACAGCCTACCCATCTGAGAAGGCAGGAATCATGTCTGTCTTGCTCACCACTGTTTCCCCAACACCTAGTGTACAATCAGCAGTCAAATGTTTTAATGCGAACATGGAAACAGAAGACCGTTCCAATAACATAAGGCCCAAAACAATAGCACCTTGAATTAAAACAGAGGCAGTCAAGTGAAGTGGATAGATTAGGAAGATCATGAGAACTTGACGGGATTTGGTAATTAATTGGACGTGGGGGTTAGGGAAAAGGAAGATTAAAGGAGGAGACCCTGGCTTCTGGTTTGGATACCTGAGGTCACCAAGATGGTGGAAGGACTTGGGGTGCATAGGAAGGCTATGAGGTGCCAATGTCCTCGGTGAGTTAGGGAGAATCAGACAGCATAAGCGTCAAAGGAAAAGTTTTTACAAAGTGAAAGAGCAATTGTCTGGATATAGCATTTGGGAATGAGGACACTCCCTCCCCAACCTGAGATATGTAGGGCACAGAGGATGCACAGTCTCTCCTAGAGAGGGTACAGGAAAGGGAAAGCCTCAGGCAAGAGCCACGGGATACAGAGAATACTCAGGGAAGAAGTGGGGAGTTAGAAACAGGAGGTCCAGAAAGCTCTGTGAAAAGGTGGAGAAGGGAGGGGAGGAATTGGGAAACTATGGTGGGAAGAAGCAGTACACAGATGTACGAAAATACCCCAAAATATCCTCCCCCAGTTTCCCCACCTATACAAATGTTGTCCATTTCCATACTAAACTTGCAGACATTAAAAATGAAAATGTCTAATGAATATTTAGGTATTTAGGCTATGATAGAATTGGTACACTCATATTGCCAACAGCAGAAATAATAATTGAAAAAAGAATAAGCAGCACAAAAAGCTTTCAAAAAGGAATTGACTATCTGTATCACAAGACAAAAAAAAGATATTGATTCTCTCTGACCTAGGGTGTTTCTTACTTGTAAAATTTCTCTGATTCTCTGAAGAATCTCCATCAAAACACATGGAGATGTTCACTGGAAAATAATTTATGATATAAAAATCCTGGAAACAACCCAAAAGTCCAAAACAGGTGAACAGATAAGAAAACTATCATAGGCAGTCAATGAAATACCATACACCATTAAACATAACTATGAACACTGGAGCACCGTGAAAAACATTTACGATATGATTGTTAAAAGAAAAAACACAGTGTACAAAACCATCTACCAAAGAGTTACAACCACACAGAAAGCTCCAGTACTTCGACAGAGCTGAGGAAGAATGTAGAAAAACTTAAAGGGCTGAATCTTGTAGAGCGGTAGGTAACAATGACTTTTTTCCCTTTTTTTTTCAGCCACACCATGCGGCCTGTGGGATCTTAGTTCCCTGACCAGGGACTGAACCTGGGCCCTCGGCAGTGAGAGCACCGATCCCTAACCACTGGACCGCCAGAGAATTCCCACCTTTTTCCCTTTTTAACATTCTCATTTCTCTCAAACGAATGTGTACGAAAAATATTGGAACTCTCACATTTCCAGTCTCCTCTAACTATCCCTACTCCTGAACTCTTTCAGGATGGCTGTGCCACGCCCACCCAGCCCTGGTTTCTGGACACCACTGGTTTCTGTTCCAGGAATCAGGGCTAGGAGTGCCTTACAGCTTGCACACAGAATTCACATGTCTGCAGCCTCCGATCTCACAGAGATGCAGGTTAGGCAGGCGTTCAGGACCATCCCCGGAACGCACCCTTCTTTCACCATCAAGGCCCGCACTCCCACGAACCTCAGGCACTACAGAAGTCCCAGGCTTCTGGGCCATCTGGTCTCACCACCACCACCTGCTCGCTGCCCAACACACTCCCTGATCGGCCCCAATCCCACACTCCTCCCTGCCCCCCAAATCCTTACCCCTTGGCCCCTGAAATTCCCACTCTAGAATCTTCAAACTCCCTTACTTTGCATCTTCTCGGAATGCCCTGTCCACCCACCTGGACCTGCCCGACGCTGTGGCTTTCTCAGGCTGAAATGTCTTTCATTCTCACTCCCCTCCTCAGTACAAACCTCAAGGACAGGAGGTGGGTGGGTGTCAACCTTGCTCCCTACTGTCATTTCCAAATCTTTTCACCTCCCCAAACTCCACCTCCTCTGCAGTTCCTGCCATCACACTAGCTACCTGTTTTTGTCTCCCTCCCTCATTCACTGAGACTTTCATCTCCTGGTTCAGTCTCTCACTCCACACAAATACTGTTACTCTTGGTGACGTGCACTTCCACCAGGACTTTGAGCTTGCAGTTCTCTCTGCCCAGCATATTCTTCCCCAAACTATCACGTTGGTTCACTCCCTGACTCCCTCAGGTCTCTGCTCAAATGTCACCTGAATAGTGAAGGCTTCTCCGACCGCCCTTTTTATTTTTATTTTATTTTTGGCTGCACCGCACGGTTTGCAGGATCTTAGTTCCCCGACCAGGGATTGAACCCGGGGCCATGGCAGTGAAAGCACCAAATCCTAACCACTGGACTGCCAGGGAACGTCCCCAACCTCCCTTTTTAAAATTGCAATGGGGCTTCCCTGGTGGCGCAGTGGTTGGGAATCTGCCTGCCAATGCAGGGGACGCGGGTTCGAGCCCTGGTCTGGGAGGATCCCGCGTGCCGCAGAGCAGCTAGGCCCGTGCGCCGCATCTGCTGAGCCTGCGTGTCTGGAGCCTGTGCTCCGCAGCGGGACAGCCCACGACAGTGAAAGGCCCGTGCGCCGCCATGAAGGGTGGCCCCCGCTCGCCGCAACTGGAGAGAGCCCTCACACAGAGGCGAAGACCCAACACAGCCAAAACTAACTAAATAAATACATTTAAAATTTAAAATTGCAATGAATTCCCCCAGTCCTCCTCTCTGCTTTATCGTTCTCCATGGTACTTGTCAGATATATATTTCACTGTGTTATTTCTTTATTGCCTGTTTCTCACACTAGAATAGAAGCTTCACAAAGACACAGACTTTTGTCTGTTTTATTCCTGACTGACCCCCAGCAGCTAAAACAGGCCTGGCACATAGAATGCGCTCAATGAAAACTTGTTGAATGAATGAATCAATGAAAGAATGAATAAAAACACCCAACACCCTGGCCTCTGCCATTCCTTGACTTCCTTAGCACCCACGGCCGCGGCCCTCACTCTACACCAGCCGCCCACTCCCACAGTCGAGTCATCACCACAATCTCTGACCACCATCTCCAACCCACCCAGCTCCCTTGCGCTGCCATTTCCACCACAATTGTTCAGCTTCATCAGAAACCCATTCACAATCCATTTTCTCACCCACTTTACACTCTGGTCAAGCACAACAGGTGTACCCCTGCAGACACTCTCGAAGTATCCCTGCAGACACTCTCGAAAAACCCCTGGTCTTTCTCTCCTGGCAAACCCCAGCCAGACCTTCTATTCCCTTCTAGTCCGTGCTTGCATCCAACTAACACCAAGGACTACTAGCCTGTACTGAACACTGACTACATGCCAGGCACTATTTTTAGCACTTTACCCTAATTCTTTTTTTTTTTCCGGCCGTGCCACACAGGGTGCAGGATCTTAGTTCCCCCACCAGGGATCCAACCCGTGCCTCCTGCAGTGGAAGCATGGAGTCTGAAACACTGGACCGCCAGGGAAGTCCTACCCTAATTCTTTTAATCCTCGCCACAACTCTATGAGGTGGGTGCTCTTATTATCATCCTCATCTTACAAACAAAGAAACTACAGTCAACTTACTGGGGAAAGATGCTAACCATCTAACCATGCTAACTGGTCTCACTTTACATGGTTGACAACAAATTTCTAGTGGGCACTGAGCAAAGAATAGCAAATGCTACTCTATGCCAAGCATTCCTTGGTGGTTTTGATTTTCTTCTCCCCAGGACCGATCATCTCACACCTTCTGCTCTCTCCCCACAACCCTCTGCCTTCAGCTGATAACATCCCCTTTATGCTTCACTGAGAAGCCAAGACACAGAGACACCCAAATCTTCCCACGACCAAACAGCTGCCTCTGAACGCATCCTCTGCCTTTCTTCCCACGGCAAGGAAGGGTTCTGCGCCTGTCAAAGCCTAGTCCTTCAATGTGCTCTGGATCCTGTCTTCACCCAGCCATGCAGGGACTTCGTCACCATCCCTGACAACAGCAGCAATTCCTCCCTCTCTTCCAGGGTAATCCTGACCTCACAGAAGCATCTTGTTCACCCTTCTTTAGCCCCACATTCCCTCCGGTCACCATTCCATTTCTCAGCTCCCTTTCACAGGAAAACACTTCCAAAGAATTCTCTCTTCCTCCTACCCTAATCACCTTCTGCCTCCCGCACTTCTCTGAAAGCGCTCTCGTCAAGGTCACTATGTCTTCTTGGGTCATTCTCTAAATTTGCCCTCACTCTCAACAGTATGAGACATGACTCTTTGCCTCCACTTTTATAATTTCTCCTGCACTCACCTCCATGTGCTGGAGTATTCCAGGCTCTGCTTGAGCTTTCTCCATCTACACTCTCTCTTAAGATTGACTCCGTTCTCAAGACACAAGATACCATCGACATGCTCTCCTGCTTCCAAAGTATACCCCTAGCGCCCTTCTCAAAGTCTCTCCTTAGCTTTACATTTCATATTTAAAGTACCTAAAAGCTCAGACTTCCCTGGTGGCGCAGTGGCTAAGAATCCACCTGCCAATGCAGGAGACCCGGGTTTGAGCCCTGGTCCGGGAAGATTTCACATGCCGCGGAGCAACTAAGCCCATGAGCCAAAACTACTGAGCCTGTGCTCTAGAGCCCACGAGCCACAACTACTGAGCCCACGTGCCACAACTACTGAAGCCTGTGTGCGTAGAGCCTGTGCTCTGCGACAAGAGAAGCCACCACAATGAAGAGTAGCCCTCACTCATCGCGATTAGAGAAAAGCCCATGCACAGCAACGAAGACCCAATGCAGCCAAAAAATAAATAAATAAATAAATTTATTTATTTATTTATAATAAATAAATAAATTTATTTTTAAAAACTAAAAAAAATAAAGTACCTAAAAACCCTTGACTTCTGTCCCAATACCTCTTCATATTCTCTGAGTAAACGGTATCCCCATCCACCCAATTGACTTCCAAGTCCTATGAAATATACTTCAAATCCACCCACATCTATCTCGCCTGATACCACCCTAGCACAAGCCAACATCATTTCTCGCCTGGACCATGATAAATGTCTCCTAATGAGTCTCCACTCTTGCCCACTCACAATCTATTCTCTAAAATTCAGCCATCATTTCGCTCTTCTCTTTTAAAATCTCTCCCACGGCTTCCCCAAAAACACTCCAAATGCCCTTCCCACAAGATCTGACAAGATGTGGCTGCCAGCCACCTCTCCACCCTCACCACACTTTCCCCCTCACTGGCCTTGGTCCAGGCACACTGGCTTTCTTTCTGTTCCTTGAACACACAAAGCTCTTCCCCAGCTCTGGGTCTTTGTAGCATCTTTGCCTCTTCCTGGAACGCTCTTTTTACAACTCTTCACGTGACTGATCTCATCATCCTTCAGGTCTCAGCTCAAATGTCTCTTTTTCAGAGAGCCCCTCCCTGACCGTTTTATCTAAAGCGGCATCCTCTAGTTAGTCTCTCCTCATTCTGTTGATTTCTTTCGTAGCCTTTATTATAATCTGTAATGAACTTGGTTATTTATTGGTTTACGTTTGTTGTCTATGTCCCATACAAGAAAGCAAAGCAGCTCTTCATCTGTCACATTCATTACTTTATCCCAACACCAAACACAGTGACACACTGGTAGTCATTCAATAAATACCTGTAAGTCAATTAAAAACCACCGTGAGAAATCCACTACTCTTTTACGGAAAACACATATTCCTAACTAAAGAAGGACAAACACCTCTTTAAATGACTTCAGAATTCAGGGTAGAAAATGCTACCTGTGGAACCTCGTGGTGAAGAAATGTCCTGCCTGTGAACAGGAACATGTGGACTGTACTTTCTCCGTCTACAGGAAGGAATTAAATGCGCAGTGTCTGATGAAGGGGCAGAGTTAGCCCCTACCCTTACCATTTCTGCATATTCCAGCTGCTCCCCCTCATTGTACAGCTCTGCGGGCAGGTTATAAATCCGCAGGATGTTATCAGCACTATTGGTCAAGATGCAGGAACCATCAGGGGCCCTAGGAGTAGGAAAGAGTTAGAAAGCTGGACAGACCTGTATTTCCCACGTGTAGAACTAGGGCTGAGCTGACCTCTGGGATAGGTAAGCACCCCCAAGACCTTGAGAAAGTAGAAGACACACAATCATAAATGAAATTTAAACTCAATCCAGAGGAATTCTTACTCCTTCTCCCACCATGGTGGATCCTTCTCCCAGATAACTGGGGTGTTTTAAGGTGGAAATCCTGAGCGTGATTATCTCCCTGCCCCATTATGCTTACTTACCACTTACAGCCTTTCAAGAAGTTCTCAGGTTGGGTGCTGAACTCTGACCAGGAACCGCTGAGAAACCGAGGTACCTGGGAGAAGCTGTAGTTCCAGACGCTGGAAGGAAGATGGGGGAACAACAAACCTGGGTTCACCAAAGCAAAGTGGAAATGGGCCTGGAGAAGTGGGGCTGAGGACTGGCGGATAAAATATATCTCACACTTCCAATCTCCACAGATTCCTGAGCCAACCGGTATCACCACTTACGTGTATCCCTCATCCTCCGGAGCGGGTTCCTCAGACACACCTTCCACGTCTTCTCCGGGCCCCAACTCTGGCCTGTTCGTTTCTTCTGCAGGAAGGCTCACATTTTCATAAAGTTCTTGCTCTTCGACTCGAGGGCTCAACCCACTAGGAATACCAAACCCTGTTTCCAGGGGAATGGAGAGAGAAGCTGGGTCCCCCTCCTCCAGCTCCTGGGACACAGCTGAGACAGCCATGGGATCTGGGGACACCCCGGGCGGATCATCGCCATCGGGTGTCGGTGGCATCAGTTCAGGGTCCGTATTTTTATCCATCGGGGAAGCCTGAGGAGAGAGAGGGGCTGGAGCTGGGACCCGGTCTGAAGGAAGGCAGTCCGGAGATAACAGTGGCGCCTCCGGTGTCTTCATACTGCAGAGAAAGCGCGGCAGACATTGGCCGCGGCCAGGCAGCCCTCTTCCCGCGGGCTACCAGCTGCCGGGCCCGCGGAACGGCCGAGACTGCTTCAAAGTTCGCACGGATCGGGATGCAGAACTGGAGAAACCCACCAGTGCCTTCCTTCTTCCCCCGGGAGGGGGCAGAAGGCCAAGAGAACTGCGGAACAGCAACGTTAGAAAGCACGGCGCGCTTCAGCCAGCTCGGTCGCTACGAGCCACCTGTTCTCGCGGGATTTGGACACACCTTTCCATTGGACCTCCGCATCCCGGATCAGACTCCGCCGGCGACCCACGGAGGGACAGGGTAGGGACGTAACAAGTCACGGGTTACTGTTCCCATCAAGCCCTGGGGCTCCTAGTGGCTGCTGGGAGTTGTAGTCCAAAGGCTTCTGCCTCGGCGAGAAGTGCCTGAGCTCCCCCTGCGGTCTTCCGCGATCATTCTTAAAGCACCTACTCCTCTCCCCCACCTGCAGAGGGCGCTAGCGCTATGTTTGATTTTACAGGTTTTAAGCCTCTTTTGCATCTCATTCGCTAAATTCTTCAGACCTCCGTCTCTTTTCATTCATTCAATAAATATTTATTACTGAACTCTTACTTGCTACCCAGTACTGTACTAGGCACTGGGAAATACAACAATGAATAAGATAGTAGACAAGGTCTCTGCCCTCCTAAGGCTTAGGTTGCTGTGTATTCAAGGCAAGGAACAAATCATTTCAGAAAGTAATAGGGGCTGTAAAGGAAATTAAACAAGATGGTGTAATATAGCGTATCTGCGGGTATACCTTATATTGGAACATTAAGGAAAGCCTTCCTAAAAGGTGACATTTTAGCTGTTGAGTAAAAACTATCCAGCTATCTAGGAAGAGGAGTGTTCCAGGCAGAGGGAATGACAAGTGCACAGGCTTTCTTCCTTTCACCTTCATATTTGACACAGTAGCAGAATTCTACCAAAATGGTTTCCACCAATTCTGCCCTCACGGCTCTGGCTCGTCGAACTTCCCCACCCCAAATTCTCAGTAGCTACAGTACCAATACTGAGAGAATCCTGACTCTCCCCGCACCCTCCTCTCCTAATCTCAGTTCCCATCGTCTCCGCCCGCAGGGGAATTGCTTGCCCTTACTTGTCATGGCGACTGTCCAGCTTTGTGCCAGGAGCCTCGCGAGGGTTGCTGGGATTGGGATTTTCCCCTCCCACGTGCTCCGGACTGGCGCTAAAAGTTTTGAGCTCTTCAAAAGTCCAGAGCCACCATCCTGGCCGCAGGTAGTAGCTTGGGTCCGGGGTCACCTGGCGTCCAGCCTCGGAGCGTGCATCCCAGGACGGTGACACGCTCCCCTGAGCTTCGGGTAAGCTCTTGACTGAGCCTCATGTGTCCTCTGTGAGTCACGGGCTCTCGACTCCGTGTATTTTCAGCTCGGGGGAATAGAGGGGGCTGGGGGCGGGGCACTGGGGATTTAGAGATTTTGGGGGGGAATGCAAGCTTGGCTAGCGGCACCAACAGAGGAATGCAATGTTGGGAGGCCCGAGTGTAGATGATGGGGATGTTAGGACCAACCGAACTCCAAGCTGAACACTTGGGCGGGGGAGTGGGGCTTTGGGGAAACTTGAGCCGGCCTAAGGGGTTCTTCCAACCACCACCACCCCATCCCAGGGTGTGGGGGATTCCGAAATAAGACGCACAAAGCATCAGGGTCTGAGACTTTCGGATCTCGGAACTTTGGGGATTCGTGGCTCGGGATTTTAGAGCGTATGGCATCCCAGTGGAACCTCGGGCTCCATTCCGAAGTGGTTATTCGGGGTGATCCGGGAAGGCCAAGCTGCTAAGGTCCCATAACTTCCGGATCTTTGTCCTTCCTGGAGTGATCTTTCCAAATTGCCCGCGGCTCCGCTATAAGGAGAAAATCCGGTTAAAGACTGTCAGTCGTGGAAGTGGGACGTGCTAAATGAGAGATTTGCCCGCGAAGCCCGGCAGAACTAACCCGGCCTGAGAGGCCCGGGAGTCCTGTTATTGTTTGACTCTACATTTACATTTCTGCCACTTGCAGGAGCATTTCCGGTTTCTTTTTTCGGAACAGACCACTATTCACCCTATGTGAGGGAAGTAGAAAGAGAAAAGGTCTTTTAGACTAGTTCCTATTGCTTGCGGAGGGAGGCTGTTAACCCCGTTTACTTTTTTTTTTTTTTTTCCCTCCTGGACTACTTAGCTACCGCTTTTGGAAAGGAAGAGGTATTCGTTTTCATGCAAACCTCAATCCCTCCCCCCTCTTTGAATGGTGTGCTCCATCCCGGTCGACTGCTAACCGGGCGGACGCTACCATTGCGTGGGACGGCAGTGTCTGAGGGCAGACCCTGGGTATTTTCGAGAATGGGTACATCTGAGCATTAAACGATAAAAGAGTGTAACGATGGGTCGTTTGTTTGTGGCGGAGAAACAATTTCTTCTGTAATCGGCTTTGGGCTGAACCATTCCCATTTCGGACGCAGAGTGAACGTCTTGAAGCGGAAGGGGCGGGGCTTGGAGAGGGGCGGGGCCCGAGGTCTTCTGTGCAGCTCTCCAGTCCCGGCTAGTTCTGGCCTGCGGGAGGCGGCGGACCCCGCGCGAAGTCTGACCCGTATCCATTTTTCCCGCATTTTCATCGTTTAGGGCGCGGTCACCCACCACGCACCTGCTACGAACCAGACACTGTGCGCTGTACTTGCGTGCTTTTTTCTAAATTGGGGGTAGCATTTACACCCGCCGCCTATCGGAGTACAAGTTTCTCTTGCTTCTTCCCTATCTTTGACCCCCACCTTTATTTTGATTTGTGTCACCATGGATTATTTTTGCCTGTTGGAGAACTTCTTATAAATGTAATCGTACAGTTTGTGCTCCTTTCTGTCGGGCTGCTTTCCTTCAGCATAATATCTGTGAAATTCACCCATTTTATTGCATGTATCAGTGTATCAGTATTTTGCTCCTTTTTATTTTAATCTATTCCTCTGAATGAATAAACCATCGATTGTTTATCCATTCTCCTTTTGATGGCCTTTGAGTTGTTTCCCATTTGAGATTATTTTGAATAAAGCTGCTATCAGCATTCTTGTACAATTATTTTTGTAGTCATGTTTTTTTGTTTCTTGGATAAATACTTAGGAGTGGAATTGTTGGGTCATAGAGTGAGGAGTAGATCTATATGTTTTTTTAATTCTATTAAAAAGTTCTAATTATTCAAAGTGGTTGTACCGTTTTACACTCCCACCAGCAGGATATATCCTGTCTCAGGTTTGGTTTGTCAGTCTCTCTAATGTGGCACATCATTGTGGTTTTATTTTGCAGTTCTCTGTTAACTATGTTCAACAGTTTGCATGTGCTTATTGGCCATTTCTGTGTTATATATGAAGAGACTGTTGAAGTCTTTTCCCCATTTTTAAAATTGGTGTATTTGCTTTTTGTGTTGTTGAGGTGTTGAAGTTATGTGTACATTCTGGATAGGAAGAGTGTATCTTTTGTCAGATACATGTATTTTCTCCTGACCTGTTGCTGGCTTGTTTGTTTAACAGCTCTTAAGAGGAACAGAAGATTCTTTTTTCTTTTAAGTGGTTGCTGTGACCTGTTTAGGAAATCTTAGACCAAGGTCATGAAGATATTCTCTTATAGTTGCTGATATATTTTATTCTAGAACCTTCTAATTTTAGGTTTTACACTTAGGTCTGTGAGCCATAATTAATTAACTGATTAAGAATTTTTCATGATGTGAGGTCAAGGTTCTGTTTTATTGTTTCTTATGGATATCCAGTTGTTCTAGCTCCACTTGTTGAAATAGCCTTCCTTTCCCCACTGAATTGCTTTAATTGGAGTGCTTGGTCCATTTACATTTAATGCAATTATTGTTACATTTGGGTTTAAATCTGCAGTCTTAGTGGTATTTCCTATCCTTTGTTCTTCACTTCAGATACTTGAGGAAGAAACAAAACCAATCTCACATAAACTCTTTCAGAATATAGAGGAAGTAACATTGCCCAACTCATTTTATGAGGCCAGCATAATGCTGTCAGCATATATATGAAAAAACCTGACAAACTTTAGCAAATCACACTTAGTAATATATAAAAATGATAAATATATCGTCCCCAAGTAGAGTTTATCCCTGGACTGCAACGTTGATTTAACATTCAAAAATCAATCAAAAAAAAAAAAAATCAATCAGTGTAATTTGCCACATTAACAGATTAAAGGGTAAAAATCCTATGATCAACTTCAATAGATGCATAAAATGCTGTTGACAGTATGCAACACCTGTTTGTGATTTTAAAAGAAAAACCAACCTCCCAGCAAACTAGGAAAGGAAACTTCCTCAGTCTGGTAAAGTGCACCCCCAATCAAGTTACCATTAACAACATACCTAATAGTGACAGACTAGAGTGAATGATTTTCCTCTAAGATCAGGAGCTAGAAAAAGATTTGACTCTGGCCTCTTCAGCATTGTAAATTAGAGGTCTTAACCAGGCAAGAGAAAGAAATAAACATAACAATTCGAAAAGAAGAAATAAAATTGCTTTATTCACAGATGGTATGATTGTGTACACAAGAAGTCCTAATAGAAAATTCATTTTCACACTGTGAGGACTAATAAGTGATTGTAGCAAAGTTACAAGTTTCAAAGGCAATATACATACATTGTATTTTTATATAATAGCAACCTTGAATCCAAAGTCAAAAACATGGCATACTCAGGGATAAATTTAACAAAAGATGGACAAGAGCTCCATATTGAAAACTGCAAAATACTGCTGAGAGGATTTAGGAAGATTTAAATAACGGAGAGATACCGTATTCGTGGATTAGAACACTTATTGGTGTTAAGGTGTCTGTACTCTTCAGAATGATTTAACTCAATGATTTAAAACATTGTTTGTAGAAATTGACAAGCTGATTCCGAAATGAAACAGTGGTACAAAGTTGGAGGTCTTAAAATACCTGATATCACGATTACTGTAGGGCTTCCCTGGTGGCGCAGTGGTTGAGAATCCGCCTGCCAATGCAGAGGACACGGGTTTCGAGCCCTGGTCTGGGAAGATCCCACATGCCGCGGAGCAACTGGGTCCGTGAGCCACAACTACTGAGCCTGCGCGTCTGGAGCCTGTGCTCCGCAACAAGAGAGGCCGCGATAGTGAGAGGCCCGCGCACCGCGATGAAGAGTGGCTCCCACTTGCCACAACTAGAGAAAGCCCTCGCACAGAAACGAAGACCCAACATAGCCATAAATTAAAAATAAATAAATAAATAAATAAATAAAATTTTAAAAAACAAAAATAAATAAATAATTTAAAAAAAAAGATTACTGTAAAGCTACAGTAGGACAACAACCAATGAATAGAGTATGGGAAAAGACATAAATATAGTCAAATGATTTTCTAAAGGCACCGAAGTGAATCAGTGGGGAAAGGAAAGCCTTTCAACAAACAGTGCTGAAACAACTGAAGCAGAAAAATGGATTTTGACCTCTACCTCACACCATACACAACAGTTAATTTGACATGGTTAATAGACCTGAACATAAAACTTTCAGAGAACACAACATCTTTGTCTTGGTAGGGGTGGGTTACAGATCTGTATCAAAATTTGTCAAGTTTTGTGATCAAAATAGTATGATGCCATTTCAACCTATGTAAGTTTTACCTCAAAAACATTTGTGGTGTTGTGGGGAGTGGCTAGAGGTATAGATGAGACAATAAAGGCAGAATGTTGAAGAATGTTGAAGAATGTTATTCTTGAAGCTGTGTGATGGGTACTTGGGACATTTTTCTGTTTACCTTTTTATATGGTTAAAATTTTAGAAATAAATAATTTCTATTTATTTTTCTTTTTTAGATATTTTTTATTTTGGAAAAATACAGGTACAAAAGTAACATAACACATATCCCCACCAAATAATTTTAACACTTAACATTCTGTCTTATTTTTGTCCATATTTTAATTACACAAGTAATGTATGGATACCATCTTTTTAAATTTTTCTTTGTTAATAAAGCTAAAACCCCCTTTGACTCTACCCTCAGTACCCTAAACATACATCCCCCTCTCCCTGAGACCATCACTATCATAGATTTTGTGAATTTTTATTCTTCTTGCTTGTCTTTCATACTTTTACATACACGTTTATAAGCAATAGTCATTATATATATTCATATTTCTATATATATGTATATATATATTGTTTTGGTTTTTTCCCCCTGCGCTGCCACGCAGCATGCCGGATCTTAGTTCCCCGACCAGGGATCAAACCTGTGCCCCCTGCAGTGGAAGCCCGGAATCCTAACCGCTGGACCACCAGGGAAGTCCCTCATTTTATATTTTTAAATTCCATGAACCAAATTACTGTGTTTTGCTTTTTTCTTGCAAATTGTATTTTCACCCAACATGTTTCTGAGCTGTATTGGATTACATATACAGATAATTCATTTCCCTAAACCACTGTAATGAATACACCATGTTTCATTTACCTATTTCCTATTGATAGATAGTAAGGTTGTTTCTTGTCACCTGCCATTAGGAACAATGACATGAATATTTTTGTGCAAGACTCCTTCTGTCGCCCCCCTGCAACCACTTTTCTAGGGCGTCCACCTAGAAGTGGTTTTGCGGAGTAGTAAAATGTATGTGTTTTCAGTTTTACCAGACGCTGCCTTATTTCTTCCCAGAATCAAATTTTTTTTTTTTTTTTTTCCCAATCACATAGCTTTCAGCCAAAACTTTTTTTTACATCAGACTCTGGGTGGAGCCAGAGGAGCATAATTATTTAGAGCTTGGGTGTGGCTTCAGACAGCCCAGGTTCAAATCCCTGGCCCTGTCCCTTGGGAGCTTTCTGAGCCTGGGTAATTCCTTTAACCTCAGTTCCTCTCTTCTGATGATAGCACCTACCTTACTGGCTTTTTGAGAGGATTAATGAGATTAGCCACTGAAAGAAGTGGATCCAGATAAGGTCTATATAAACAGCCGCCATTGTTATGATAGGCCACTGTTATGATGGCATCAGGCCTGCCCCTCCTTTGAGTCCCAGCTGAGTTTATCACCTTCCCACCAGGGCTTCCAGTGTAAATGTTCTGCCTCCGCACAACCATCGTGATCCCCTGATGCTCATACCCATGGGAAGTACCTGCTCTGAAGAGGTTTCCTAGAGAAAGAAACATTGAGAATTCAGTTGTTGCCGAGGTCTGAGAGAGGGAGACCTCCTATGTCCATGGGGCTGTCTCCCTGCAGTGGGACTGAGACCTTGGCCCACCATCCCAGGACAGCTCCTCCTGGCACGTTTACTAAACAGAGTTGCCTGAAGGAGGGGAACTAGCATGAATGCAGGCAGGACCACAAAAGCCCCACCCCCTCGCAATCACAAAGCTCTCACTCTCCAACAGTAATATAGAACAAATAAAATTGGAATAATCATATAAAGAGAAGCATTTATTGAGCTCTAAGTGCTAGGTGCTTTTCTCAACTCTTTATATTTCCCATAACAAGTGGGGCCCTATTTTAGAGCAAAGGACACTAAGGCACAGAGAGGCTAAGCAACCTCCCAAAGTTACACAGCTATTAGATGGTGAGCTTGGGATGCAGGCCTAGCCTGTCTGCCTCCAGAGCCCATGCTCTGCCACATTTGCCATGGGAGCTTTAAGATAAGTGAGGTCATGCAGCAAATTTAAGTGACAATACAACATCAAACCAAGGGCTTTTGACTTCTGAGCCCCATCTCTGTTGACACGAGCCTCCCTTCCATAAAAGTCTCGAAGTTATTTTGATCATCGATCCAGGGGGAACCCTTGTCCTTCCCCCCAAGGCAAATGTTTGGGGTCCCGCTGCTGTCCTCTCTTGCCTTCCTCCATAGTCCATCCCCCATCAGCTTTGGGAGCTATGATAAGAGGCCCTTTGCCAACCTCTCAGTTGGCGGACTTTCATCAGCTAAAATCTGCACCTCCAGACTTAACTGATTACAAATGAGAGCTCTGCAGGTTAGTCTGTAATGAAGTAAGCCTCTTAATCCTAGACCTTTGAACAGTCATTTTTCATAAAAGCTCATTCACTCACCTGTCTGTGTTGTCGGCTGGTCACTTAACCTCTGTGAGACTTTCTCACCTGTCAAGAGGCAGGTGTGGTTATTGGGACAGATAAGGTAACCCACGTGAAAGGATTTTGCACACTCTAAATACACAAGAAAGCAGGTTCTGTATCAACATAAAGGTGCAGGTGAACCTTAAGGGAGATTAGAAAAGAGCTGCTTGCTTGGGGAGGCGTGGTGCGGGAGGTGTTTGTCAGTGCCATTGAGACAGCAGGAAAAATGTACTGAACAGGGACTTTTTCAGTGGGCATGTTTCTGAGCAAAACTGATGACAAATTTGGCATCAAGAAAGAGGGCATGGTGCTAACAAAAGATCAAGATGAAAAAAAAATTAATTGCATGGGACTGAGTGAACTGATGAGGATGATTATAATTTTTGTGACTTTCTCTTTGAATAAAAAAAAAATTCCACAAGGACTCAGAGGCAAAAAATATACAAATCAATTTTCACTGCAAAGTAAAGGAGCTGTTACAGTGGCGCATTACTGGACTGAATGTCAATATTATGACATAGTATGAGTGTGTTTCGTGTTTGGTAATTGCAATCATTGTTGCTTTTGTTGTGGTCATCCATTTACAATGCTTGGTGTCAGTCTATTTATCTCTTGTAAAAATAAAATACAGTGTGTGTGTGTGAAAAAAAGAAAAAGAATTCACACATGAGAAAAAAAAAAGAACTGTGCATAAAGTCTTACTTACTCTAAGGTTCACCTTGTACCTCTCCTGTCATACACCTCGTCACTTTCCCCATCATGTGCCACCAAATGCCAAAAAGAAATCTGAGTACTCTGCGGTCATGGCACAGGTATTTCTAAAGAGATGAACACCTGTTCAAAAATCACTAATCCGAGAATAAATATATGGGGAAATGAACTGGGGACCAAAAAAAAGAAAGAGGGCATGATGAAACCATTTGAAAGCTGGCCTGAGAGATGAGATGATGGTGACAGGGCCGTGGCCCAGACTGCAGCCACCCCTCTGTCCCCCTTGCTCCCTTGACCACTCATAACCAGCTCATGGCCCGGGTACGACGAATCACTTATTCACCCCAGTTATTGAGCCCAACCAGGTGCAAGGCATTGTGCTGATAACTGGTGAACAAGACAACCTCCCTGCCCTGCGGAAGTTTATATTCCAGTAGAGCAGCAGTCCCCAACCTTTCTGGTACCAGGGCAGCCAGTGGAGCTTAAGCATCAGAGAAAGGAGAGGGTGCTAGGAGATAAGATCAAAGAGGTGGGCAGGGCCTGGGTCCTGAGGGATTTGTAAGCCAGGGGTGAGGAGCTGTCCCAAGGGAGCAGGTGGGGAATGGGGTGGGGGGTCAAGGGAGGTATCTTCCCCCAGATGGAGGGAGTGGGCTGAGAGTTACTTCATCCTTATTACCACAAAGGAGGGCAGACATAGGTAGACACTGAGGAAGGCTTCTGGATTCAGTGGTGGGAGGGTTGGAAGTCCCTCTCTGCGTGGTGAGGAGTGGGGCAGGCCGCAGCCTGGGCTGTGGGGGAGTCCTGCCCCCGTAGCGGATCCTCAGCACCCTGGCGTGGTCTGCGCGCGGGGCTCCCTCTCGCCTCAGGGCGAGGTGACCCTGGGCTGGGTATGTCTCACGCTGGATCCTCGCCTCTCTCCCCCCAGTGGCCACACTGCCTCCCAGGGAGCTGTAATGGAGGAGTCACAGGCAGAACTCGGCGTGGAGCCCCCTCTGAGTCAGGAGACGTTTTCAGACTTGTGGAAACTGTAAGTGGAGGTCTGGAGGGAGGGGCAGATTCACTGCTCAGCCTCTAATAACCCTGCCCCACCTGAGTCCCCAGTCCCCTAAGTAGAGACCTGTGGGAAGCAAAAACCAGTACTGACGTTCTGCTCTTGTTTTTCAGGCTTCCTGAAAACAACCTTCTGGTAAGGACTGGGGTGCGAGAAGGGCCCAGGGGCTGCAGAGCTGGGGGCTGAGAACCTGGCCTTCTGACTCTCGTTTCTCCCGTCCACAGTCCTCTGAGCTCTCCCCGGCCGTGGATGACCTGCTGCTGTCCCCAGAAGACGTCGCAAACTGGCTGGATGAACGTCCAGATGAAGCCCCCCAGATGCCTGAGCCTACTGCGCCAGCTGCCCCCGCCCCAGCCGCCCCAGCACCAGCCACCTCCTGGCCCCTGTCGTCCTTTGTCCCTTCCCAGAAGACCTACCCTGGCAGCTATGGGTTCCGTCTAGGTTTCCTACATTCTGGAACTGCCAAGTCTGTAACCTGCACGGTTAGTGGCCCTGAGGGGCTGGCTTCCCTGTGACAATTCGATGCCTGGCCCCTGTGCCCCAGGGTTTGTCTGTGCGGAACTCTAGGGTTCCACTTCAGCCTTTGGCTTTTTGTCAGTCTTTTTACATTTTACCTAGTTAGTCTATGACCTTTGACCCCAGTCCCAAAGTTGCATTTCCCCCCTTGACCTTGGGTTTTCATCCTTCCCATCACATTCTCAGCATCTGTCGTGAGGCCATTCTTTTTTTCTTTTTTTTTCACTCTCATTCATTCTTTGGCTTTTGTAAGTAAGCTTCTGGGATGTAGACGCCCGACCGTGCCATCTCTAGCTACCCTCCCCGCACAGGACATGGCTTCCAGTCGGTACTTATGCAGTGTTTGTTCATTTGACCCCTAGGTACTTGTCCCCTGACCTTCCATTCATTCTTCTTCCTTCTTCTCCTCCAGTATTCCCCTGCCCTCAACAAGCTGTTTTGCCAGCTGGCCAAGACCTGCCCGGTGCAGCTGTGGGTCAGCTCACCACCCCCGCCTGGCACCCGGGTCCGCGCCATGGCCATCTACAAGAAGTCAGAGTACATGACGGAGGTTGTGAGGCGCTGTCCCCACCACGAGCGCTGCTCTGACTATAGCGACGGTGAGCAGCGGGGGGCTGTGGATGGGCAAGGCTGGTGCCCGGAGCCCCCAAACCCCTAATTCCTCCCTGATTGCTCTCAGGTCTGGCCCCTCCTCAGCATCTCATCCGGGTGGAAGGGAATTTACGTGCTGAGTATTTGGACGACAGAAACACTTTTCGACACAGCGTGGTGGTGCCCTACGAGCCGCCCGAGGTCTGGTTTGGCCACTGGGGTCTCTGGGGGAAGGGGGCCAGAAGGGTTTGTCAGTGACCATCCAGGTGGGAGATGGAGGGCTTTCTCCTTCCTTGATCTCCCACAACCCGGTGAGGTGTGCAGAGCAGGCGGGTTATTCCCCTTCCACAGCTGAGGAAACCGAGGCTCACAAAGGCTAACAGCCTCCCCGGGGCTGCGTAGCCTCACCTGGGGCCTGTGCTCTCTCCCAGGTTGGCTCTGACTGTACCACCATCCACTACAACTTCATGTGTAACAGCTCCTGCATGGGGGGCATGAACCGGCGGCCCATCCTCACCATCATCACACTGGAAGACTCCGGGTAGGGACAACACACCGCCCTCCACGCTGGCATGCTCCTCCCTAACCTCCGCCTGTCTCTGTCCCCTGGGCTCTGCCCTTCACCACTTTCTCCCGTGCTACCAGCCATCTTCCCCTCTCACTGCATCCGCTTGGTAGACTTCCTCTGCTGCTCCCTCCCAGTTCTCTTTTCTCCGGCTTTGGGATCTCTGTAGCCTGTGGCTTCTCGATCTTCCTGGAGCTGGACCTTAGGCTCCATGTAGGATGGGGGTGGTTGGGAGTAGGTGGGGCCTCGTTTACGGGAGAACAGGGAGGCGGGGCCCACCTTCCTTACTGCCTTCTGCTTCCCTCTTCTTACCTGGGTAGTGGTAATCTGCTGGGACGGAACAGCTTTGAGGTGCGTGTTTGTGCCTGTCCTGGGAGAGACCGCCGCACAGAGGAAGAAAATTTCCACAAGAAGGGGCAGTCTGGCCCTGAGCCGCCCCCTGGGAGCGCTAAGCGAGGTAAGCAGGCAGGACCAGAGGAGGCAGAGAGGGTGCAGTTCTGCCCAAGATTCACTCTTTTCTCGCCCTTCCTTGCCTATTTTCCAGCACTGCCTACCAGCACCAGCTCCTCTCCACCGCAAAAGAAGAAACCACTGGATGGAGAATATTTCACTCTCCAGGTACCAAGTCTGGGAGAGAGAGATGCAGGCTCTTGCCACCACTCAGTGGGGGTTGGATAAGGGGAGAAAAAATATAAATGTAGCAGATGGGAGGTTAAGCCCAGTTTCTCTAGCCATCCTTTCCTCTGTCCGTGGCCTTGACTCTTGTAGTTAATATTACTGGGTTGACAGGTTTAAGTTTCAAGTCTAGCACTCCAAATGCTATTGTCTTCTTGACTGCTTTGCCTGTATTTAGGACATTTGCCATCGGGGGCAGTGGTGCCTTGAGACAATGGCTGCTGGTTGTGCCTAACTTCAAATGCCAGCTTGTACCTTAACACACATTTTGAAGAAGCCTCTTCCAAAAAGAAAATTGTTAAAGAGAGCATAAAAACGGTTTCTATGATTTTGCCTAATACTCCTTTATCCCCGTCCTTCCCTGCCACAGATCCGTGGGCGTGAACGCTTTGAGATGTTCCGAGAGCTGAATGAGGCCTTGGAGCTGAAGGATGCTCAGGCTGGAAAGGAGCCCGGGGAGAGCAGGGCTCACTCTAGGTGAGTGACCCGGGTCCCCTCCCCTGCCCTCCTGTGTTGGAAAGCCATGGGATTCCATTCTAATCCTGCCTTCAAGGTAAAAGGCTGGGACCCTGCCATTGGGTCCCAGCCCTGCCCAAACATTCTTTAGTCTTCCTCTACTTACCTGCCTCCCGGGGGTCCAGGGGCATGGATATTTCTTTGCCATTTCTAACAACCCCTAGACCCTCAGAGCTAGGGTCTCAAATAGGGGACTGATAACCGTGGGAGTGTAGGACAACCGTGTCAGAGTTTGGGGTCAGATCCTCCGCCCTGCAAAGTACTGAGGAGTCCCGTGTGGCCTTGTTACTTCCCTTCCCAGGCTCAGTTTCCTCATTTGTCAAATGGGATAAGGGAAGACTGAGAGGTTAATACCCACAAGTACCCCAAGGTGCTCAGTCAGCACGTCTGCCGTTGGTGGCGACCATTTTAACTTAAGTTCTCCTTGCTCCCGCCTCAGGCCCTTCAAAGCCCAGGTCCAGGAAGAGGGGCCCAGAGCTTCTCAGTCAGATGATGTCATCTCCCCTCCCCCTCTCTCCTCACAGCCACCTGAAGTCTAAGAAGGGGCAGTCTCCCTCCCGCCATAAAAAACTGATGTTCAAGAGAGAAGGGCCTGACTCAGACTGACATCTCCTGCTTCCTGTCCCCTGTTGACACCCCTACCCTCGTTCCCCCCTTCCCTGCCATTTTTTGGATCTCAGGTGCTTAAACCTCTGCTTGGTGCAGGTGTGCCTCAGAAACACCCTGGAATTCTTCCGTTTGCTTGGCCTGGGGCTCTGCTAAAGAGGCTGGCCTGCACTCGTGGTTTTTTGGGGAGGTAGCTGGGGCCTTCCAGCTTAGCTTTTAAGGTTTTTACTGTGGGGAGAATTTGAGAGAGGTAGGAAAACGTTCCTGCATGTGAGGAACATTTTATAACCAGCCATACACTGGGTTGGAAGCCCAGTTCTCCACCATACTAGCCAGGGGAGCTATCTGAAGTTGTTGAGTTTCTCCGAACTTGATTGTCCACATTTATAAAATGCTGATAATCATACCTACCTCACGGAGTTTGTTGTGAGGGTTAATGAAATAATGTATGTCTGACCCCCAAACCATCTTTTTATTACATGATGTCTGGGACTTAGTGCCTTTGTGGGTGCTGGTTCTGTGTCCCCCTTGGTGGATGATTTGATAGTTTCTATGACTGGATGGCTGGGTAAGGGGAAGGAATTTCCAAGTCCCTTCGCTCCTGGCCCTGCCAAATCCTATCTAACCTCTTGGTGAACCTCAGCACCCAAGGGGAAATCTCACCCTATCCCACATCCTGGAGGATTCCATCCCTGATGTATCTACCGAGATCTGTTTTATTTCCCCCAAATGCTCAGGCAGATTTCTCTTGTACTCTGCAGGGCACATCTGCATTTGTCACCCGCACCCCTCCTCTTCCCTTTTTATATCCCATTTTTATATTGATTTCTTATTTTACAATAAAACTTTGCTACCACCTGTGTGTCTGAGAGATCGGTGCCAGTGCAGGGTGCCTGGGGCCCACAGTGCAGGGGGTGAAGAATGGGGTGCGTTTGGGAGGCAGCCACCTGAGTCTTCAGGGAGCATGTTTGGGGGGCCCAGCGCCCGGGTTCCGGGAGGAGAACAAAGCCTGGAGACTGGGTCAGTCCGCAGGCTGCATGACAATAAGGGAAGGGGTGACTCCATTCATAACTCGGGAACCAACTGTCCCCCTCTCCTCTCCTGCCAGGGCTGGCAGAAGGTCTTCTGCTCCTGCTTCTAGGATTGGGCTTCTGCCCCCTCTCAGCCTCTCACCAAGGATTATGGGATTTAAATGTCTGATTTAGCAAGCCTGAGCCTCTGGGGTGGCCATCTGCTCCACGGGAAAGGGGCAGGATACCTGGGTTCCCAAGGGGAAGGAGGGCGGGTGCTAATGGATGAGAGAGAACAGGGGGAGGCCTGCCAGCCGGGGTCCCCAGAAAGTGGGGACGACTAAGGTGAGGGCTGGGATGTGGGACTGGGGCCTTCCCAGCATCCCCTCATCCGGGCCTCATGCCAGCCAGCTGAATGAATTGAAGCTTTAAACTCTGCCAGGAAAACCTTTCAAAGGGCTTCTTGGGGTAGGGAGGAGAGTCGAGCCTGGGGAACCCAGCACTCTCCCCAGCCATTCTGTCCCTTAGCGCTGCCAGCTCCCAAGGAGGAGGGCTGGGGGCGAGCTCTCCCCATCACCCGCTGCTGCCTGAGCCAATGCTCTCGGAGGGATGGCCAGACAGTGGGGACACGGCTCACCCTGCCACCCTGGGGGCGGAGAGGGGAGTAAGATCCAAAGGGGCTTCTGGGGCCACCGTCCTCTCAACCTGGCTTAAAGTGCCTGTGGGAGTCCCTTGGCTTACCCCGAGGATCCCAGGCAGCTGTGAAGCCACCCACCCTCCCTGGCCTCAAAACCACCTTTTTTCTTCCCTGCTGGGGAATGCCAAACACTCCCCAGGAGACCCAGAACCACCTCTTTTAGAGATCTTTAACTTTGCCATCTCTCCTCACCAGCTGTGCCCTTGGCAAACCAGAGCATTTGAAACTCATTCCATCGTCTCACTCCTGTAGACAGGTCACCTTGACGCTCTCTTTCTGACCAGTCTCTGGCACCCCCCTATGCTCAACATTTCTCTCGAGTGTGTCCTTAGCTCTGTTTTTATTTCTACTGTACTCCTTCAGAAAGCAGATCCATTCTGGCTCTGCCAATCATTTTGTGAGCTGATAGATTACTGGTCTGAGAATTATTAGTCCTGGGTTTTCAGGCCAGCTCTACTAAGCTGTGTGACCTCCAATGAGTCCCTGACCTCTCTGGTCCCACTTGCTCACTTCCCTCTGGCTGTGTTCATTCCTCTGACAATCTAGCCAGCAGATGTTCATTGACTGTTGCCTTACTCTGTGCCCAGGACTGTTCTAGGCTGTGGGGGCCTGTGGCAGACATGGCCCCTGCCCTCAGGCTCAGAGAGCCCAAGTCCTGTCCCACTAAGGTTTGGAATAATTTTAAAAACTTACCTCCTTGACTTCAGGAACACAGGGGTCCCCAAATCTATAACATCCAAGCAGAAGTTGTATAATGAGGAAAATGTCAAGCCATAAATGCTTTCACTATTTAAAAAAAGAAAAGAAAAAGAAAGGAACCTAGCATGCATCCTAAAAATTAAAGATATAACTTATTGAAAGAGAAAGCAATCTTGGTTGAAAGGATAAATTCAAAAGCAGGGCTTTAAAAAAAAAAAAACACTTTAAAAGAAAAGAAAGACTCAAGAGCTTGACTGAGGAAAAAAAAAAGTGAGGGCCAATTGATAACAATATTATTTAAGCTATTCCAGACCATAGGAAGAGTGGAATCTCCAATTCATGTAAAATTATTGTGGTTTCATTAATATTAAAACCTGATCAAGATACTAAAAAAACGGGCTTCCCTGGTGGCACAGTGGTTGAGAATCTGCCTGCCAATGCAAGGAACGCGGGTTCGAGCCCTGGTCTGGGAAGATCCCACATGCCGCGGAGCAACTAGGCCCGTGAGCCACAACTACTGAGCCTGCGCGTCTGGAGCCTGTGCTCCGCAACAAAAGAGGCCGTGATAGTGAGAGGCCCGCGCACCGCAATGAAGAGTGGCCCCCGCTTGCCGCAACTGGAGAAAGCCCTCGCACAGAAACGAAGACCCAACACAGCCAAAAACAAACAAACAAACAAATAAATAAATGCACGTATTTTTTTTTAAAAAAGATACTAAAAAACTAGAAGCCAAATTAATTTATAGAAATACAAAGTCTCTAAATAGTATCAGAATACACTGATGAATCAAGAGTATTAACACTATAACCAAGTAGGGTTTATTCCAGGAGCATAAAGTTGGTTTAATAGAGAACCTATCAACATTATTCATTACATTAACAAATTAAGGAAGAAAAATATCATATCAACATGCTGAAAGGAATTTGATTAAATTTCAGCAGCCACTCCTTTAAAAAAAAAAAAAAAACCCTTAATTAAAAGAGTAATGGAGCGGGCTTCCCTGGTGGCACAGTGGTTGAGAATCTGCCTGCCAATGCAGGGAACACGGGTTTGAGCCCTGGTCTGGGAAGATCCCACATGCAGCGGAGCAACTAAGCCTATGCGCCACAACTATTGAGCCTGTGCTCTAGAGCCCGTGAGCCACAACTACTGAGCCCACGTGCTGCAACTACTGAAGCCTGCGCGCCTAGAGCCCATGCTCCGCAACAAGAGAAGCCACCGCAATGAGAAGCCCGCACACCGCAACAAAGAGTAGCCCCCGCTCTCCACAACTAGAGAAAGCCCACACGCAGCAACAAAGATCCAACGCAGCCAAAAATTTAGATAAATTAAAAAATAATAATAAAAAAAATTTTTTTAAATAAAAGCAGTGGGAGTCCGTTAAATGGTATTAAGCAGAATGTGACACGATCTGTTTTATGTTTAAAAAAAAATAGTAATGGAATACTGGTATTATCCTAATGGTTAAAGACTAAGATAATTCAAACTTAAATTATGAACTATATAGGAATGCCCACTAATAATGGTTTTAGAACACTCAAGAGGATTAAAAAAAAAAACAAAACATTGGTTAAAAAAATAAATCTCTTTGCCTTTTTGATCATATGATCATGTACCTAAAAACTAACTTCTTAGTTAATAATAGATGATGTAATTAAGAGAATTCAGTAAGGCAGATGGATAGTAGATAGAAAAAAATTTTTATCTTCTTGCAAAAGCATTGAGGAATAAAGAATGAAAAATATTCCATTCAAAATAATAACAAAAGTGGGACTTCCCTGGTGGCACAGTGTTTAAGAATCCGCCTACCAATGCAGGGGACAGGGGTTCGATCCCTGGTCCTGGAAGATCCCACATGCCGTGGAGCAACTAAGCCCATGTGCCACAACTATTGAGCCTGCAAGCCACAACTACTGAGCCCATGTGCCACAACTACTGAAGCCCGTGCACCTGGAGCCCGTGCTCCACAACAAGAGAAGCCACTGCAATGAGAAGCCTGCACACCACAACGAAGAGTAGACTTGCTCAATGCAACTAGAGAAAGCCTGCGCACAGCAACGAAGACCCAACACAACCAAAAATAAATAAATAAATTTATTTATTTATTTTTATAAAAAATTATAGAGAAGAATAAGTGCCCCAAAATAGCCAATAGTTGTTTTTAAAAAGGAATGGGCGGAGCCTTACTTGCCTTGCTAGATATCAGAAAACATACTATAAAACTACTGGAATCAGATCAGTATGGCTTGGTGTACGGTAGACAAGCCAGTAATGAATCCAGAAGTAGATCTCAGCATACAGCAAAATGTATTATACAGCCGAAGTTGGCATTTCAATTCAATGGGGGTAAATAAAGGATTTTTTTTTTAAATGAAGCTGACACAACTAAAAAGTAAAATTAAACCAGACTCCTCATTCACACCACACACAAAAAGAAACAAAAATAGACCAAATATGGGAATTCCTTGTGGTCCAGTGGTTAGGACTCTGTGCTTCCACTGCAGGGGGCCCGGGTTTGATCCCTGGTCGGGGAAGATCCCGCAAGCCGAGAGGCATGGCCAAAAATAAATAAAGTCAGTTTAATTTTTTAAAAAATAGATCAAATGAATTAAGATGAATGTAAAAATTGAAATGAAATAAAATCCTGTCAAAAAAATTTACAAAACAAGAGTATACACTACTGAATGGAAACCCAGAAACCGCAAAAGAACAACTAAAGCATATTTGACTATATGAAAAACTAACCAGGAATTCCCTGGTGGTCCAGTGGTTAGGACTTTGCGCTTACACTGCCGAGGGCCTGAGTTCAATCCCTGCTCAGGAGAACTAAGATCCCACAAGCCAGGAGGTGTGGCCAAAAAAAAAAAAAGGAAAAGAAACCACTTTTAACACTAAAAGAAACCACAAACTCAAGAGGCAAACAATCGATTGGGGGAAATTCTACAATGCATAAAACAGTTTATATCTACAAACGTCAAGGAGCTCTAACAAATTAACAAGGGAAGAACGACCCAATAGAAAAAAATTTTATGCAGCCATTTAAAGAGATGAATTAGAGCTCTACCAGGCCAGGTGAAATTGAGTGAACACAGTGAGATGCACAAAATTGTGTATAATATGATCTAATTTTGGTGTAACAATGACCAAAACCCAGCAATCCCTCTGTGTGTGTGTGTCTGTGTGTGTGTACTATGCATTCATGATAAAACTGTGTATATATGTGTATGCATAAGTAATAAAGTTATTTTTCAAGGCAAATATTGAGGAACTCATTGCAAACAAAAACAAATAAGCCCCAAGAAAATAAAAATTAGCTATAAAGCCATCCACAAATACCACAATCAACACTGTGGTATAGACTCATCCATCCTTTTTTTCTATGCTTGTGTGTGTACTTTTTTTATGCACAAAACTGGGCTCCTACGTTTCATATTGTTTTGAGATCTGTTTCTTCTGGTCAATTTTCCTCATCTGTCTCCGGGCATTTGCTGATGCTAGTCTCTCCCCCCAAAACCACCACATCCTTTAAGCCCTTCGAAGCCCCCACAGGGAGTTGGTGACCACTCTGAATTTTGTCCTCACCAGCTTTCTCCCCTTCCTGGAAATACATTTAGGTCTACCTGGTTTGAGAGTTTCTCGTGTGCTCCTCCCCTCTCCTGTTAAACTGGGGAGTTCCTTGGGGGCAGGAACTCTGCCTCTTTCATAAGTGTGTCTTCCTGGTGCCTAGAATGCACATAGTAGGCACTTTATAAGTATTGCTGTAGGAAAGGACGTAGTCTTCTTGCCTGTCTTGTATTGAGTGATCTCAAGATGGTATACGTGATGGAGCAATCTAGGAGGTTGGACACTGGATGGAAGAGATCAAAGCTGGGGAGGGGCCCCCCCAGGGCTGGGTAACTCCCAGGTCACCCAAATCCACCCCCCACCCCCTTCCCAGGGCTCTTCCAAATGCTCAGAAAGGAACAACCTGCACACAGGGCTCCCTGTATGATATATATTTATATATATAATTGCTCTCATTTTATTGTACTTTATCCTCTTTTTACAGTAGATCTGACACAGGCATTAAATAACTGCAGAGAGAGACCACTGGGGTGAGGGGAGTGCAGGAAAACATGGGGACCCAAAGGGAAGAGACTCAGATCCAGTGAGAGAAAAACAGAGGAGAGTCCATCTGTGGGTGGGGTGTGGAAGCTGCAGCATCAAAAAAAAAGGAAGTCAGAGGTGAGGAAGTGAAGGACGTGGGAAAAGAAAGAGTTAAAATGCCTCTATAACTCAAGATCACAGGCAGTCCCTCATTTAACATTCTATGGGCACTATGGGGTTGTTTAAGAAGGCAAAGGGGTCTGAAGGAGATGGAGCCAAGAAATTCAGAGCCTTAGATGGAGGAGGTATTTGCAATTTTCAGGCTGGCATGCAGAGAAAAGGGAAGGAGTTAGTGATTAGTTGATAACTTGCTAAGAGAAGCCAGAGAGAGAATGGTGGGGGCATATCTGGGCCCAGGGGAAGGAGGTGGAATAGTCCCATAGCCAGCTGACGTTTCCAAGGTGGCCACTGGGGACCTAGCCAAAATGGCTGCCCCTCCCCCAGGGCGCCTGGGAAGTGGAACTTGCAGGATATTCTGGGAAAGCGAACAGGGGGAAGGGAGCCATCGGCAAAAACAAAGTGGACATTCAGCCTAGGTCAACCCCGCCCCTCTGAGTGCCTAGCTGGGTGACAGGAGGCGCTAGGAAGAGAATTTTCAAGAACCAACATGGACTTCTCCTTCAGACCCTCATTCCCAGCTCACGTAGTCAACGTGGGGTGAGAAGCCAGATGTGCCAGGAAAGAGGGAAAAGGCCACAGAGCCACCCGGTCCTCAATTACAAACGGTCCCCCTTTCAGTGGAGGGAATGGGGATGGAGAAGTGGGGAAAGACCGGCCAGAGGAGCCAGACAAGTCAAAAGCCACTGAGACAGCGACTGTCGTAGACAGGCGGAAGGCGTGGCAGACAGAGGAAGGTGACAGCAGCTGAGCTGGAATGGAGGGATAGAGGGCCACACTGGTGACCACTCTAACGTACAGAAATATTAAATCCCTATGCTGTGTACCTGGAACTAACGTAGTGTTGTAAGTCAATTCTCCTTCAATTTAAAAAACAGAATTGAGCGCCACCTTAGTGTCTGGAAGTAAGGGGTGAAATGAGATGTGTGTGTAGGTGGGTGGGTGGGCATTTTCTATAGCTCTCAGGGGATAAGAGGGCAGGGACAGGTGGGTAGCTGTGAGGACACCCCACTCACAGCTACACCACGACTAGAAAGGCTCCCAACTCCTCTGTGACCGCCTTGGGGTCCCATCTCCCTGTCCCTGACTGAGCTAGCATGGGAAGAAGATAGTGGAAAATGTGCGTAGCCAGGGAATCACGACAGACATCAGGTCGGGTTCAGAAGTAAAGGAAAAGGGACTCAGACAAGCCAGAGCTCTGTTATAAAAAATACCTTTGGGGTGGGTGAGGGAGGGATCAGGCAGGGTCAGGGATATTCCAGAAGCATCCGTAGGAAAGAGGTGGGGGCGGGAGGAAGGGGCTTCAGGTTTTGTTGATGCGGAGTTTGAAGGCCACGCGCCCAGCAAACTTGTCGCGCTCGTCGTCAGTGGCGATGTTGGCGGCGTTGACCCGGCACTCCACGTTCACCTCCACGTTGGGGGTCACATTCAGGAACTTCACGGCCACCAGGGGCTGCGTGTAGTTCACCTGGGCCAGAGGAGGAGAGCGAGGCTCCAGGCCCGCGGCAACTCGGCCTCCTCCCCAGGGCCCCGCTCCCCTGCAGGAGCCAGCACCCGGCCTCCCACGGGACTTACGTGGAACTTCTTGCCGTAGTAGGGGAAGTACATGAGGTCGATGTTGCCGTTCGCAGGGAACATGACGAAGTTGCCGAGATTCTCAGCATCTTCATCTCGCTGTGGGGGGCGCAGGAGGGTGGGGGAGAGCATGTGAGGGAACCCAGACGCTCGCCAGACTTCCCTTTGTTCCTCCTTCACCCCCACATTATCCTGTCTCATATCCGTATCCCTTGAGCGCGGAGGCTGGTGCGTTTGCGCGTGCGCAGGAGCGGGTGTCCCGTCTCTTCCATCAGACTGGGAAGGCCTCCAGGGCGCTAATGAGCCTGAAGCCTCCTACTGCCCTCCCATCCCAAATTCTTACCCCATCCTCAGGAATCGGTTTCTGGAGCGGAGCCAAGAGAGAACAGATAAATGAGTAAGGACTCAGTAGGAAACAAGGAGGGGGATGAATGAAGAGGGGCGGGAAGTTCCTAGAGAGGACAGAGGTGGGGGGAGCAGGGTTCCAAGGACAACTTAGTGGTGGCAGGTGGTGCTTACAGATCAGCAGCTACCAGATACCTAAAAAGAACTGAGGGATAGGAGAGACATGGGATGGAGAGCAGAAGACATGGTCAGGGAATAGAGGAGAACATGGAAGGATTAGGGAGAGAAGCCAGAAGCAGGGGTTTGGGTGGAGTCAGGAAGGAGGTGTCTATCCACACAAAAGAGCAGACTTCTGCATCCTAGAGAGAAGCAAGATGGGTGGCAGCCCCTTGGAGTTTGAGCCATACTGGAGCCCACTCTTACCCCCTTGTCCCTAGAGTGATGGAGCCTCTGGGAGCAAAGAAGACAGGGAGAGATGAGTGAATGACATGGAAACCATGAAGGACAAACAGGTGCACAAGGCCCAACAAACTCACCTTCCCCACACAGGTAACATTCATGCTCTGGTTTGCTCCTGCGTAGAAGTTGATGACCTGGAGCGAGGAGAGAGAGTGGTGAGGGTTAAAGAAAGAAGTTGTCAAAGACACAAGTATCCAGCCTTCCAACCACGATCTCAGCCTCCAATGGCCCCATCTCTCTTGTTCTCTCAGCCACTCAAACATCTAAAAATCTCCCAAAGCCCAAGAGCCCCAGCAAAAGAAAGCAACTGCCAGCAGATGGTAGCCCCAGCTCCCTCCTCCGTTCCCCCTGGGAACTAAGGCCATGAGTACCCGGTTCATCTTGATGAAGACACAGGGCTGTCCCGTGCTGTAACCATAGTGGGTGGGGTCCCCAATGCCAGAGCAGTCGCCCAGCTGGGTCCGGTTGAACTGGCAGGCACGTTTTGGGTAGTTGAGAACTCCGTTATCTGGTTGTTCGTAATAGCGCCCAGGGAGGCAGACATCATTCTTTTGGGCTTGGATGGAGTCATTGTAAGCTACGGAAGGGGGTGGGGGGAGAGTCACAGGCCTCATGTTCTGCTCCCAGGGTCCCCAGTCCCCTGCCCTGAGGTCCTGCACAGCCACATCACCAGCCCCATACTCACGCTCCAGGAACTTGTTGAGCTTCTGAACATGCTGGTCCCAGCTTTCAGTGTCACTGACATTGACAATGACATCAAGGTTCTCAGTCTTAGGGCGAATCATCAAGCCTAATCAACAAGGGCGAGAGTGAGGGGTATATATAAGATGAGGGACCACACACAGAGGGAAAAAGATGGACATAGGGAACACCAGGGTGAGGGACAGGTGAAGATCCAAGATCGTCTTCCCGGGAGGGAGATCTCCTGTGAACATCTGCCACCTCCCCAGATCACAGAGCTCTCAGGTGTGGGAAATGGGAAGGCAGACTTCAAGAAGAACTCCCCAGGGCTTCCCTGGTGGCGCAGTGCTTAAGAATCCACCTGCCAATGCAGGGGACACAGGTTTGAGCCCTGGTCCGGGAAGATCCCCCATGCTGCAGAGCAACTAAGCCCATGTGCCACAACTACCGAGCCTGCGCTCTAGAGCCTGTGAGCCACAACTACTGAGCCCGTGTGCCACAACTACTGAAGCCCACACGCCTAGAGCCCGTGCTCTGCAACAAGAGAAGCCACCGCAATGAGAAGCCCGCACACCACCATGAAGAGTAGCCCCCACTCGCCGCAACTAGAGAAAGCCTGCGTGGGCAATGAAGACTCAACGCAGCCAAAAATAAAATAAATAAGTAATTAAAAAAAAAGAACTCCCCAGCACATGGTGACTGGATCATCAGAACCAAACCTCTGAGAAGAGCTGACAGTTCTCAGCCTGTGCGTTCCTTTTGGATACCTGGGGGCACGAGAGCAGTTAGGGTGGCTGGTGGGGGAGCCTCATCACTCACCCGGTGTGGCCAGTCGGTCCTGGTACTTGGGGGTATGGTCAGAGACCGTCTGCAGCATCACCCACATGGTGAGGGTGAACATGGCGGTGAGGAAGCCATAGAAGACGAGGTAGAAGAGGAGGATAAAGGCTAAGGAGGAGGAAACAGGGTCAGCAGGTTCCAGGTCTCCCTCGATGACCTGACCTATCCCCACACACCCCTCTCCCACTCAGAGGTTCTGCACAGGAATGGATCGCAGAGCCTTGGGAAGCCTTCCCCTGGAAGCAAAAGGAGACAAGCTGAAAAACGGCAGTTGTGTCTGGCTTCCAGCCATGACTCCCAGCCCTTCCTGGTCCCACAGCACAGTGAAGCCCGACCTTGTGGAGGCCACGAGAGACCTAAACTCTTGTTGCTGGCACAACTCATAGTATAGGCCGCAGTCATTTTGCCACAAATTACGTTCTCAACTTCTCAACCTTCGTGGCCCTGAAAAGGCACAACATTTGATACCACTGTATCGGTACTCATGCTTGAACCTGTCTAGCACGATGACTTTCAAGATGGCATTGGCCCCAATTCACAGCCAAACTCTTATCCCATCCCTCAGGGTGTGGATGCCCACACTCAAATAGCAAAATCTCTCTCACAAAAGCCAAACCTTGAATGAGGCTCCTGCCAAGCTACAAAGTCTCTCAGAGACAGCTGTCCAGAACCTTCAACAGTTCCCCCCACCCCCCAATTCCCACACAGCACCCAGGGCAGAGGCAGGAGTAAACGTAGACCTCCAATAGCCTTTCAGGCATAGAGCTGGTCCTTGGTGGATGTGACACGTCACTCCGTCACTCCTCAGCCTAGTGTGAGCACCTGCTCTTTCCACCAGCCCTGACCCCCAGTCCTTCCATCTCAGAAGACACTTCACTCAGGAAGCCTTCTCAGATTCTCCCAAGCACTCGTGGATCCATCCCTCCAGTCCCAGGGAGTGGACTTCAAGTTTCCTGCAGCAAGGACTGCATCAGACCCACCTCAAGTGCCCCAAGTGGCTGGGCTAATGGGGACAGCATTCAATTAGTGTGGATGAACTGTAAGCTGTGTCGCACAATGTCTCCTGTGCTTCGACTCCCCAGCTTGAAAATCCCTTTCGGAAGAATTCCACCCCTCACTGGCACCTATGCCTAGCACGGGACCCTCACCCAGACGCAACTCCCTCCACGCCTCCCCAGTGGCGCCAAGGTATGGGTGGGGAAGGAGCCAAGCCACGCAAGCCCACAGACACACTGGGCCGGATGATGTACATGTCTCACCACTAGTGACCACTCCCTCCGCCTGCGACATCTGAGCCGAACACCCAGCCCCGAAAACCTCCCAATGTCACCCCGGCGCAACAGCCCCCCGCCCGCCAAGCAGTCACAGAAGGCTCCAAAACACCCGGTAGTAGGACACAGACAACTTCCGCTGTGAAGAACCCCCTCCAACACACACCCCACCTCTCCAAGACCCGCCCGCTCATGAACGTTCCCAGGGTCCAAGGGGTGGGCTCGAGCTAAAAATAGACGGGCCTGGCTAGCTAGTGAGAGTCAGAGGGAAGGAAGGGTCTCTCTTCTGGGGAAGGGGGGCGACTATGCCGAGCTGACCGGCCCCCGACAGCGAGCGCGAGCGCCGCGGCGCGGACACGCGCTCAGAGCCCGCGACCCCCCGAGCGAGGGGGCTCCGCGGGGGGCGGGAAGGCGGCAGTGACCTACTTTCTCCGCCTCCGCAGCGGCCAGCCAGGGAGATTAGACCGGCGATTCGGCGCCCTCCCAGCCCAGAGCCCGGCAGGGGGGCCGGACGCCGGGGACCCGGGAAGGGAGCTAGGGCTGCGCCGGCGGGACCTCGTGTCCCCGGGGCGTCGCCCGGCGGACCCCCCACCCCTCGCGCGGCCGGCCCCGCATACCCCAGCTGGTCCCGGTGCGGCCCATGAACTGGTGCGTCCTCGGGTTCCACACGAACTCCTTCCACTCCTCAACCACCTGCCCGCAGCTCTTCTTCTCTTTCTGAATGACCATCTTGACGGCTGGGGGCGAGTCCCGCGCGGGGCGGGGGGCTACGGAGAAGCCGGGGTGCGGCGCGTGAAGCCCCCTCACGCACCAGAACGCGCGGGAAGCAAAGGCAGCGGGGGCGAGGGAGAGCCGCCCCTCAGATATGCAGCTGCTGCAAATTCCGGGGCGCAGGGCCACACGGTGCGGGGTGCTGGCGGCGCGGCGTAGGATGCACAGAACCTAGGCCCCCCCCCACTGCAATGAAAAGGGGGGTTGTCCGAGCACGGGAGGATAAAAAGGGAAGGGGTGCGAACGCAGCTTCACCCCCCAAACCTCCCAGAAGCAAAACGAAAAGAGATGCAAAAATAGACGGCTGCAAAACCCCAGAGAAGCGCATAAAAAATCGGGGTGCAAAGAGGCAGAGAGAGGTGGGGGAGGGGGCCGCCCCGAAATCCGAGATGCAAAGAGGCTGTGGAGGGGGGTCAGGTGACCGTTCAAGGCTCTTCTGCCTAGCGGAGACCGCCACACCAGCGATGGCTCGGCCGCGGGGGTGGGGTGGGGTGGGGACGCGCAGTTGGGGGGGGACAGGCAGGGATAGGGGTCCCCCGGGCGGAGGCTCCGCTCTTCAGCAGTGCGGGGCCGGCAGCCGCGGCGCGCAGTCTATATACTCCGCGGCTCCGGGGGTGCCCGCCCCCTTCCCACCCCCCCAGAGGCCCCGCCTCCTCGCTGCTGGCCTGGGCGACTTCATGCATATGCAAATTTGGAGAAAGGAATTGGGCCCGCCCCCCTGACGCCTCTTCAGGACCTAGAGGTCTTTCCCTTACCCCCACCCCAGGTACTGGACTAGATGTGGGTGGGTGGAGAGGATAGAGGGCGTGTCCGGGCGGAGTAGAGGGTAAGATAACCCCAGAGAGACACAGAAGACAGAAAGGAAAGCAGATATATGCTGAGATGGGGGCCCCAGGCAGGGAGTTAGAAAGAGACTAATACCCAGGAGACAGGGCAGAATGTGAGACGAATAGAGAAGGAGCCAGAGATCAAGAAAAACAGATCGAAGAGACCAGCTGAGGTACTACACCAGGTGGGCTGGAAGCTAGAACAGGCCTCAAAGAGATCAATAGAGGCCACCACAGGAGGGAAATTCCCCCTATGGGAGCCGCTACCAATCCCCCCGACACCTCCTACTCCAGTCCCACTGCCGCTTCTCCCACCACGTGCTTCTCCCCAAGCCTGGGGGCTTCCCTGCTTTCCCACCACATCTCTCATGAAACCCTTCCAGGGACTTCCCTGGTGGCGCAGTGGTTAAGACTCCGCGCTCCCAATGCAGGGGGCCCTGGTTCCATCCCTGGTCAGGGAACTAGATCCCACGTGCATGCCGCAACTAAGGAGCCCGCCTGCTACAACTAAGACCTGACGCGACCAAGTAAATATTAGGGGGACAAAAAAGGCCTTCCAACACCGCATTCCCAGCCCCCAATACTGCCCTGAGACCCCAGCCCTGGAGCCCCATCTGCTTAGGTGTTCTGCCTCCTCCCACCCCCATGTCTGAACTCTCCTTCTCATTTGCCCATTTGGGTCAACAGACATTTATTGAGCACCTACTAGAGACCTTGTGCAACCCACCGCTGGGGAGGTAAAGTCGTGGTTCTCACAGGGCTCCAGAGACCCACAGTCTAGTAGGGAGGTACATGGGCCTCGAAAGACCTCCTGTTAAGAATCATTATCTGGCGCACCGCGATGAAGAGTGGCCCCCGTTTGCCACAACTAGAGAAAGCCCTCGCACAGAAACGAAGACCCAACACAGCCATAAATAATAAATTAAAAAAAAAAAAAGAATCATTATCTGGGACTTCCTTGGTGGCGCAGTGGTTAAGAATCCGCCTGCCAATGCAGGGGACACAGGTTTGAGCCCTGGTCCGGGAAGATCCCACATGTCTCGGAGCAACTAAGCCCGTGCTCACAACTACTGAGCCTGCGCTCCAGGGCCCGCAAGCCACAACTACTGAAGCCCACCCGCCTAGAGCCCATGCTCCACAACAAGAGAAACCACCGCAATAAGAAGCCCGCGCACTGCAACGAAGAGTAGCCCCTGCTCTCCGCAACTAGAGAAAGCCCGCATGCAGCAATGAAGACCCAATGTAGCCAAAACTAAATAAATAAATTTATTTTTAAAAATGTTATTTTCTTTTTAAAAAATATTTATTTATTTAGGCTGCGTCAGCTCTTAGTTGTGGCGTGCAGGCTCTCTGGTTGTGGTGCGCGGCCTCCAGAGCACGCAGGCTCAGTAGTTGCAGTGCGTGGGCTTAGTTGCCCTGCGGCATGTGGGATGTTAGTTCCCCGACCAGGGATCGAACCCGAGTCCCCTGAATTGGAAGGCAGATTCTTAACCCCTGACTACCAGGGAAGTCCCCAAAATGTTATTTTCTTTATCTAGAATAACATTAAATAAATTTAAAATATCATGAAAAGTCGAGAGAAGAACCATGGAAGAAAGGAAAATATTTTATATTTTAGTACCCGAACGGCACTTTTTTCCTGCTTTTTGAACAAGGGATTCCACATTTTCATATTGCACTGGGTCCCACAAATTATGCAGCTGGTCTTACTTCAGTCCCTTCTGCAGCAGACTCTGGATTAATTTTCTCAAAATACAGTTTTTTTGTTGTTGTTTTTGTTTTGTTTTGTTTTGTTTTTTAAAGTAAGCGGTACCTTATTTTATTTTATTTTTTTAAATTTATTTACTTTTGGCTGTGTTGGGTCTTCGTTTCTGTGCGAGGGCTTTCTCTAGTTGTGGCAAGTGGGGCCCACTCTTCATCGCGGTGCACGGGCCTCTCACTATCGCAGCCTCTCTTGTTGCGGAGCACAGGCTCCAGACGCGCAGGCTCAGTAGTTGTGGCTCACGGGCCTAGTTGCTCCGCGGCATGTGGGATCCTCCCAGACCAGGGCTCGAACCCGTGTCCCCTGCATTGGCAGGCAGATTCTCAACCACTGCGCCACCAGGGAAGCCCCTCAAAATACAGTTTTAATTAGGCCACCCCTCAGCTCAAAGGTCTTCGGTGGCTTCCTGTGACCTTGCAGGATGCAGTCCTGATTCTTCAGTCTAACTTTCAGGGTACTCCATGTCTAGACCCAGTCTGTATCCCCAACCTCCTTTGCCACTAGGCCCCAACTAGTCCTCTGCTGGAGCTGAGCTGGCCACTCCTGGGACAGGCTGTGCTTACTCCTGACTTTACACCTTTGTCCATTTTATTTCCGCATCCTGGAAGACTGCCCACCCTTCAGAGTCCAGCCCCGACTCCCATTCATTCATTCAATGTGTACCTAATGAGCATTTGCTTAGAGCCAGGCACTATTCTGGTTCCTGTGTTCCTGGGACTCCCATTCCAATAAACAATAAAAACAAACAAATTAAATAATGTTAATATTATGCAGAAAAAAATAAAACAGGGTGATGTGCCAGAGTGCCTGCATGGGCATGGATGGCCTTACTGAGGAGATAATTTTTAATTGCCCCAAGTAACCCAAAGGAGCCATAGGGACATGTAGGGGAAGAGCTTTCCAGGTGGAGGGAAGGGTGAGTGCAAAGGCTGGGCTTGAATGAGGGACAGCAAGATTGGTACAGCAAGAGATCTGAGAGGTAGGCAGAGGCCAAATCAAACAGGTCCTTGTACGCCAAAGGGAGTAGTTTGGATTTTAATCCAACCATCACAGAAACAATTTTAGGATTTTTCTGTGGGTTTTTTGTTGTTGTTTGTTTGTTTGTTTGTTTGGCCGCACTGTGCAGCACATGAGATCTTAGTTTCCCGACCAGGGATCGAACCCATGCCCCCTGCAGTAGAAGCACAGAGTCTTAACCACTGGACCGCCAGGGAAGTCTTAATTCTACGGTTTTCAGCAAGGGATTGACATGATTAAATTTAATGAAAATCACCATGGCTGCCACGTGAGAGTGGACCATGGGAAGCGAGGAGACCAGGTAGCAGGGCTTTGCAGCAGTCTGGGTGGGAGATACGGATGGCCTGGACCAGGGCAGCAGCTTTGCAGATGGAGACAAGAGGATGGGTTCAGAATCTATTTAGGAAGTAGAATGATGACCATGGCTAGTGCCTAGGTTTTTTTTTTTTTTTTTTTTTTTAGTGCCTAGGTTTTTGTCTTGAGCAACTGGGCTGAAAACTCTTGTATTTTATCTTTTCAGCTAGACTGTAAGCTCTTTCAGAGCAAGGCTTTCTATATATCCTCCATACCCAAGCAACCCACAGAGCTACCGAAGATAATGCCTGGTTGCTGAATTGGGCTCAAACATGGAATGGCTCCTTCTATGAGAAACCTCAGGGAAGCAACTTGCCTTTTCCTTCATCAGTTAAGGAGCACGGAAATGGGCCAGTCTCGATCTGGAGAGATGAGGCCTGGATCTTACCCTCAACACACACAGCCTGGCAAACACAGGCCTGCAGATGGCCCCCAGACTGTTGGTTCAGTCTCTGCCCTGTACCCCAGGCTCACTTGGAAAAGAAAGAATGAATGTCTTCTGTACCTTTAGGGCAGTTCTGGGGTAAGGCTGAGCTAGTGTTGCTGCCTTCCATGCCTTCTCCTAAAGGTGAGGTCAGCATGAGGAGGGTTGGGGGTAGGGAGGAAAGAACACGCTACTCCATGCAGCATTGGTGTTCACAGGGAAACAAGCTGAGGAAGGAGTGAGGGGGCAAAGAGCCATTACAAACCTCCAACCTCTTTCCGGAACCCAGCCCTCCCTCCAGCATCTCCAGAAAGGAAGAAGGGAATAAGAGCTCCCACACCCCCTCTCCCATACCCAGAGCCTGTCTTAGGTCTGTGCCCAATGACTCCCTTCCCCCTACCAACCAAATCCCAGGGACTCAGCTGTTTGGGTTCCCAGCAAGATGTGTCTTTGTAGAGACAAGAACAAGTAAAGAAGAGGGCTCCAAAACACAGATAGGGGGGCAGGGGGAGGAAAAGTAGGGGGTTATTATTTCATGGGTACAGACTTTCAGTTTTACAAGGTGAAGAGTTCTGGAGATGGATGGTGGTGATATTTGCACAACATTGTGAAGCTTAATGCCACTGAACTGGACACTTAAAAATGGTTAAGATGGTAAAAGACTGAGGAAAACTGACTGGCTTGAATTTACTATTATAGCACCTCTCCTTTCTTGCAATTTATCATGGTCTGTGTAATGGCCTAGAGTGTCTTTATTTTATGTGATGAAGGTATGTGTGATTTTATGAAGGTATATATTTGTATTCTGTAACCGTTAAAGACTTAGCCTGACTTTAAACCATGCCACCTGGAACTAATGTATAAATGTTTTTTATCCGTTGGCTTTTCATTTCATCCATGTATTCAATATATCTTGATTAAATTGTAAATTCCTCAAAAAATTGGTTAAGATGATAAATTTTATGTTATGTGTATTTTACCACAATTTAAAAAAAAGGAAAGAAACACAGATGTTCCTCCGCTGACTAGATCAAGCCCCAACTCCTCAGCAGGACATACAAGGCCTCTCACCCCATGGCCCAAGGAGCCTTCCCAGTCTGCCCTCATTCCATCTCAGCCTGCCCCCGGTTCAGCCACATCACACACCCTTCCTTATCTTCCACACCCGGCAGGCTCAGACTTATATTTCAAGAACTATGCAGGAGGCTAATGATATAAACAAGAGCAACATCTCTCATACAGGGAGCACTTGCTATATGCCAAGCACTGTGCTACACATCTGACTTACATGATTCCACCAAACCCTCCCGGCAACCCTGAGTAGGGTGACTTGCCCATTTTGTAGATGGGGAAACTGAAAGGTAAAGAGGTTTAGTCATTTGTTCAAGTTCCTGGCACTTCCTAAGAGATCCCTATTAAATCATTTTACATATCTATCTCTCTCCCCAGACCCCTGTTCTCCAGGACCAGGACCAAGTCTTATTCATTTCTGGAGTCCCTATGGAGTACCTAACACAGTGTTTGGCATACTATCAGGGTCCAATAAATGTTAGTTGAAAGAAAGAAAGAGGGAGAGAGAGAGAGAGAGAGAGAAGGAAGGAGGGAAGGGAAGAGAGGTAACACACAGGGTGGAGTGAGTGGGTAGACCAGGCTTGGAGCCTACAGCATATGCTGTCAAGCTCCAGAATGGTTTTTAGGGGTGTGGGAGAGGCAGGGGACACTGGGCTGGCATTGTAGGTGCCCTTGGTGGGAGCCTGGCAGAGTCTGTGTAAAAGCAGAGTCAGTCTTAATGAAAGAGTGTAGACAGCTCTGGATGGTAATCAGGAATCTTGGAATCTAGGGCAGGCTGGAGAAAGAGAGGCTTGGAGCACAGTGTCCTGGACAGGACGGGGTAGAGGGAGGAGAGAAAAGCCAGCCCTTGGGAGATTCCTCAGGGACACAAGGCCAGGAAGTTGCCACTCAGAACAACCCCCTTGGTGGGGACCAGGTGTGTTCAAGCCCTTGAGCCTCTCTCCCCACTGGCTTGCTCATACCCGAGACCCCCACAGGACTGGTTTCTTTTCAGGTTTCTATTCAGGTCTCTGCTCAAGTGACACTGCCTCAGAGAAGCCTTCCCTGACCACCCGGCTAATGCTGCCCCTCCCCTACCACCCTTGATTCTACTACAGGATTTTATTCCCTTTATAGAGACAACCACTATCTGAAATGACCTTGCTTATTTATTTTTGTTTATGGACTATCTGGCTGTCTCCTCTCTTATACTGTGAACTTCATAAGCGCAGGGATTGTGTCTATCCTTTTCATCAATGCATTCTCAGTGTCTAGAACAGTGCCTGGTACACAGTAGGTGCTCAGTAAATATCAGTTGAATGAACTTTTTCAAGTGGCCCAGGCTGACCCTGAACATTGCCCAGGGACCAGAGTTGAATTTGGGCTCTCTGGACATGCTGAGGACTCTCCTGCAAAACACTCTGACGGGAAGGAGGCAGCTATAGACTTGCAAACTTGAGATTGTGAGGGTCCAAGGAGGGGCCTAGGATGTGTCTTCCAACCCAGAGACTCTCTGGGGTCATTTAGGTCCTGGCTGATCCTTGTAGAAGGGGGACAGCAGGTCCAAAGAGTGACTCACCCTGTTGCCTGGGTTACTGGTAGGAAGATCCTTGTAACCTAGGAAGCTGGGACACTGGGATCCCCATGGGGTCTGGTGATGGGGGATGGGCATGAAGTTTCCCAGGGAGCTGGGGGCTGAGGCAGGAGGGTACCCCAGGGAGGAGATAGGGCACCAGGATTCTCCAGAGGTCTGGGGGCTGAGGGCTGGGTCACCATATATTCTTTAAGGGCAGAGATATTCCCCACTCTGTCTGTTCTTTCCAGCTGGGACCAGCACAAGCCAGTTCCTGTTTAATGGAGTAAAGACAAATTTGTCTGGGAACGCAGTTAGTGGGCCGAGATGAGGAGAGATGGAGGCAGCCTTTTCCCTCTGCTCTCCCCCGCCCCCTTTTCTTTCTCCCTGCTGCCTCCACCCCTTTTCCCAAAGGGCTCCATCTCTCTATGACCCACTCACGCCCCCTGCTGCTCCTTTCTTGGATAGCAGTGGCCCGTCTAAAGGACAACAAAATCTCATCTCTTCCCTTCCCTCCTGATTTCTGGGGACCAGCCTCAGAGGGACAAAGCTAAAGCCCCAAGGCAGCAGCTGCTGGGGAAGGAGGTGGGCGCCTGGCTCCCAGGAAGTGACTCGCATCTGGGGTGTGTCTGTGGGTGCTGTTGCTGGGATCTCAGCCTAAGAAGTCACCACTTCCTCAGGAAGCCCTCCTTGATCCCCAGCCTAGGTCAAGGCCACTGGCCTTCAAGCTTTCTCAGTTCCCTGACTGCTCCTTTATGGTGCATATCAGAGTTTCCAATTATCCACTCACTTGTTAGTCTTTGATGGATGCCTGCCTCCCCCAGGGGACCACAAGCACCGAGAGGGCAGGAAGCAGGGTTAATTTTTTGTTTTGTTTTATTTTGTTTGGCCGCAGTGTGCGGCATGCAGGATCTCAGTTCCCCGACCAGGGATCGAATCCAGGCCCGCTGCGTTGGGAGCTCGGAGTCTTAACCACTGGCACTAGGGAAGTCCCGAAACAGGGTTAGTTTTGCTCATCATTGCAACCCGATGCTCAGCACAGTGCCTGGTACATTGCAGATGCACAGTAAATATTTGTTAAATAAATGAATGAGTGACATTCAAAGGAGGTTCTTAGGTGGGGATTTAATGGGTAGTGTCAGTGCCATTGCCTGGGCTCTGGGGGCAGCTGTGAGTCCAGATGTCCTGGCTTCTGCTCAGGGCCCGGTCCACGTCCAGCCTCTGGCCTTGTGCCCAAAGGCCATCCAAGCAAAAGGATGCAGAAGAGGCCTCTCCTAGAGGGAGGTAGTATGGAGGAGGCATTAGGGTGGCCGGGGTCCAGAAGCTCCTCCCCACTTTTCCAGTCCTCTAACCTACATTTTTTTTTTTTTTTTTATAAATTTATTTATTTATTTATTCATTTCTGGCTGTGTTGGGTCTTCGTTTCTGTGCGAGGGCTTTCTCTAGTTGCGGCAAGCGGGGGCCACTCTTCATCGCGGTGCGCGGGCCTCTCACTATCGCGGCCTCTCTTGTTGCGGAGCACAGGCTCCAGACGCGCAGGCTCAGTAGTTGTGGCTCACGGGCCCAGTCTCTCCGCGGCATGTGGGATCTTCCCAGACCAGGGCTCGAGCCCGTGTCCCCTGCATTGGCAGGCAGACTCTCAACCACTGCGCCACCAGGGAAGCCCTAACCTACATTTTTTAAAGCACTTCCTCCCACTGTCCCCTTATCCGCTCTCTTCTTGTGGCCTTCTCCTCTTCCCTCGCAGAGATTTCCTTCCCCTAAAAATGCATCCCTTCCCACCTCTTCCCCTCCCCTTAGCTGTTTCCCATGGTGTGCTGAGAAACTTCAACATCACTTTCTTACCTGGCAAAGCCCCCAGGAAGAGACGCCCCTGCGTCTGGGCCCAGAGGTTGAGGAGGGAGCCAGGGCCCATGGGAGGCAGAGCAAGGATCTCCTTCTTTGTCCCCTGGCTCAAAACCACCCTGGACACAGTCAGCTTCAGCTGAAGAGTGATCCCCAAGACGAGGGGCAGATCCAGCCCTGGCCCTGACACAGAAGACAGCACCACTTTCTGCAGAGTATGTGGGAAGGGACATAAGTGGGGGAGGAAAGAATGAACTGCATCTGCTCCGTGTGGCCCCACCCCTGGCTGCCTTAATTCCGTCTCTTAGCCGTGCAGTCTATCTACTGGCCATTCCCACCACCTCCATCCTGCCTTAACTCTCCTGGCTTGGCCCTCTATAAAACCACACCCTCCCCAAGTAAATATATAATCTAACTAAAAGTCACTGTTTGCTGTGGGCAGCTTTAATATGTGTCTCTGCCCGCCCACCCCAACCCGTAAACCATCGTAATATTGACATTTTATTTTATTTTGATTTCTTTATTTTTTCATAATATTGACATTTTAGCGTCCCCTTTTCTCCCACTGCTCCCAGGCTCCACTGAATACGGGCAGCATCCCCCTCTTACTTGATCTTGGAGTTGGAGGCTGAGCCAAGAAGGGTTTTCTGGGCTCCCAAGGGCAAGGAGGTGGCCTGAGCCTGCTGCTAGCTGGAGTCTCAGGTCCAAGGAGAAAGCCCAGGGCTCTTCATGAGGCCAGGGAATGTCTGGGGGGAGAAATGATCCTCCTGAGGTCTGAAGCCTGGGGATTCATGGAGGGAAGCAGCTAGTGCTGGAGGGAAATGGACACAGAGCTGGCCATGGAGGGCAAAATAACCTTTACCTTGGAGACTGAATTCTGCACCAGTCCCTGGCAGGAAGAATATCCCAGGTTGAGACTCTACAGCACAGCTTCTGAGACTAGTGGGGACAGATGCTGAGGTCTGGGCCTGCTGGTCCAGCCAGTCATCCCGGTGCAGGCAGCCATCCAGGGTAGGGACCAGCTGGAGCCCGTGGGGGGAAGGGAAGATGCGGGGGATGCTGGAATCAGGATATCTGAGCCCCAGTCCCAGACTCCCACCCTGTTTATTCCCCTCCAAGACGCAAGCATTTGGCCTCCCCCATGCAGCTCTCACCCCATCCCCCCTCCTTGAAGTGTGGACTTAGACCCCCACAGCCATCCAGCCAGCAATGCTTTACGAGCTTTGGTCTTGGTTCCTGCCCCTGTGACGCAGTTACCGGCAACCGGAGTTTGGAGGCAGGGAAGAGCAGCACCCCCAGAGCACTCCTCATGATGGGCTGGGGTTTGCCTGCCAGTGGCCCAGAGACCTGTCTCAGGTGCAGCACCTCCTCCCCATCCACCCCCAGCATCACAGAATCCCCAAGGATCTTCACTTCCATCTGCAAGAAGAAAAAGAGAAGAAGAATCAGAGGTTCCTGGGGCCTGCCTCCACCACTTTCTTCAGAGGCAGTCTAGAAAATGCCATACTGAAGATGGCGGAGTAGAAGGACTTGAGCTCACCTCCTCTCACGAAGACACCAAAATCACAACTAACTGCTGAACAACCATCTACGAAAAAAGACTTGAACCTACCAGAGGCAGTCTAGTACGGCAGAAAGAACGTGTACTTGAAGAGTCAGCTGGCATCCCCAGCTCACTCTGGACTTGTCACTTACATACTAACTAAGCCTCAGAACTCCCTTCTGAAAAAATGGGGACAAGAATAGCAACTTCTGGGACTTCCCTGGTGGTGCAGTGGTTCAGAATCCGCCTGCCAATGCAGGGGACACGGGTTCGAGCCCTGCTCCGGGAAGATCCCACATGTCTCGGAGAAACTAAGCCCATGAGCCACAACTACTGAGCCTGGGCTCCAGAGCCCATGCTCCGCAACAGGAGAAGCCATCGCAATGAGAAGCCCGCGCACCGCAACAAAGACCCAATGCAGCCAAATATATAAATAAAATTATATTAAAAAAAAAAAAAGACTCTGCGCTTCCACTGTGGGGGGCACGGGTTTGATCCCTGGTCAGGGAAATAAGATCCTGCATGCCAAGCGGTGTGGCCAAAAAAAAAGCAATTTCATGGGACTTTTGTGTGGATTCAATGAGATGACAATGGTAAAGGGATGCCCAATAACTTGGTTCCACTCCCTTCCTCAGATCAGCTCAAGACACCCCTCCCTCAGGACCAGATCTGGCTTACCTGGTGCCACCTCCCATCGTCCAGCCGGGGTCCAGCACCCACTGTAAGTTGGGCCCAGTGATTATGAAGCTGGATCTCAGGCCTGCCATCCTGAAGTCCCAGCACAAACCAGTCATCCTCTGGGTTGGTATCACCATAAAAAATCACTCCCTCTGGATCCCAGGTCCGAAACTCAAAGGAGGAGGAGGTTCTGGAAGGACACAGAAGGAAAGACTGTGTATGGGGTGTGCTCTTTGAGCATAGACGTGAGGTTGAGGGAGGTGGAGTTCAGGGAGAGAGAAGGACAGGGAGACAGGGAAAAGAGAGGGGCTGGTGCACTGTTTATAATAGCTAAGACATGGAAGCAACCTAAAGGTCCATCGATAGATGAATGGATAAAGAAGATGTGGTACATATATGCAATGGAATATTACTCCGCCATGAAAAAGAATGAAACAAGGACTTCCCTGGTGGTCCAGTGGTTAAGACTCTGAGCTCCCAGTGCAGGGGGCCTGGGTTCGATCCCTGGTCAGGGAACTAGATCCCACATGCGGCAACTAAAGATCTTGAATGCCGCAACGAAGATCCCACATGCTGCAAATAAGACCCGACACAGCCAAATAAATAAATATTTAAGAATGAAACAATGCCCTCTGCAGCAACATGGATGGACCTAGAGATTATCATACTAAGTGAAGTACATCAGACAAAGACAAAATACTATATGCTATCACTTGCAAGTGGAATTTAAAAACTGATACAAATGAACTTATTTGCGAAACAGAAACAGACACACAGACATAAAAAACAAACTCATGGCTACCAAAGGGGAAGGTGGGGAGGGATAAACTGGGAGTTTGGATTAACAGATACAAAGTACTATATATAAAGTAGATAAGCAACTTCTGTTGCTTATTCCTTGAAATGTGTCAGCTTACATTTTATCATCTTTTTTTTTTTTTAATCACATCTTACTACCAAGTTTGATCTCTGCTTTTTGCTTCTGTTTTAGGAGCAATGATCTCAATAAAGAATATTTTTGGAAAAAAAAAAAGATAAGCAACAAGGTCCTACTGTATAGCACAGGAAACTATATTCAATATCTTGTAATAAACTATAATGCAAAAGAACCTGAAAAAGAATATATATATATAACATGTATCATAAATACATATATATATAAAATTCAATCACTTTGCTGTACCCCAGAAACTAACGCAACACTGTAAATCAACTATACTTCAATTAAATAAAGCAAAAAAAAAAAAAAAGAGAGGAGCTGATGGAGAGAGGGTGAGGTCAGGGGACTAGGTCAAAGAATTAGGTCAACCCCATACTTTATGATCTTGGTGAGGTTAAAGGTCATGATGGTTACAGGTTCTTGTCCAGGGCCATTGCTGAGGTGCAGAGCAGGCCGGTCCTGAGTCCTCTGCCAGGGAGAAAAATAAACAAGCTGAAATGAGACGTGCCAGAGACAGGCAGGAGGGAGAAGCACTGTTACAAGGCCAGAGGAGGAAAGGAAGGAAGACAGCAGAGCTAAAGTGTAGCTCACTTAAACACACACAGGGCTTAGCGCCCTGTCCTGCTCCTGCACCTGTCTGGGGAGAGTATGTCTCACGGCCCGTCCTTCATGGCTGGGAGGCAGCAGTAGTAGCAGCAGCAGCGGCAGCCCATGCCATGTGGCCGGTGGATCTCCGCTCTCCATAATCAGCCGCGGTCCTCTCTGCCTCAGACAACTCTGAGGAGAATGCGTGGGGGCAGGCAGCGTCGCACATGGTTGGTGGGGGGTTAAAGGTTGCCCCGGGGGAAGAAGGGGGGCAGGAGACAGGGCCACTGACCCTACGGCCCCTCTGAGGACAAATGCAGTGAGGGACAGAGTTCCTCCACTACCCTCCCCCGCTGCTGAGAAAGTTTCTGAGCTGGGAGAGGACACCTCACTTCCCCTCTCCTTCTAGAGCCTGACCTGGGTCCTCCAAGCCTTCTGCCCACCTGCGGTAAAGGGGCAGTGACAGGGCCAGAGGTCGTGGCCAGGAACCAGGGCTTCACTCAGTTCTCTCCTCCTCCAGGCGCCCGCGGCTCGGAAGCGGAGGGCCGACTCCGTGAGAAACTTTTCTCGGGCTATGATAGCTCGGTGAGGCCGGCGCGGGAGGTGGGAGACCGCGTCGGGGTCAGCGTTGGTCTCAGCCTAGCGCAATTAATCAGCCTGGGGAGGGCGCACGCGGGGAGTTAAGGTCTGGCCCACTAGCCGGCTGGGGGGCGTGGCTTTAGGCAGGGTGGGACCCAGGGACCACTGGGGGCGGGGTCCGGGGCGAGGCCAGGCTGGGAGACTGACGGGCGGTTGGTAGAGATTGGGTCGAAATCGGACCAATAGACGACCTGTGGGCGTGGCTGCTGGACGGGCCAGGATTGAGCCGGGCAGGATGATGAACGGGCCTGTGGGCGGATCTCAAAGTGGAGCTGGGGCCGATGGACAGGCCGGAGAGCGGACCTGGAGGCGGGGTCACAGGCTGGGGCGGACCTTGGTGCCGGACAGGGTCAATAAACAACAGCGGGCAGAGATTCACTCCGGCCGGGGCCGGGACTGGGACTGGTAAATGAACTGGCGGGCTGTACGGCCAGCAGGAAGTTTACGAGATAGAGGCGGGGCTTAAACCAACGCAGTTTATAGGAGGTGGGGCTTGAACCCAAGAGGGTGCGACTCAGAAAAAGAGGGGAGTTTCCAGGGAGAGTTTACCCACCGAGCCCCTCATTTCTCTACACTGACATCATATCTACCCTTTAAACTTTTCCCTTCTAGAACGAGAAGGATGAGGAGATGAGCACAAAGGTCTACTTAGACCTGGTACGGACACCCCCGCAGGGTGGGAAAGGGCGGGCGTCCCGCTGCCTTTACAATTTTCTCGAATGTCCCGTCCCGCACAGTAAGATTTTTTTTTCTTTTTTTTGCATCACGACCTCAGAAAACACATTTATAACTGAAACAGAAGCTTCAGGAAACAATACCTATCTTTACTATGGGAGCTGCATTCCATGCGTTTTTCATTCTAAATTTTTTTTTTTTTTTAACATTGGTTTGGGGCCACTCATTTGATTCCGGACCTATGAAAAGGGTCGTTAACTGCAGTTTGAAAACCACTGTTTTAGAAGCTAGCGTGCAACCCCCTCGTTTTTACAGAAAGAAGAAACTGGGGCCCGATGAGAGGGAAGGGGAAATTAGTTGATAGGGTCCCAAAGAGTGCAGGTGGAGTCTTAAACAGAGCCCCGGCCTCCAGAACCACAGACCATGCCTGCGCGGCTCTCCTCCCTTGCACTCCCTGCCCGGGCTTCCTTCGCACATCCCAAGACTCCTTCCAGCCTCCAGCCCCAGACGGCCCCTCAGCCTCTGCTTCCCTAGGAGTGGACTGACTACAGGCTGAGCTGGGACCCTGAGGAGCACGAGGGCATCGATTCACTCCGCATCACTGCCGAATCCGTGTGGCTACCAGACGTGGTGCTCCTAAACAAGTGAGGATGTTCCCAAAGTCTGGGAGGTGGGCCAGGGCCTCTGGAGGGGCGCGGCCTCCGGAGGGAGGGGCCTGATCCCAGATGAGAAGATTCTTTCCCTGCAGCAATGACGGAAATTTTGATGTTGCTCTGGACATCAACGTCGTGGTGTCCTCCGACGGCTCCGTGCGCTGGCAGCCCCCGGGCATCTATCGCAGCAGCTGCAGCATCCAGGTGTCCGGGCCCCACCTGGGAAGCTCAAGGCGCTCCTAGAAACCCTCACTCAGACATCCCTCCTCCATTATCCCCATGACCCTCACGTCTCCCTTACCCTTCTGATTTTCCGTTGAGTTTCATCTTCTCTGTCCACTTTCATTGACTTCCAGTCTTCCTCAGTGACCGCCCCCCCTCCATTGTCCATGACCTCCCCACATAACCTTCTTATTCCTCTGTGACTCCACTTCTCTGTGATCTTCCCCTGGTGGTCCCCATCTCCCTAGTGCCCCATATCCTCTGACCCCTGTCTGCCCTGTGACCTCCCCAACTCCCCCAGCCCTGACCAGCTCTCTGGCAGCTCTAGTGACTCTCCACTCCATCCAGGTCACCTACTTCCCCTTTGACTGGCAGAACTGCACCATGGTGTTCAGTTCCTATAGCTATGACAGCTCAGAAGTCAGCCTGCAGACTGGCTTGGGTCCCGATGGGCAGGAGCGGCAGGAAGTGCACATTCATGAAGGCACCTTCATTGGTGAGTGGGCATGGCTCCCATGTCCATGGGCTTTATGATTTCCAGTTTCTAACAGGCTGATAAATATACTCCATCAGTGAGTCCCTGTGGGTTCAGCAAGATAGGTATAACTGTCTATATTTTGTGGTTATGGAAATTGAGACTTGCTCATTTATTAGAGATGGGCTGTCCAGCCCAGGGACCATAGCTAGCCCCTTATTACGTCAGTCCCCCCTGCTCTAGGATGTGGCAGAGAAAGCCATATCTGGGAATTCCCTGGCGGTCCAGTGGTTAGGACTCCACGCTTTCACTGCTGAGGGCCCGGGTTCAGTCCCTCGTTGGGGAACTAAGATCCCACAAGCAGCGCAGTGGCGCGGTGAGGCAAAAAAAAAAAAAAAGAAAAGAAAGCCGTATCTGGCACCAACAAAAACAGGTTCCACATCTGTGTCACCTTCTATTTTCCCCCCCTACCCCCCAAGAGAATGGTCAATGGGAGATTATTCACAAGGCTTCTCGGCTAATCCAGCCTCCAGTGGATCCTAGGGGAGAGGGGGAAAGACGGCGTGAGGAAGTCACCTTATACCTCATCATTCGCCGGAAGCCTCTCTTTTACCTAGTCAACGTCATTGCCCCATGCATCCTCATCACTCTTCTGGCCATCTTCGTCTTCTACCTGCCACCAGATGCAGGTAAGGGGGGAAGGGGCCCGGCACTCCTTCTTACCAATAGCTCAGCTTCTTCCTCTTCCCCCATAATACAGGGAAGGTTTACCTGCCAACTCAAGCCTTCATGAACTGTGCTTCAGCAATCTCACCCAGGTTTTCCTTTCAGGAAGAGCCTTTGCCTCTGCATCCAGATTTCCCCTCCAACCTCAAGCTCTACCTCCCCTCTGCTGCTCACTTCTCCGCACCCAGTAACTTCTGAATTCTTCCCTTCAGAATCCTAGGGTCTCATCCTTGGAACTGCCACTCCTCTGACCAACAAACTCCCAGGCTTAGCTAACGCTTCCTTTCCCTTTCCCCATTCCTGGCATCCTCCCTCCCCCACTTGTCAAATGCCTACTAGTCCCTTAACCTCCTATCTCCCTTGGAAATAACAGCCAACATTTCTCTGGGAGAAAGCACAACATGCTAACAGAGTAACCTTGGGCAAATTCCTTAATCTCTTAGTGTCCTAATCTGGAAATAGGACAGTCGTTGTCCCTCCCACATAGGACTATTTTGAGGATTAACTGAGTTAATAGAACTATGCCTGGTACTCTGTAAGCTTTGTGTAAGTGTAGGTATAGTCTTTTCTAATTTTGAGCACTTGCTATAAGATAATACAAATAATGTGTTACATATATTAACTCAGTTCTAATCTTCACAACTCTGTGAGGTAAGTACTGAATTGTCTTCCCATTTCACAGAGGGTAAGTGAGTTTAAGTCATTCACCTGACATTACACAGAGAGAGGCAGCGTTGCTATTCCAACCCTGGTTAGTACTAGTCTGATTCAGAGACTGATATCCTAAACTCTCGTATTCAAAACATGCTTTCCTGGGAGTTCCCTGGTGGCCTAGTGGTTAGGATTCCGGGCTTTCACTGCTGTGGCCTGAAAAACAAAACAAAACAAACAAAAAACACGCTTTCCTTCTCTCTGTAATCAAGCCCTCTCTCAGTCTAGGGAAGGAGAGTGATGCAGCTCTAGAACACACTTCCACATGTAACTTCTCCTTCTTCCTGGAGCAAGGCAAATCTTGGAACCCAATATTACAGGACTAAAGTAGAACAGACCATAAAAGTTATTTATTTCAACACCTTCCGTGAAGTTTGCAGTGCCTGTTGTATGCCACAGTAATAACCAGCCACCTGGCATATTCTTATATACTTGGTTTCATTTTTAGATCCTTCGATTTGCTATATAGCTCCTGCTACAGGGGTTGGTCCATTCATTCATGCAACAATATTTGTTGAACATCTGTGACGTGCAAGGCACTGGGAATACATCAGTGAATAAAACAGACAAAAATCCCTGGTCTCATGGAGTTTATATTCTAGTGGGGGAGACAGTCAGTAAACATAATAAATAAACGCATTGGATAGTATATTATTATTTTTTTAATTAATTAATTAATTAATTAATTTAGGCTGCGTTGGGTCTTCGTTGCTACGCGGGGGCTTTCTCTAGTTGTGGTGAACAGGGGCTACTCTTCGTTGCAGTGCACGGGCTTCTCACTGCGGTGGCTCCTCTTGTTGTGGAACACGGGATCTAGGTGCGCGGGCTTCAGTAGTTGTGGCACACGGGCTCAGTAGTTGTGGCTCGCGGGCTCTAGAGCGCAGGCTCAGTAGTTGTGGCGCACGGGCTTAGTTGCTCCGCGGTATGTGGGATCTTCCCGGACCAGGGCTCGAACCCGTGTCCCCTGCATTGGCAGGCGGATTCCTAACCACTGTGCCACCAGGGAAGTCCTAGATAGTATATTAGGAGAGGTCAATTCCTAAGAAGGAAAATGAAGTAGGAAAAGGGTTTCGGGAGGATGAGAATGGGGGTAGAGGTTGCAATTTATTTATTTATTTAAACAATTTTATTGAAATATAGTTGATTTACAATGTTGTGTTTCATTTCTGCTGTACAGCAAAGTGACTCAGTTATAGATATATATACTCTTTTTCATATTCTTTTCCGCTATGATTTATCACAGGGGTTACAATTTAAAAATAGGATGGTCAGTGAATGCCTCACTAAAAAGGGAATGTTTGATCAATATTTGAACAAAGACTTGAAGGAAGTGAGAGAATGACCCTGGTAGATATCTGGGGGAAGAAATTACCAGGAGGAGTTAACAGTGAATGCAAAGGCTCTGAGGTGGCGTGTGCCTTGCATATCCAAGAAATAGCCAATGTAACTGAATGAAGTAAGCAAGAGAGAAAACAGTAGGAGATGTAGTCAGAGAGCTAATGCGAAGGCCTTGTAGACTTCAGTAAGGACTCTTATGCTAAAGGCGATGGGAAGCCCCTGGAGTGATATGATCTGATTTACATTTTAACGGGATCAATCTGGCTGCTCTGTTGAGAACAGTCAGCAGGGGGGCAAAGGATGAAGCAAAGAGGAGGCCTTTATAATAACTCAGATCTGAGGTAATGGTGGCTTGTACCAGGATGGTAGTGGTAGATGTGATAAGTCATCAGTTTCAGGATATCTTTTGAAGGTAGAGCCAATAGGGTTTGGTATGGATTGGATATGGGATGAGAGAGAGGAGAGCTGAGAATGACTCAAAGGGATTTGGCCTGAGCCACAGGAAAGATCGAGTTGTCGTTTATGAACTGGGGAAGACTATGTGGGGAGTCGGTGGGAATTAAGTTTTGGACATGTGAAGTTCGAGATGTCTATCGGACACCCAAATGGAGAGGTTAAGTAGGCAGGTGGATACAAGTGTGGAATTTAGGGGAATCAGTCCAGGTTGGAGGTATAAATGTAGGAGTTATTTGCATGCAGTTGGGCCTTCCAAAAGCCTGTCCTTGAGTGAGCTGGAAACACGGTCACTGATTATGCCAGGGAGATTGCTTTCTGGCAAAGCCTAATCCTCCCGCCTTCCCCTCTGTCCCCCAAGGAGAGAAGATGGGGCTCTCGATCTTTGCCCTGCTGACCCTTACTGTGTTCCTGCTGCTGCTGGCAGACAAAGTGCCTGAGACCTCCCTGTCTGTCCCCATCATTATCAAATACCTCATGTTTACCATGGTCCTCGTCACCTTCTCAGTCATCCTTAGCGTCGTAGTCCTCAACCTGCACCATCGCTCACCCTACACCCACCAAATGCCCCTTTGGGTCCGTCAGGTAAGAAGATCTCCTCTCCAACCTGTGTTAACTCTCAATCCTAGTATTTGGCTTTTTGTCCCGGTATCGCTCCTCCCTCCCACCAACTTCAACCTTCCCTTTCACAGACCTGAGGGAGAACTACAACTCCTGGTAGAGTGTCAAAGTGCCAAGGTCTTTGGGTGTTGAAATGTTGCCCAATTAATTTTCTCCTCCCATCATTAACATTGCGTAGATCCCAGACTCTCTTCATCAATACTGCCCATCGTGGGTCCCAAGGAAGCATTCTCAGGGTTAGGTACTATAAGGGTGGAAGGCCTCAGAACTTTTCTTTCCAGTCAGGATGCCTCCTAACCCACTTAAGAACTCTTGGGCTGTGTAGTTGCATTTCATCTGTGGGATGCATGCACGCATGCGCAAGAATGGGCACGTGCCGTGGGGGTGGTTGGCGGCTTCCCTTCTGGTCTGAAAGCATAAGAGCCCCCTCCAACACGCCTCTTCTTCTACTCTGCAGATCTTTATCCACAAACTCCCTCTGTATCTGGGTCTGAAGAGACCCAAGCCTGAGAGAGACCAGATACCGGAGCCACCTCCTATACCTCTCAGGGATTCTCCAGGAAGTGGCTGGGGTCGGGGAACAGATGAATATTTCATCCGCAAGCCACCAAATGATTTTCTCTTCCCCAAACCCAACAGGTAGTATCTACTCCCCATCGCCCACGTAGAAGGGAGAGGGAGAACTACAGTTCCCAGAAGACTGTGCGCAGGCAGGCGTCCTAAGCTCCCGGAGGATGTCGTGGTTGAGCATCATGGGAGTTGTAGTATCCCTTCTGTTGCCCACTTTGCGGGGAGGTGGGGACTAAAGCGTACGGGAATAGGAGGAATTGCGGAAGGCTAGAGAGGGCGCCGCTGTCAGAGGGAACCTGAAGGGCTCTCTCACGTTTTGAAACCTGGACGGGCGTTGGAGGAGGGAGTTGGGGCGGGGCCTAGAGCACCCGCGCAGGCCGTCTTTGCGCCCCGGTCGTGGCCAAACAGACTCGCCTCTTTCAGGTTCCAGCCTGAACTGTCTGGCCCGGACCTGCGGCGATTTATCGATGGTCCAAACCGGGCTGTGGGCCTGCCTCCCACAGGGGAGGAAACGACCCGGGAGGTCGTTTCCTCAATCAGCTACATCGCTCAACAGCTGCAGGAACAGGAGGACCACGACGCGGTGAGTCCGAAGCGGGTGGGCCAAGGCAAGGCCTGGGTGGCCTTGGCTCCACCTGCAAACTTAGGCTCCGCCCCCAGCACTCGATTTTATTTCTGATTGGAAGTTTGCCTCACTTGGTCCCGCCCCCTGGTTTCCGACTTGTTCTTTACTCACATCCGTCGCCCGCAGTTTCGCTCTCTGCTATTCTGCGGGCCCGCCCTTGTCTCAAAGCCGTGGTAGGAGGACCTGGGTGCGGCACAGGGCCTTGGGGCCGCCTTCCCTGGGGGTCTGGAGCTCAGGAACAGTTTCCTCTTCCTACCCTCAGCTGAAGGAGGACTGGCAGTTTGTGGCCATGGTGGTGGACTGCTTCTTCCTGTGGACCTTCATCATCTTCACGAGCGTCGGGACCCTCGTCATCTTTCTGGACGCCACGTACCACTTGCCCCCTCCCGACCCCTTTCCTTGAGGACGAGAGGGCCGAGACCGAGGTCCTCGGCCAGTTGAATTGAGAGTTAGTTTGGTAGTACTCTCAAGCCCTATCCCTTTCTGCATCTTAACTCCTTCACTAGGAGTCCAATCCTCTCATCATTTCGTTTCTAGGGAGGAAGCCCAAGTGGGACTGGGCAGGTGGGGGCCTTGGGCCCACCTGAAATGCACTATCTGCTTATTTACTCTTTGGCTTCTTGAAGAAGCTCCATTGGATATTCACACCTAGGTTGGCAATGAATGGAACAAAGAACAAGCGCTAGCTTGTAAGCCTTCTGAGGGCAGGAACTATGTCTGTTCACTGTAATATCCCCAGCACCTAGCACAGATCCTAACCTATATGGCCGCTACCTCTGGTTGAATGAATAGGGAATTTTTTTTCTGTAAGGAAATACACTAATATCGCTTATATTTGCATGTTGGGCCTAGTGGTCGTTTTTTCTTTGTTTTTACCTTTCTGTAGTTTATTGTATTTTGTAGTATGTATTATCATTAGGATAAAAAAAGTTATTTCTGAAAGGATACATTCGTAATGAGGATAAAAAAGCACACTGTAAAAACCTCAAGTTCCAGCTTTGGTGCTCAAACTTTGGACAAGCTACTAAACTGCTCTGTGCCTCAGTTTCCCCATCTGTAAAATGAAGCTAATAATAGTATCTGCTCCCTAGTCTGAGGATCATATGAGAAGATGAGAACAAAAGCATTATGCAGTATACATCAGAGGTTACAAACTGGTGTGTTTTGTTTGGCCCATGTTGTTGGCCAGCAGAATTTAAAATTTGAATTGGTTTGCTACTTTTAAAATGTGGCTATTTCACAGAGAAATTTGGATTTCTGGCTTCTCTTGAAACTTTTTAAGAACTACAGTAGCACCAGGTCTGATTCCCCTGTTGGCAGCAACCTGCTAGAGCTGATTAGTGGCTGCCCACTCTGGTCAAGGTATTTGTACCAGAATTCCTCAAAGGCCCCACCCACCTGACCACTCATTTTACTTGCCCATCCCTGCATAACACTAGACAAAATACAGGGGAGGGGAGGAGGGACAGGGAGTTGAAGCCCGTGGGAGGCCAGGAGTGGAACAAGAAAGGGTGTTGGTGTCTCTTATGGCCATCACACATTTTGTGCCTCAGTTTCCTTTCAGTTTGGAGAAAAGGCTTCATCTGGGAGATGAAGATCTTGTGCCCAGCAGGCTGTGTTAATGTTTCTGCCTGGAGGTCAGAGCAAAGTCAGCTTGAGCCTAGTGGCTGCAGCAATTACAATGAAGTACCTAGGGTCAACAGGCTCTCACACCTACTCAACTGCTGGAAGTTGTTGTCCTAAGAGGGAGAATAGGGCTACAACTTGTAGGGATCCCTGTGGGACAAGGTTAGCATGTCCCTGTCCAGCCAGACCCACCAGCCACGCCAATAATTGCACCTGGCATCCCACTGTGGAGCACAGTTCGTTTGTCTTGTTGGTTTATTGGCCTAGAGAGTTGGACACACACACAAATGCGGAGATAAATATTGGTCAGTTTCTCTAAATCTGGGTCCTCACTATGTATAGAGCTAGAGTCTGTAGAATTCTAAATCTTGCGTGCTGTGGCACAGAACCAGTGGCCTTTCCACTCCACCGTCACCCTTCTTCCCAGGGAACATGGGGAAAGAGGGCACAAACTGACAAGACTTGATAATTTTCAAAAGACCAAATTGCAAAATCCCAAATTTCCAACATGTGAAATTCACAGTATTCAAGTTCCCCAACTCAGATACATGTATTTTAATCGCCATTTCGCCACAATCTCCTTTGTTGCCCAGAACCACCAAATTCTGGAAACTATTTTCCTAAATCATATTTTCAAAAAAATAAATGTCTACAGTCTCAGTTCTCCCAAAATGTCCATGGTTTTAGAATTTTGACCTGTCCTGAAGTTCAAATTCCCTGGTCCATCCTCAACCCCTTCCATCTCTGTGCCTTTTTGCCTCAGAGGAGTGCAGGTTAAGGCTATAGGGGCACTGTTAACGCATCTGCCCCCTGCCTCCAAGGCCTTCCTCAGTCTCTCTTATGGTTCCGCTGTGTGTATATATATATATATATATATTTTATATATATAATTTGTGTGTAGATATATATGTATTCTTTATTATGTACTTTTTTCCGCAGTTTTTCTAAAGTGCCAGAAACAAGATTTGTGGGAATTCTTTTAGTGATTTTTTTTTTTTTTTTTTTTTTTTTTTTTGCAGATCTTCTCTGGCCAGGGCTCGAACCCGCGTCTCCTGCATTGGCAGGCAGATTCTCAACCACTGCGCCACCAGGGAAGCCCTCTCCCAGATCCTTTGTCCTTCATCAACACAGCAACCACCAGAAGCCCTCCACCTTAATACAACCCCCCACCTTTCCCCCAACCTCCAAGTCTCCTCCGTCTGTCCTCTCTTCCCAGGGCCCCATCCCTCCCCAGTTATCCACTACTTCCCAAACCCCAAACCAGCCCCAACCCCCTGAACTTCGTGAGAGTCTAGGCCTCAACCAAGGCTCTGTCCTCGAAAGGACCCCAGGCCCTTCAAAAGACTGTAGAGTTTCCAGAAACCCAGGCCTTACCCCAAATCCAGGCCTCCACAAGAACCCAGGCCTTACCCGAGACCCAGGCCTCCACAAGAACCCAGGCCTTACCCGAGACCCAGGTCTCCACAAGAACCCAGGCCTTACCCGAGAGCCAGGCCTCCCCAAGAACCCAAGCCTTGCTCAAGATCCAGGCCTCCACAAGCTTCCAGGCCTTACCCAAGACCCTTATCTCTGCAAGAATCGAAGACTTTCCCAAGACTCTGACCTTCAGAAGAATCCAGTCATTACCCAAGGTTCTGGCTCCCAGAAGAGCTTAGGTTCTACTCGAGATGGACGTTTCTTTAAAAGCCCATATCTCCCCCAACCCTCTGGTCTCCACAAGAACCCACCATTTCTCCAAACTTCTGACATTCAGAGGAGCTCAGGCTTTATGCATGATTCTGGAGTCTATAGGAATCTAGAACGAAACCAAGAGACTGTACTCTATAAAAGTCAAGAACTCTCCCAAAAAACTGACCTCCATAATAGCCCACAGCCTTCTCAAGATTCTGGATGTTACAAGAGTACAGGTAGTGCCCAAGATCCAGGAGTCTCTAGGAGTGCAGACTTTACCCAAGATTCTGGGCCACAGAAGAGTCCATACCTTGCCCAAGACTCTGGAATCAACAAGAGCTCAGGCCTTTGCCAGGAATCGGGTCTCCATAAGAGCCCAGGCCTTGTGCAAGACCCTCGCCTCCATAAGGGCTCAAGCCTTACCCGAGACTCAGGAGACTACAAGAATCCAGGTCTTACCCAAGATTCTGGAGTCCGCAGGAGCCAAGGCCTTACGCAAGATTCTGACCTTCATAAGAATCCAGGCCTTACCCAAGCCACTGAAGTCAAAAGGAGATGTGGCCTTACCCAAGATGCTGGAATTTACAGGAGCTCAAAACATGCCCACGACCCTAACTTCCACAATTACTCAGGAATTAATCGAGATCCTGGCCCCCATAAGGGTCCAGCCCTTACTCAAAACTCTGGCTCATTCAACAGATCAGGCTTCCATGACAACTCATGCCTTATCCCAAATCCTGGCCTCCACAAGAACCCTCTAGGAACTGACTCTGTCCAAGCTTTGGACCCACATCAGACCCGAAAGTCATTTATATCTGAGGCAGTTCCTCGAAAGGAGGATGCAGGGCAGCACATACCATGGACTTCTGTCCCACCCAGTCAGAACTCCTGCTCTCCCAAGGCTCAGGTGACCTACAATGACCTGCAAATCTTCTCAGAGGTACCTGTGCTGATTGAGCTGCAATCATCCTCCCGGCGAGCAGGCAGCCAAGATTGGGTGTACCACCCCATGGATACAGTTCCTCCAGCCTGCCAGAACTATCGCCAGATGTCTACACCTCCCAAGACCAGCTGGAAGCCCTACCGTCCTGGGTCAGGCACCCGGCTAGGGCATGGGGTCTTTGACGCCCGCCAGAGACAGTTCAGAGCGGCTAGGGACAAGTGCGAAGCTCTGTCTCCCAGGCGCCTTCACCGAGAGACATCCAACAACTCACCGGAGACCATCAAGGAGTGGGGTATCATTGTGTGATGAGAAACTTAGAGAAAGAGGGGACAGATATGCATGAGGGATAAAGAGACAAGAGAAGTGTTCTGTGGTTGTTTGAGGACATCCACCCCAGCCCCATCCCACAGGGCCTGATGAGGACCTAAACTATCCCTGCTTTCCCTCCATCGCTGTCTAGCTAAATCCGCTATCCCCAAGGCCCTAGAGCTGCATTGTCAATTACAGTAGCCACTAGCCAAATATGCCTATTAGAATATAAATTAGTTAAAATTAAGGAAAAGTAATTCTGTTAAAAATTAAGTTAAAAAGTTAAAAATTCTCTTCCTCAGGAAACAAAATTTCCCTGGCGTCCAATTCTGTTCCCTGGTGGTCCAGTTATTGGGACTTGGCGCTTTCACTGCTGTGACCAGGGAACTGGTAAGGGCAGTGTCAAGGAACTCAGACCCTGCAAGCTTCATGGCTTGGCCAAAAAAGAAAAAAATTCTGTTCCTCAGTGTCATGATCTTCTAAGTGCTCAGTAGTCACATGGAGCTAGCGGATACTGTATTGGACGGCACAGATTTAGAACGTTTCCATCATCATGGAAAATGCTATTGGAGAGCAGTGCTTTAGAGTTTAGAGCAATTTTCCTTTCCCTCTCACCCACTCCCGCATCTTAAAGCTCCCCCAGAGCCCAGAGAACTTAGTTCTTTTTAGGGTGGCTCAGAAGCCACCCTCTGGGAAGGAGGTAAGATGTAGGCATGGACACCCAACGCCTGATTTCCCCAGACTGTGAGAAAGAGCCCAGGCTTCAGTTTTCCTGATCTGGTCTCTTGGGTCACGACCAGAGGTATGCAAACTTGCCTCCCCCGTTCTGGGCTGTGTTTGGGGCTCGTGGTTACTGAGGGAGAAGACCTCTCTTGGTCAGTGACTAGGAAACCTTGTGTTTTAGGCTCCCCAAATTGAGCCTTGGATTCTGACGGTCCCCTCCTTCATAGGCCTCTAATTTTCTCGAGGTGTCTCCACTTAATTTTCTTGCCCATGGACTTAGGCCTAGTTCACTGTGGAGACAGACCCCTGGGAAAAAGGAATGTAAGAATTCCTGGTCCAGCATGCATTGGTCTAATCTGTGAGCGTGTCTCTGGTGTCCTATCTTTCTGTCCTATTATTCTGGCTCCTAGTTTCAGCCTGGACTTAAGCTGTGTCCATGATAGCACTGGCCGCTGAAAGCAATTTCCTTCCCCTCATAAGTTTTCATTGCCCTGCCCTAGCCCAGCTGGAGTTTCCTCTGGACTTGATTTTCAGTCCTGATAACTCTTCTGTATACACACATAAGCTGCGAGATTGCAAAGTGTTTTCCCTGCCACCGCTTGTGTGTCTGAGGTGGGCAACACTAATATGTCCCTTCCCTGAGTCAGATGTCCATCCCTGGGTCACTACAGGCACACTATCGGTGTGTTCTTGTCTAACATTACCACCACCGATCCCAAGGAGATACGTCCCAGCGGGAGAGCCCATTTCCAACACCTCTCTGGCTCAGCTCTGACCTTGGACAAGTCATGTGCAACCTTTCCAGGCTTGCAGTCTCACCTCTAAAATGAAGTTATAATTGCATGCAAGAACCCTTCTAGATTTAAATGACCAGGGCTCCTCTACTCCCATGTGAGATGTGGAGTCCCCTATTTCTCCGCATGCCCTAGTGTATGTCCCTCATTATTGTTTGCTATTCAGATCCATCCTATTAGGCCTCTGTTCTAACCCCAAGGAGTTCGGCGCCGGGCGGCTGAATGGGCCGAGATGCTGCCCGTGCGGCGCCCTCTGACCACCTCCGCCTCCCTCACGGTGCTGGCCGAGGCCTCGTACCGGCGGGCCCCGGCTCCCAGCTCAGCCCTGCTCGTCCGCTCCTCCCAGCCCCTGCCCGACGTCCAGGCTACCGAGCACCTTCCGCCCCGGCCCACCTTCATGCCACTCAGCCGGGACCCGGGGGGCAATGCCAACTACCAGGTGTATGACAGCCTGGAGCTGAAGCGGCAAGTGGAGGAGAGCCGAGCGCGGGCCAACTCGCTGCCGCCTTCCACCTCGGCCTCGAGGCCCCCTCTGCACGGGCGCCAGACTGGGAAAAATGAACTGACCAGCAGCAAACGGGGGCGGGGGCGGGGGGCGGCAGGGCATGGAGAGAGGAATAAAGAGCGCCAGAGTCCAGGAAACATTGGTGGTCTGTGGCTTGGAAGCGCCACTCCTTCTGCCAGCCTGGGTCCCTGCCCTTGGCTTCCTGCAATAAGAAGCCAGTGTCCTCTTCTTGGCCTGAGGGTCCCGTTGGTTTAGTGGCCACAGTCCTGCCAGCAAGCCCCTCCTGGTCCTATACCATGCACTAAGGAGATCTGCAGCTGCAGACTCCAAACCACTGGTCTCTGGGCACCTCCTCTGTGTCTCAGCTGTCCCTGTCCCCAAAGAGCCTCATACAAGAAGCTGCTTCCAAACTGGGAGGTTCCACATCTGGGCAGGTCCAGCTCCACGCCCAGCGAAGGGCATGAAGAAGGCTAAGCTCTGGACTCCAGCCAGGCCTTCCCCAGGGCTCTGAGGCCAAGGTCTTCCTAGTCTCAGGAGCGGCCAGGAGATGGAATGTGTCATTTGAACAAGTGAGCCAGAGGGTGGTGAGTGAATGATTGACCGCTCGAGGGGAGGTGGGCCGGCCTCCGGGCCCTGTTTGACTGTCCAGGCTCAGCTTACCTGACCCTGGTTACCCGCGCATGCCACCCTGGGCCCTCCTTTTCCTCCCCCTCCCTCATTGTGACCCCACCACCTGCCCCATTATGACCCAGTCCTTCTCCCCCTCTGGCTCCCAGTGAGTATGTGGAGGCCAGGGGGCCCAGGCAGTCCTGGGACCCGCGGCCATGGGTGAGCAAACCCACTACCGAGCCCAGCTGTGCTCTGGCACCAACCCCAGGAAATGCCAGGAACTAGGAGACTCAATTCTTCTGATCCTGGGCAGCTTCATCTTGCTCAACGTGGGGATCAACGTGGTGACTCTGGTCAGGGCAGGATCTGGGCAGCGGGGTTGGGGGAGCCCTGGGGTCTTGAAGGGGCTGAGGTGGGAGGGCTGCTGGGGTGTGGCCGGACAAGGGTTGGATTTCAGGGCTCACCCTGCTCCCGGCCTCCCCCCTCCCCTGCTTCCCTCAGCTCTGGAGGCATCTGAAGAGCTCCTTGCGGACACTCTTCCGTCACGTTTTCCCCAAAGGTGAGTGGGCGCCAGCGTGGGCTCAGGGGATGTGGGCCTGTCCCCTTTCTTCTATCCCTGCCTCGATTCTCAGCCCCTCAGGAACCCAGGCCCTGTCCCATCTCGCCTTTCCCCGCAGACAAGCAAGCCAGCTGTGTAGGCAGCCATCGCATGTGCATGCGCTGCTCCGTGGATCCCAAGAACCTGTGCTCAACAGTTTCTTCCCGCTTCCGCCATCGCCCAAGCTTCCTGCTCGGGCACCCAAACCACCTTGACTCGTGGATACCCGACACAAAACATGAGAAGGCTTCTGGGTGCTGCTGGATGCCGCCTCAGTGTGGACGGGCTGGGGCTCCCATGGAGGCTCCACGGGGACTGTGGAAGGAGAGGGTAGTGGGAGCTGGCGAGGCCCCTCTGGTCACAGCCTTAAAGTCCCGAGCCACCTTTTACTCCAGGCAAGAGACATCTTCCAAGCTCCGCAGGATGAGCAAGGTGGACGTGCTTCCACTCCGCCTGGCCCAAGAGAGCAAGATGAAGAACCCAGACTATGACCCAGCCCAGGCCGCAGCCCGGGCCCAGACCCGCCCCCCAGTTCAGCCCCCTGTGCATGCTCCTGCCAAGGCCCAGACCTTCTCCTCAGCCCACCCCCCTGAGCATACCTCAGCCCATACCCCAGCCCAGGCCCAAGCCCAGGCCCCCTCAAATGCCTCAGCCCAGTCCCTGGGCCACACTTCTGTCTGCACCCTGACCCATGCTCATCTGACCTATACCCATGCCAACACTCTGGTCCCTCCCCCACCTTCGGCCCCAGTCCCTCCCCCAACTTCTGCCCCTGCTACTACTCCTGCCCTAGCCCCTACACCAGCCCCTGTCCCGGTCTCTGCCACAACCTCTGTCCCAGTGCTGGTCATGGCCCTGACGACCACTCCAGTCCCTTCCACCACCCCTACCCCCATCCTAGCTTCTATTCCCTCTACCTTGTCTGCCTTCAGCCAAGGCCTCTCCTCCGGCCAGGTGGTCTACGATGCCCGCAGGGTAAAGCAGAACGTGGTCCATGTGTGTCCCCCTCAGAACTCGGGGTACTCCAGAAAGGACTTGGGTACCGTCTCCAGGCCCCAAGAGGGGCATGGTCTGGTGAGCTCTGGTACAGCTGAGCAAACACTGAAGCAATGTAGTGGGGACAGTGCCAAGCCCTCCACAGGATCCATACTGGGTTACCTGGAGTTGGGGAATATGGAATGGAAGATCTCAAATGATGCCAAAGACAAATTTGTGCAGTCCAAGACCTTCCCTTACTGCAGCTTCCATCCTTGCAGTTCTGAGAAGAGAAACACGGACCCCCAAGCTCCAGTCTACCCCCAATTCCTGGTGTACTCCAAGGATGCTGCACCTTCTCAACCTTGCTTCCATTCTCCAACCAGTGCCCAGAGCTCACCATGCGCCATGCCTCCACCATGCACTCTTTCTCTGCCTCTTGTTTCTCCCAGATCCTTTGTCCTTCATCAACACAGCAACCACCAGAAGCCCTCCGCCTTAATACAACCCCCCACCTTTCCCCCAACCTCCAAGTCTCCTCCGTCTGTCCTCTCTTCCCAGGGCCCCATCCCTCCCCAGTTATCCACGACGTCCCAAACCCCAAACCAGCCCAAACCCCCTGAACTTCGTGAGAGTCTAGGCCTCAACCAAGGCTCTGTCCTCCAAAGGGCCCCAGGCCCTGCAAAAGGCTGTAGCGTTCCCAGAAACCCAGGCCTTACCCCAAATCCAGGCCTCCACAAGAACCCTCTAGGAACTGACTCTGTCCAAGCTTTGGGCCCACATCAGACCCGAAAGTTATTTACATCTGAGGCAGTTCCTCGAAAGGAGGATGCAGGGCAGCACAGACCATGGACTTCTGTCCCACCCAGTCAGAACTCCTGCTCTCCCAAGGCTCAGGTGACCTACAATGACCTGCAAACCTTCTCAGAGGTACCTGTGCTGATTGAGCTGCAATCATCCTCCCGGCGAGCAGGCAGCCAAGACTGGGTGTACCACCCCATGGATACAGTTCCTCCAGCCTGCCAGAACTATCGCCAGATGTCTACGCCTCCCAAGACCAGCTGGAAGCCCTACTGTCCTGGGTCAGGCAGCCGGCTAGGGCATGTGGTCTTTGACGCCCGCCAGAGACAGTTCAGAGCGGGCAGGGACAAATGCGAAGCTCTGTCTCCCAGGCGCCTTCACCGAGAGACATCCAACAACTCACCGGAGACCATCAAGGAGTGGGGATATCAGGGGACAGATATGCATGAGGAATAAAGAGACAAGCGAAGTGTCCTGTGGTTGTGTGAGGACATCCACCCCAGCCCCATCCCACAGGGCCTGATGAGGACCTAAACTATCCCTGCTTTCCCTCCATCGCTGTCTAGCTAAATCCGTTCTCCCCAAGGCCCTAGAGCTGCATTGTCAATTACAGTAGCCACTAGCCAAATATGCCTATTACAATATAAATTAGTTAAAATTAAGGAAAAGTAATTCTGTTAAAAATTAAGTTAAAAAGTTAAAAATTCTCTTCCTCAGTAAACAGAATTTCCCTGGCGTCCAATTCTGTTCCCTGGTGGTCCAGTTGTTGGGACTTGGCGCTTTCACTGCTGTGGCCGGGGTTCAATCCCTGGTCGGGGAACTCAGACCCTGCAAGCTTCATGGCTTGGCCAAAAAAGAAAAAAATTCTGTTCCTCAGTGTCATGATCTTCTAAGTGCTCAGTAGTCACATGGAGCTAGCGGATACTGTATTGGACGGCACAGATTTAGAACGTTTCCATCATCATGGAAAATGCTATTGGAGAGCAGTGCTTCAGAGTTTAGAGCAATTTTCCTTTCTCTGTCACCCACCCCCAGCATCTTAAAGCTCCCCCAGAGCCCAGAGAACTTAGTTCTTTTTAGGGTAGCTCAGAAGCCACCCTCTGGGGGGGAGGTAAGATGTAGGCATGGACACCCAACGCCTGATTTCCCCAGACTGTGAGAAAGAGCCCAGGCTTCAGTTTTCCTGATCTGGTCTCTTGGGTCACGACCAGAGGTATGGAAACTTGCCTCCCCCGTTCTGGGCTGTGTTTGGGGCTCTTGGTTACTGAGGGAGAAGACCTCTCTTGGTCAGTGACTAGGAAACCTTGTGTTTTAGGCTCCCCAAATTGAGCCTTGGATTCTGACGGTGCCCTCCTTCATAGGCCTCTAATTTTCTCGAGGTGTCTCCACTTAATTTTCTTGCCCATGGACTTAGGCCTAGTTCACTGTGGAGACAGACCCCTGGGAAAGAGACCCCTGGGAAAGAGACCCCTGGGACCCCCGGCCATGGGCGAGCAAACCCACTACGGAGCCCAGCCGCGCTCTGGCAACAACCCCAGGAAATGCCAGGACCTAGGAGACTCAATTCTTCTGATCCTGGGCAGCTTCATCTTGCTCAACATGGGGATCAACGTGGTGACCCTGGTCAGGGCAGGATCTGGGCAGTGGGGTTGGGGGAGCCCTGGGGTCTTGAAGGGGCTGAGGGTGGAGGGCTGCTGGGGTGTGGCCGGACAAGGGTTGGATTTCAGGGCTCACCCTGCTCCCGGCCTCCCCCCTCCCCTGCTTCCCTCAGCTCTGGAGGCATCTGAAGAGCTCCTTGCGGACACTCTTCCGTCACGTTTTCCCCAAAGGTGAGTGGGCGCCAGCGTGGGCTCAGGGGATGTGGGCCTGTCCCCTTTCTTCTATCCCTGCCTCGATTCTCAGCCCCTCAGGAACCCAGGCCCTGTCCCATCTCGCCTTTCCCCGCAGACAAGCAAGCCAGCTATGTAGGCAGCCATCGCATGTGCATGCGCTGCTCCGTGGATCCCAAGAACCTGTGCTCAAGAGTTTCTTCCCGCTTCCGCCATCGCCCAAGCTTCCTGCTCGGGCACCCAAACCATCCTGACTCCTGTATACCAGACAAAAAAGATGAGAAGGCTTCTGGGTGCTGCTGGATGCCGCCTCAGTGTGGACGGGCTGGGGCTCCCATGGAGGCTCCACGGGGACTGTGGAAGGAGGGGGTAGTGGGAGATGGCGAGGCCCCTCCGGTCACAGCCTTAAACTCCCGAGCCACCTTTTACTCCAGGCAAGAGACATCTTCCAAGCTCCGCAGGATGAGCAAGGTGGACGTGCTTCCACTCCGCCTGGCCCAAGAGAGCAAGATGAAGAACCCAGACTATGACCCAGCCCAGGCCGCAGCCCGGGCCCAGACCCGCCCCCCAGTTCAGCCCCCTGCGCATGCTCCTGCCAAGGCCCAGACCTTCTCCTCAGCCCACCCCCCTGAGCACACCCCCCCCCAGGCCGAGAGCTGCTCCCGAGGCCACGCCCATGAGCACACTTCCGCCCAGGCCCAGGCCTTCTCCCCAGTGGACCCCACTGGGCGCACACCTGCCAAGGCCCAGACCTTCTCCTCAACCCACCCCTCTGAGCACGCCCCACCTCAGGCCCAGACTTGCTCCACGTTCCACCCCCCTGAGCACACCCCCCCCCAGGCCCAGACCCCCTCCCCAACCCTCACCCCTGAGCGCAGCCCTGCCCAGGTCCATGGCCCTGAGCATACCTCAGCCCATACCCCAGCCCAGCCCCACGCCCAGGCCCCCTCAAATGCCTCAGCCCAGTCCCTGGGCCACACTTCTGTCTGAACCCTGACCCATGCTCATCTGACCTATACCCATGCCAACACTCTGGTCCCTCCCCCAACTTCGGCCCCAGTCCCTCCCCCAACTTCTGCCCCTGCTACTACTCCTGCCCTAGCCCCTACACCAGCCCCTGTCCCGATCTCTGCCACAACCTCTGTCCCAGTGCTGGCCATGGCCCTGACGACCACTCCGGTCCCTTCCACCACCCCTACCCCCATCGTAGCTTCTATTCCCTCTACCTTGTCTGCCTTCAGCCAAGGCCTCTCCTCCGGCCAGGTGGTCTACGATGCCCGCAGGGTAAAGCAGAACGTAGTCCATGTGTGTCCCCCTCAGAACTCTGGGTACTCCAGAAAGGACTTGGGTACCGTCTCCAGGCCCCAAGAGGGGCATGGTCTGGTGAGCTCTGGTACAGATGAGCAAACACTGAAGCAATGCTGAGCAAACACTGAAGCAATGTAGTGGGGACAGTGCCAAGCCCTCCACAGGATCCATACTGGGTTACCTGGAGTTGGGGAATATGGAATGGAAGATCTCAAATGATGCCAAAGACAAATTTCTGCAGTCCAAGACCTTCCCTTACTGCAGCTTCCATCCTTGCAGTTCTGAGAAGAGAAACACGGACCCCCAGGCTCCAGTCTACCCCCAATTCCTGGTGTACTCCAAGGATGCTGCACCTTCTCAACCTTGCTTCCATTCTCCAACCAGTGCCCAGAGCTCACCATGCGCCATGCCTCCACCATGCACTCTTTCTCTGCCTCTTGTTTCTCCCAGATCCTTTGTCCTTCATCAACACAGCAACCACCAGAAGCCCTCCACCTTAATACAACCCCCCACCTTTCCCCCAACCTCCAAGTCTCCTCCGTCAGTCCTCTCTTCCCAGGGCCCCATCCCTCCCCAGTTATCCACTACTTCCCAAACCCCAAACCAGCCCCAACCCCCTGAACTTCGTGAGAGTCTAGGCCTCAACCAAGGCTCTGTCCTCCAAAGGACCCCAGGCCCTTCAAAAGACTGTAGAGTCTTTTGGAATCCAGGCCTTACCCCAAATCCAGGCCTCCACAAGAACCCAGGCCTTACCCGAGACCCAGGTCTCCACAGGAACCCAGGCCTTACCCGAGAGCCAGGCCTCCCAAAGAACCCAGGCCTTGCTCAAGATCCAGGCCTCCACAAGCTTCCAGGCCTTACCCAAGACCCTTATCTCTGCAAGAATCCAAGCCTTTCCCAAGACTCTGACCTTCAGAAGAATCCAGTCATTACCCAAGGTTCTGGCTCCCAGAAGAGCTTAGGTTCTACTCGAGATGGACGTTTCTTTAAAAGCCCATATCTCCCCCAACCCTCTGGTCTCCACAAGAACCCACCATTTCTCCAAACTTCTGACATTCAGAGGAGCTCAGGCTTTATGCATGATTCTGGAGTCTATAGGAATCTAGAACAAAACCAAGAGACTGTACTCTATAAAAGTCAAGAGCTCTCCCAAAGAACTGACCTCCATAATAGCCCACACCCTTGTCAAGATTCTGGATGTTACAAGAGTACAGGTAGTGCCCAAGATCCAGGAGTCTCTAGGAGTCCAGACTTTACCCAAGATTCTGGGCCACAGAAGAGTCCATACCTTGCCCAAGACTCTGGAGTCAACAAGAGCTCAGGCCTTTGCCAGGAATCTGGTCTCCATAAGAGCTCAGGCCTTGTGCAAACCCCTCGCCTCCATAAGGGCTCAAGCCTTACCCGAGACTCAGGAGACTACAAGAATCCAGGTCTTACCCAAGATTCTGGAGTCTGCAGGAGCCAAGGCCTTACACAAGATTCTGACCTCCATAAGAATCCAGGCCTTACCCAAGCCACTGAAGTCAAAAGGAGATGTGGCCTTACCCAAGAGGCTGGAATTTACAGGAGCTCAGAACATACCCACGACCCTAACTTCCACAAGTACTCAGGAATTAATCGAGATCCTGGCCCCCATAAGGGTCCAGCCCTTACTCAAGACTCTGGCTCATCCAAGAGATCAGGCCTCCATAACAACTCATGCCTTATCCCAAATCCTGGCCTCCACAAGAACCCTCTAGGAACTGACTCTGTCCAAGTTTTGGGCCCACATCAGACCTGAAACTCATTTATATCTGAGGCAGTTCCTCGAAAGGAGGATGCAGGGCAGCACATACCATGGACTTCTGTCCCACCCAGTCAGAACTCCTGCTCTCCCAAGGCTCAAGTGACCTACAATGACCTGCAAACCTTCTCAGAGGTACCTGTACTGATTGAGCTGCAATCATCCTCCCGGCGAGCAGGCAGCCAAGACTGGGTGTACCACCCCATGGATACAGTTCCTCCAGCCTGCCAGAACTATCGCCAGATGTCTACGCCTCCCAAGACCAGCTGGAAGCCCTACTGTCCTGGGTCAGGCAGCCGGCTAGGGCATGTGGTCTTTGACGCCCGCCAGAGACAGTTCAGAGCGGGCAGGGACAAATGCGAAGCTCTGTCTCCCAGGCGCCTTCACCGAGAGACATCCAACAACTCACCGGAGACCATCAAGGAGTGGGGATATCAGGGGACAGATATGCATGAGGAATAAAGAGACAAGCGAAGTGTCCTGTGGTTGTGTGAGGACATCCACCCCAGCCCCATCCCACAGGGCCTGATGAGGACCTAAACTATCCCTGCTTTCCCTCCATCGCTGTCTAGCTAAATCCGTTCTCCCCAAGGCCCTAGAGCTGCATTGTCAATTACAGTAGCCACTAGCCAAATATGCCTATTAGAATATAAATTAGTTAAAATTAAGGAAAAGTAATTCTGTTAAAAATTAAGTTAAAAAGTTAAAAATTCTCTTCCTCAGGGAACAGAATTTCCCTGGCGTCCAATTCTGTTCCCTGGTGGTCCAGTTGTTGGGACTTGGCGCTTTCACTGCTGTGGCCGGGGTTCAATCCCTGGTCGGGGAACTCAGACCCTGCAAGCTTCATGGCTTGGCCAAAAAAGAAAAAAATTCTGTTCCTCAGTGTCATGATCTTCTAAGTGCTCAGTAGTCACATGGAGCTAGCGGATACTGTATTGGACGGCACAGATTTAGAACGTTTCCATCATCATGGAAAATGCTATTGGAGAGCAGTGCTTTAGAGTTTAGAGCAATTTTCCTTTCCCTGTCACCCACCCCCAGCATCTTAAAGCTCCCCCAGAGCCCAGAGAACTTAGTTCTTTTTAGGGTAGCTCAGAAGCCACCCTCTGGGGGGGAGGTAAGATGTAGGCATGGACACCCAACGCCTGATTTCCCCAGACTGTGAGAAAGAGCCCAGGCTTCAGTTTTCCTGATCTGGTCTCTTGGGTCACGACCAGAGGTATGGAAACTTGCCTCCCCCGTTCTGGGCTGTGTTTGGGGCTCTTGGTTACTGAGGGAGAAGACCTCTCTTGGTCAGTGACTAGGAAACCTTGTGTTTTAGGCTCCCCAAATTGAGCCTTGGATTCTGACGGTGCCCTCCTTCATAGGCCTCTAATTTTCTCGAGGTGTCTCCACTTAATTTTCTTGCCCATGGACTTAGGCCTAGTTCACTGTGGAGACAGACCCCTGGGAAAGAGACCCCTGGGAAAGAGACCCCTGGGACCCCCGGCCATGGGCGAGCAAACCCACTACGGAGCCCAGCCGCGCTCTGGCAACAACCCCAGGAAATGCCAGGACCTAGGAGACTCAATTCTTCTGATCCTGGGCAGCTTCATCTTGCTCAACATGGGGATCAACGTGGTGACCCTGGTCAGGGCAGGATCTGGGCAGTGGGGTTGGGGGAGCCCTGGGGTCTTGAAGGGGCTGAGGGTGGAGGGCTGCTGGGGTGTGGCCGGACAAGGGTTGGATTTCAGGGCTCACCCTGCTCCCGGCCTCCCCCCTCCCCTGCTTCCCTCAGCTCTGGAGGCATCTGAAGAGCTCCTTGCGGACACTCTTCCGTCACGTTTTCCCCAAAGGTGAGTGGGCGCCAGCGTGGGCTCAGGGGATGTGGGCCTGTCCCCTTTCTTCTATCCCTGCCTCGATTCTCAGCCCCTCAGGAACCCAGGCCCTGTCCCATCTCGCCTTTCCCCGCAGACAAGCAAGCCAGCTATGTAGGCAGCCATCGCATGTGCATGCGCTGCTCCGTGGATCCCAAGAACCTGTGCTCAAGAGTTTCTTCCCGCTTCCGCCATCGCCCAAGCTTCCTGCTCGGGCACCCAAACCATCTTGACTCCTGTATACCAGACAAAAAAGATGAGAAGGCTTCTGGGTGCTGCTGGATGCCGCCTCAGTGTGGACGGGCTGGGGCTCCCATGGAGGCTCCACGGGGACTGTGGAAGGAGGGGGTAGTGGGAGATGGCGAGGCCCCTCCGGTCACAGCCTTAAACTCCCGAGCCACCTTTTACTCCAGGCAAGAGACATCTTCCAAGCTCCGCAGGATGAGCAAGGTGGACGTGCTTCCACTCCGCCTGGCCCAAGAGAGCAAGATGAAGAACCCAGACTATGACCCAGCCCAGGCCGCAGCCCGGGCCCAGACCCGCCCCCCAGTTCAGCCCCCTGCGCATGCTCCTGCCAAGGCCCAGACCTTCTCCTCAGCCCACCCCCCTGAGCACACCCCCCCCCAGGCCGAGAGCTGCTCCCGAGGCCACGCCCATGAGCACACTTCCGCCCAGGCCCAGGCCTTCTCCCCAGTGGACCCCACTGGGCGCACACCTGCCAAGGCCCAGACCTTCTCCTCAACCCACCCCTCTGAGCACGCCCCACCTCAGGCCCAGACTTGCTCCACGTTCCACCCCCCTGAGCACACCCCCCCCCAGGCCCAGACCCCCTCCCCAACCCTCACCCCTGAGCGCAGCCCTGCCCAGGTCCATGGCCCTGAGCATACCTCAGCCCATACCCCAGCCCAGCCCCACGCCCAGGCCCCCTCAAATGCCTCAGCCCAGTCCCTGGGCCACACTTCTGTCTGAACCCTGACCCATGCTCATCTGACCTATACCCATGCCAACACTCTGGTCCCTCCCCCAACTTCGGCCCCAGTCCCTCCCCCAACTTCTGCCCCTGCTACTACTCCTGCCCTAGCCCCTACACCAGCCCCTGTCCCGATCTCTGCCACAACCTCTGTCCCAGTGCTGGCCATGGCCCTGACGACCACTCCGGTCCCTTCCACCACCCCTACCCCCATCGTAGCTTCTATTCCCTCTACCTTGTCTGCCTTCAGCCAAGGCCTCTCCTCCGGCCAGGTGGTCTACGATGCCCGCAGGGTAAAGCAGAACGTAGTCCATGTGTGTCCCCCTCAGAACTCTGGGTACTCCAGAAAGGACTTGGGTACCGTCTCCAGGCCCCAAGAGGGGCATGGTCTGGTGAGCTCTGGTACAGATGAGCAAACACTGAAGCAATGCTGAGCAAACACTGAAGCAATGTAGTGGGGACAGTGCCAAGCCCTCCACAGGATCCATACTGGGTTACCTGGAGTTGGGGAATATGGAATGGAAGATCTCAAATGATGCCAAAGACAAATTTCTGCAGTCCAAGACCTTCCCTTACTGCAGCTTCCATCCTTGCAGTTCTGAGAAGAGAAACACGGACCCCCAGGCTCCAGTCTACCCCCAATTCCTGGTGTACTCCAAGGATGCTGCACCTTCTCAACCTTGCTTCCATTCTCCAACCAGTGCCCAGAGCTCACCATGCGCCATGCCTCCACCATGCACTCTTTCTCTGCCTCTTGTTTCTCCCAGATCCTTTGTCCTTCATCAACACAGCAACCACCAGAAGCCCTCCACCTTAATACAACCCCCCACCTTTCCCCCAACCTCCAAGTCTCCTCCGTCAGTCCTCTCTTCCCAGGGCCCCATCCCTCCCCAGTTATCCACTACTTCCCAAACCCCAAACCAGCCCCAACCCCCTGAACTTCGTGAGAGTCTAGGCCTCAACCAAGGCTCTGTCCTCCAAAGGACCCCAGGCCCTTCAAAAGACTGTAGAGTCTTTTGGAATCCAGGCCTTACCCCAAATCCAGGCCTCCACAAGAACCCAGGCCTTACCCGAGACCCAGGTCTCCACAGGAACCCAGGCCTTACCCGAGAGCCAGGCCTCCCAAAGAACCCAGGCCTTGCTCAAGATCCAGGCCTCCACAAGCTTCCAGGCCTTACCCAAGACCCTTATCTCTGCAAGAATCCAAGCCTTTCCCAAGACTCTGACCTTCAGAAGAATCCAGTCATTACCCAAGGTTCTGGCTCCCAGAAGAGCTTAGGTTCTACTCGAGATGGACGTTTCTTTAAAAGCCCATATCTCCCCCAACCCTCTGGTCTCCACAAGAACCCACCATTTCTCCAAACTTCTGACATTCAGAGGAGCTCAGGCTTTATGCATGATTCTGGAGTCTATAGGAATCTAGAACAAAACCAAGAGACTGTACTCTATAAAAGTCAAGAGCTCTCCCAAAGAACTGACCTCCATAATAGCCCACACCCTTGTCAAGATTCTGGATGTTACAAGAGTACAGGTAGTGCCCAAGATCCAGGAGTCTCTAGGAGTCCAGACTTTACCCAAGATTCTGGGCCACAGAAGAGTCCATACCTTGCCCAAGACTCTGGAGTCAACAAGAGCTCAGGCCTTTGCCAGGAATCTGGTCTCCATAAGAGCTCAGGCCTTGTGCAAACCCCTCGCCTCCATAAGGGCTCAAGCCTTACCCGAGACTCAGGAGACTACAAGAATCCAGGTCTTACCCAAGATTCTGGAGTCTGCAGGAGCCAAGGCCTTACACAAGATTCTGACCTCCATAAGAATCCAGGCCTTACCCAAGCCACTGAAGTCAAAAGGAGATGTGGCCTTACCCAAGAGGCTGGAATTTACAGGAGCTCAGAACATACCCACGACCCTAACTTCCACAAGTACTCAGGAATTAATCGAGATCCTGGCCCCCATAAGGGTCCAGCCCTTACTCAAGACTCTGGCTCATCCAAGAGATCAGGCCTCCATAACAACTCATGCCTTATCCCAAATCCTGGCCTCCACAAGAACCCTCTAGGAACTGACTCTGTCCAAGTTTTGGGCCCACATCAGACCTGAAACTCATTTATATCTGAGGCAGTTCCTCGAAAGGAGGATGCAGGGCAGCACATACCATGGACTTCTGTCCCACCCAGTCAGAACTCCTGCTCTCCCAAGGCTCAAGTGACCTACAATGACCTGCAAACCTTCTCAGAGGTACCTGTACTGATTGAGCTGCAATCATCCTCCCGGCGAGCAGGCAGCCAAGACTGGGTGTACCACCCCATGGATACAGTTCCTCCAGCCTGCCAGAACTATCGCCAGATGTCTACGCCTCCCAAGACCAGCTGGAAGCCCTACTGTCCTGGGTCAGGCACCCGGCTAGGGCATGGGGTCTTTGACGCCCGCCAGAGACAGTTCAGAGCGGCTAGGGACAAGTGCGAAGCTCTGTCTCCCAGGTGCCTTCACTGAGAGACATCCAACAACTCACCGGAGACCATCAAGGAGTGGGGATATCAGGGGACAGATATGCATGAGGAATAAAGAGACAAGCGAAGTGTCCTGTGGTTGTGTGAGGACATCCACCCCAGCCCCATCCCACAGGGCCTGATGAGGACCTAAACTATCCCTGCTTTCCCTCCATCGCTGTCTAGCTAAATCCGTTCTCCCCAAGGCCCTAGAGCTGCATTGTCAATTACAGTAGCCACTAGCCAAATATGCCTATTACAATATAAATTAGTTAAAATTAAGGAAAAGTAATTCTGTTAAAAATTAAGTTAAAAAGTTAAAAATTCTCTTCCTCAGTAAACAGAATTTC